>NW_028274809.1:120222334-120525218 GCF_037043125.1 Eumetopias jubatus | reverse complement strand
TAGCTGAGAAGACACAGGGTAGGTTTAAACCCTAAAGGTTTCAACCCTTTTTTTTTTTTAAGATTTTATTTATTTGACAGAGAGAGAGAGAGATTTATTTGAGAGAGAGAGAGAATGAGAGAGAGAGCACGAGAGGGGGGAGGGTCAGAGGGAGAAGCAGACTCCCCGCCGAGCAGGGAGTCCGATGTGGGGCTCGATCCCGGGACTCCAGGATCATGACCTGAGTCGAAGGCAGTCGCTTAACCAACTGAGCCACCCAGGCGCCCCTAGAAAGGTATCGTTTTAGGCTTTAGGAACTTGAAAGAAAGTTACTATCAGGGAAGCTGAAGGAAAAGTTTCAGACTTATTGAATAAGATTGAAAGTTACTGTTTAGTCTGGAGAAATTGTGGTAGTTTCAAGCTTTAATTTTTCTTTAATGGGATTGATGAAGATAAGTGCAAGACTGTTAGAGAAGGGGGCACCTGGGTGGCCCAGTCGTTAAGCGTCTGCCTTCCGCTCAGGTCATGATCCCAGGGTCCTGGGATCGAGCCCCGCATCGGGCTCCCTGCTCGGCAGGAAGCCTGCTTCTCCCTCTCCCACTCCCCCTGCTTGTGTTCCTGCCCTTGCTATCTCTCTCTCTCTGTCAAATAAAAAAAATCGGTGCAAAGCAGATGTTTTTAAAAATATACTTTGATTCCTCTGCACTTTTCCCTCTTTCTCTATAGATAACCATTTTTATTTTTGATTTATCCTTCCTGGTTTTTAAATATAAGCAAACATGTACATGTCTGTGGATGTGTGTTTGACATTGCCCTTTTTTTAAAAAAAAAAAATTATTTATTTATTTATTTTTAGAGAGAGAGGGTGTGTGCACGAGTGGGGGGGTGTGTGGAGGGACAGAGGGAGAGGGAGAGAGAATCTCCAGAAGACTCTGCGCTGAACACAGAGCCCAAGAATTGGGGCTTGATCCCACGACCCGAGATCATGATGAGATCAACACCCAAGTAGAAACCAAGAGTCTGGCGCTTAACCATCAGAGCCACCCAGGCACCTCGACATTGCCCATTCTTAAAAGTCTTCTCTGCCTAGGCTTTTTTGGGTAGTGAGTGTGTGACCTGGACGCATGGTAGTGCTGTGAGAATTGTCCTCTTTCCTTTTTTTACACTTTCAAAGTCTCCCCAAGTCCTCATCGATCAACTTTTGGGTGGTTTGTCAGCTGGCTTTGGGAGCCAATGTCTATTAATGGGAAGGGAAAAGGAAGACAATAAATGTTTATCAAACTGAGTGTCATTTTCTCATAAGGTAGGATTATTTTTCCCCATTATTAAAGAGGAGGAAGTTGAAGTTCAGTAGGCTGTAGTTACATACAACCAGATCACATGGCCGGTAAGAAGTCAGTTACAGTTGAGGATTTAATGCACCTGAAGTCTGTTTGTAATGTATCAGGAATGATCTGTGGGCATCTCAGCATTTCAATGGTAGTTTTGCTGGCATATTGAACAGTTTTTGCTTTTTTTAAAGATTTTTATTTATTTATTTGATAGAACATGAGCGGGGTGGGGGGGAGGAGGAGAGGGAGAAGCAGACTCCCCACTGGGCAGGGAGCCTGATGTGGGGCTCGATCCCAGGAACCCAGGATCATGACCTGAGCTGAAGGCAGGAGCGCAACCGACTGAGCCAGCCAGGCGCCCCTGATATTTTTAATCTAACATTTCAGAGGATCTAATTTTATTTCGCTTTTTGGTTTTATTTTTTATTTTATTTTATTTTAAGATTTTTTATTCATTTGAGAAAGAGAGCACAAGCGGGGGGGAAGGTCAGAAGGAGAGGAAGGAGCAGACTCCCCATTGAGTAGGGAAGCCTGATGCGGGGCTCAATCCTAGGACCCTGGGATCATGACCTGAGCCAAGGGCAGATGCTTCACCAACTGAGCCACCCAGGCGCGCCCCTTGTTTATATTTTTTGAGAATCTGATAGAAAACCTCACTTTTGTGTTTTTCTAAAAGAATTTTTGAGAGTTATATTTTAAAATGTATAATATATGAAATGCTTAATATCCAGAATGTAACAATGGGAATTGAAAAAGAAAAAAATTATAGAGAATTTTTAAATCCGTCTTCATGAAGGCCAAATTTATTGCATATATTTTCCTTCAATTTTAACCTGAAACCAATGCCTAGAGCATCCATTTAATGTTAAAATGGCAGATTTGCAGTCAGAATAATTATTTCTACTCTCAGATACCTTTTAATTTATGAGGATCATAAATTCCCTATCTTCTCTTTGTTCTCTTAACTATACATGGAAATTCTTTCTCTTGATAATGTGTTGCCCCAAATTTAACAAGATTTTTTTTTTTTTTTCTGTTCTAGTTTGGGAATACCTGCTACTGTAATTCAGTTCTTCAAGCACTTTATTTTTGTCGTCCATTTCGGGAAAAAGTTCTAGCATACAAGAGCCAACCTAGGAAGAAGGAGAACCTTCTTACTTGCCTAGCAGACCTCTTCCATAGCATAGCCACTCAGAAGAAGAAGGTTGGGGTGATTCCTCCTAAGAAGTTCATAACAAGATTACGGAAGGAAAATGGTAACTCTTCTACTTCTGAATGTATTCTTATATGGCAGAAAGGGTAAATACAGCACACCACAGTCCAGCAAGCACGGACCGAGCATCTTCTAAGCCTGAAAGTATTGTAGCCATTGAAAAACCAGAGCTAACGTTCTTTAAGGAAGTGCTAGTTTAGTGAGGAGGTAGTCACACAGTAATTAATATGAGGTGTGATTAATGTTGAAAGTATGTTCTACAAAGACCAAATTCTGTATGCCAGGAAATGAGAAATGATTTTTTTTTTTTTTTTGCTTGCTTGGCTTTTCTGTTGAGAATGTAGTTGAGTTCCCCCTGCTCCCCACATTATTTGTTGTTTTTGTAGTGCTTTCATGTAGGTGGACCCATTTGATCCTTACCCTGCCCTGATGTAGAGAGCATGTTATTTCTGCCATTTTAGCCATGCAAAGAATAGAGGCTAAAAAGCTTTCCAGGAGTCATACTCCAGGGAAAGAGCCAGAATAATAAAACTTTTTGGCCTAGGGTAAGTGGTTTTAACTCCACTCACCCCCTTTTTTAAGTAGTTACTGATCAAGCCCCACTTCTCTTTTTCTCTCTTAAATGTTGTTTAATGCTCACAGCAAGCCCAGAAGTCAGATGTTATTACCTCACTTTACGTGAGATCGTGGACGCTCAGAGAAGTTAAAATGGCTTGTCAGGGTCCCACACATCTTCCTGACATCTAAATCCCATATTCTGTGTAGTGTGGTATGTTACCTCAAAAAATTCAAGTGGAATTTAAATAACATGTAGAATTCTGTGTTTTGTTTGATTTAGGCATTTTAGTCATTGTAGAAATAAAATTGAGTGATATTTTTAGTTTGTTATCAAAAGATACCCACAGAAATAAGATTTGAGAAGTCTTTAAGATTGGTTATTAAACACACCATTGAATAATCCTGTCCTTAACTGAGTTGACAATGTTCATTATCCCGTGAATTGAGAGAAGCCTGGGTCATATCTAGTTTCCTGAAATGTAAGGAGATACTGAGATAATATGGCGACAGGCTATTATTCTTGAATCTGATCCACGTGTTAAAGATTTTGTTCATTTCCTCCATATACAGATACAAAGCAGTTGATCATTCACAAAAATACATCTTTTTGTGTTTTCCCTATCAAAGCCAAACATCTTTCTTAAATTATAAATCTGTAGTATCTTTTATCTTTAAGAACACCATATACAGCTCTATTAGAATGTGGCTGAGTGATTCAAGTCCTCTGTCTTTTTGTCTGTATTGGTATGAAATTTCAAGAATTTTGTCCTGGTAGAAAATTCATGAGCATGGTAATTGAATGTGCCATCCTTTCTCAGTGATTTTGTTAGTATTTTAGAAATGTTCAGCATCAGAAACATGAAACACAGAATACACATTATTTTCTTTTTCAGTTAATAGTGTGTTTTTCTTGACCTTATTCTTTTTTTTAAAAAAGATTTATTTATTTATTTGAGGGGGTGGGAGGAGCAGAGGAAGAGGGAGAGAATCTCAAGTAGACTCCCCGCTACGCGTGGAGCTGGGTGCAGGGCTCAGATGCAGGGCCTGGTCTCACAACCCTGAGATCGTGACCTGAGCCAAAATCAAGAGTCGGACGCATAACCAACTGAGCCACCCAGGTGCCCCTTGACCTTATTCTTTAATGTATTGTTATGGGCTCTTAGTTTGGGCTGCTCTAACAAAAGTGCCATAGACTGGGTGGCTGAAACAATAGACGCGTATTTCTCACAGTTCTGGAGGCTGAGAAGTTCGAGTAACACGCTGGCAGCTTCAGTGTGATGCGGGCTGTCTTCCTCGTTTGCAGATGGCTACCTTCTTGCCGTGTCCCCACATGGTGAAGAGAGAAAAGCAAGCTCTCTCATGTCTGTTCTTAAAAGGGCACTAATCCTAGTCTTCAAGACCTGAAGGTCCTCCTCAGGCCCCATTTCCAAGGAGCATCATACTGGGGGTTAGGGTTTCAATGTGAATTTTGGTGGAGGTACATGCATGTGGCCCTCAACATGATCTTTAAGTGTGCAGTGACTTTTTAAAATTTAGATTAAGTCATGCTGAACACAGAGCTCAAGTTACCCGTGTTTTGAAAGTCGTGTATGTGTGGTTTTACATGTTTGCTTGGCAAAGCTGGGACGTTTTTACTGTGTTTATTATTTTTTAATAATTCAGTATTTTCTGAAAATTTTTTATATGTTTAGGCAGAGTAAATTGATATACAGTAGACTTCTTAAATATCTTTTTCAATGAAATTGATTCCAGAATGAATATTCCAAAATTATCTTCTCATAGTTTTGTTTCATTTTTCTATACCTCAGAAGCAATATTTAATGGAAAAACATGTCTATTACTTGATGTTGCTCGCCTTTTTATGTTTTGAAATATAGTTTTGCCTTTTGATTTTTTCTCGATAATTTTGTAGAGGAGAGCATACAAATTAAAGAGGATTTAATGGGTTATCCATTGCTTAACTCTCCTTCTGAGATTATGTTTGCTGGTTTGTTTTTTTCTTTCATCTCTGGAACAAACGGATGTTGCCCATTTCAGAATTTCCACTAACTTTCACTGCTGGACTGTTGTTCTTAAATCAGTTTTCTTCCATGGTATGCTGTAAACTTCATGTTTTATATTTTCAGTAGATATTAGCTCCATATTGTGTTAAACACTGTTACTTTATATAACTAATCATTTTGATATTACTTGGGAAGAATCTGTTTTAATTTCAGTAATGGATTTTTGTTTTCAAAATTTTAATTCATGTTACCTAATCATAGCATATGAGAACTGTAGCGTAGTACTTTTACAGTGTGATAAAACACTTGCTCCATAAATGTGTTATCCTTGGTGATGGGAAACTAGTTGAATGTTTGAATTGATTAACTATTATATGTTTAGCTTCTGCTGAGTGCCATAAACTAGGGGAGAAGACAAACAATCATGTAATATAATGTATTATCGCCATGAAAAAAAATTGAGCATGGAAAGGGAGTTGGTAGGTTACGTTAGTTCAGAGAGTTGGAGAAGCCATTGAAAGGTCTGAGGCAAAATCATTGTAAGCGGATAGAATAGAAATTGCAGTCGCCCTGAGTGCTTGAAGGATGACAAGGAAATTAATGTGGCTAGAGTGGAGTAAGATGAAGAGAGAGAAAAAAGGCAAGGGCCTAGCGCTTGGGTTTTATTTTGAAAGCCATGGCAAGCCATTGGAGGGTGCTGAGCAGGTGGGTGATGTGTTTTGATCTGCATTAGGAAGCGATCCCTCTGGTTGCTGGGGGCTGCGGTGGTGGGAATGAGTGGGCATGGGCCGCATGAGTAGACACAGGTAGACCAGCCAGGAGGCTGTTTCACGAATGAAGGTAAGAAATGAAGCCCTCTGTTTCACACTGCTAACTTCCTGTAGAAGAATTAAAACCCGGACTGATGATCTCCTTCTGTGCTAGCTAGCAGTAACTCAGCTTGGGATCCTTTATGGTGGGCTTGAAAGTCACAGCAGCTGGTACGCATAGCTGTGGGCTCTGACTCACCGAGTCTTAGCGGCACACCGAGTTCACACGGTTGTCTGGGCCCAGATCTATCCTTATGTCATTGTAGCTGTTTCAGCCCCTGCCGTTCATTTGTTCGCCCATTCATTCATAAAATGTGAAGCACATCTGAATATGTGGCAGGCACTGTTCTGGGTGCTGGGGGTACAGTAGTGAATGAGATAGAAAAGGTCCTTATTCTCAAGAAACCTGTATGTACATAGCGATGCTTCAGGTGATGTAGAGAGATATTAATAGCATATATATTTAAGGATGGGTATTCCTTAAGTGAGGATATAATTATAAATAATACCTATTAAGTAGATTTGAGTGAATAATTTCCCATATTCATTTTAATCCTTTTTCTCCAGAAGAGCACGAAAGATTTTTTGGTATTAATGAAAGCTATCTATTTCTGAATTATGAAGAACACATAACATTTTTAAGCATTGATTTAGTTTTCTTTTGCATTAATGTTGCAGGTATATTAGGACTTTAATAATTGATACCTTTCGTATACATTTATTTAATAATGAAATTGTCTCTCCCACTAGACTGTCAGTTCCATGATGGAGGGAACCCATTTGTTTTTGCTCACCATTGTATTCCCAGCACATAATCCAGTTCCTGGTACATAGTAGGTGCTTACTAAATATTTGATGAGTGAGTGAATGAATGAGTGAATTTGTTTAATTTGCCAAAGCAACTTTGAAGTCCACCTTTCCCATCATGTTACTTAGCAGAGAAGAAAGCAAGCCATAAGGAAACCAAGATTTTAGAAATTAAATGTAATACAGTTTATGGGGATTGTCTGCGGCCATTTAGTTGATGTTGTTTTGATGTTTATGTGGTCCTGGCTGAAGTTTTTAAATCTGTATTGGTACTTTTAGGCACAGCAAGAGTCTGGCACATTCAGCATACTGTGTTTATAGAAAATGGAGTATAAATTGTTTTAAATATTTCAACAAAATGCTTAAAAAGAGTATTTTCTGGTTTACTTTACATCTCATTTCCGGAGCATTCAAGCCAGTTGAGGTATGTTTGTGAATGTGAAGTCATTGTTTTGTGTTAAAGGAACATCCAAGAAAAGATGTTTCAAATTTTTAAAAAAACAAAAACATTTGTACATTTTTGCTTTACAGATTATTTTGAAAGACATGCATAGATGCTAAAATAATTTTAAACAGGAAAAAAATGAGACTTTATTATTTTTTCTTAACCAGAAAATTTTTTATTTAGAACATTTTCATTGTTTTTTTTAATTTTGTAGTTTATTTTAAATATTTATGGCAAAAATGTATTCTTTAAAACTTTGGCTATAAAAAACCTGATTTAGTGGAAAAGAGACTACTTTAGACTGTGGCATTGAGCCAGCAGATAGAGATCCACCGCAATGAATTGTTCATATCTCACTTTAACTAGGCCCTTAGAGTGTTGATAAAATATTTTTACTGGTCCTCTCCCATTATCCTTCCTTTTAGATTCCTCCCTGACTTTTCCAGTTTGTTTGTATTTTCCTTGAGCCCCCTAATCAACTTAGCATATTTCCTTTCAGTTCTTATCTTAGCGGACCTGGGTGGTTCTAGATTTGTGACCTGGGGATGGGTGAGTGAGAGATGAAAAGGGGACTCTTTTAAGGGTGTCCTGTGCACTTCTGGAAGCTGCCCAGACACTCAAAGTGTTAGGGTTGGTGTGGGAGTCGGGATGGACAAAGAGACCACGAATCAGGCCATCAGTGGGTGAGGGGAAGTTGGCAGACGACCACAGAAAGATCTTAATCGCTTTTTTGAATGAGGGCGAGTTTTTCATATGCAAGGGAAAGGTAATGATTGAGAAGTGGCTACAGGGAGCTCAGAAATGCCAAAGGTTGAAGAGATGGGGAGTTTAGAACAGAAAGTGGTTTTTGGAGGGAACAGCAGAAAGGGTTGAGAAAGAAGAACATCCCAACGATGAGGAAGGAAATAAGGAACAATAAATGACTGAAAGTCGAGGATGGGAGAATGGGGTTGGGAGGTGGACTAGTGTTTTCAGGGATGAAGGATCGTTGCATTGAGACGCAAGGTGAAAGGTAATTGACTTCAGTTATCCCAGCCTTGGCCTGGACCAGTCCAGTGGTGGAACCATCTAAAAGTTCTGAGCGTGACTTGGTCTGGTCTCAGGGAGATGGAGTAGATGGCCAGGAGTTTTGCGGTGAGCTGTGTCACAGTGTCGGTCGGGAGTGACACACGGACTTTTGCTGGGAATAGGGGACGGGGAATGGTGTCCACAGTGCTTGGATCTGTCCCTCATGGGCAAAAACCATTGGACACACAGAATACCAAATTATCATCAGTTAGATGGTCCACATAGGCTACTGCAGTATCTCTCAGGACTCAGGGCTTTTATTGTTCTAAAAAATAACATAAGAGATTTGTTTAAGGCTAATCAAATCCCTTAGGACAAGCTTACAGCAGAGAAATGAAGTGTGGCTCTAACTGCATTAATATTATTGTGTTTGACTTGAAATCCAAGAAAGAAATTAAATAAATTGGCTGTGACATACATGTAATTAAAGGTAGAACCATCCTAGGAATCCAGACAGTCTTGCTCTAGCAGCTGTACCTTACATCTGAGGCTTTTTAAAGGTCTTACTGACACCAAGATTAAAAATCAGTCTTTATTTTCTTTGACTATACCTCCCATTTTCACTTGTTCCCATTCTATTTGCACAGTCCCTTTACAAAGGGAGATGGTGTTACATTTTACAGACTGGAAAATCAAGGCCTTTTTGATTACCATGAGAGGGTGAACGTGTTCTCGTGTTTCTTAATCTTTTGAATTTTGTGTCTATAAATTGTTGATTTCCACCCGTTGTATTTCCTTTTGTATAAGCTCTTTCTGTGTTGAAGATGTTAATGGTTTTTGTTTTATTTTTTTTAACTTTTTCAATGATTCCTAATGCACAGAACTTAATTTTATGCAATTGTAACTGTAGCTCTTCTAAAATGTAATGTTCTGTTCTTTTTATCATAGACCTTCCTTAAGTTTTGTTCCTAATTTGCCTTTTATTTAAAAAATGTTAGCTGTAATCTTTCAGGAATGTATTAAATGTGCATCGAGGATCTGAAGGTAACATTTTGCTGAGTGGGTTGTCCTCTGTGTGTGTTGGATGGCTAAGCCGCAGGGGCCGTTGTGTGGCTGGGTCTCCCTGGCACGCTGCTTTGTATGCGGCTTGTGGCGTCGGACTGCCACTTCCCGGCAGCATGACTTTCCCTCTCTGATCCCATTCCCTCATTTGGAAGATGACAATAACAGTGTCACAGAGTTGTTCAAAAGATCAAATGGGATACTGCCTATGAAGTCCTTACCTTTCAGTTTCAGGTTGTGTAATGTCAAGCTCGGGGTATAAAGCACTTCATGTTTGTGACTGTTTTTCTGTGATACTCATTTGTATAGTGACAGGGAACGTTTCATAGAGTTATAAAATCACACATTTTAGAGATTATCTGGATTGAAGAGATAATTTGTGATACCCTTGTTTCCTATACCTGACTGCAGATCAGAGTCGCCTGGAGGAACTTTGAAAGTCCCAGGTTCCAGGCCTCACCTCTGACTGAGTCCCTAGGATGCATGGCCCCGTCATCATCATTTCCACAGCCTTTCTGTGTAGTTCTTACCCAGTTGGCTTCGCATTGGCAAGAGGTTGTCCCGCTTCTGTTTTCAAGCTTGCTGTGTCAAACAAATAAAGAACAAAACTTGCCATGTTATAATCATTGTGGAATAATAAGATGAGCTAATAAAAAGTAGTTGTTTTTGATCTCTTCTATGTATTATATAAATGTATGAGGCTAAAAGTTTTGCCTTTTTCTCATGGATCACTTAGTATTGTTGCTTTAAAAAGAAGCTTCTCATTCATCTTAACTGTATTTTTCTCCAAGTTTAGTCATATTTTTATGTGAAAGCTAATCTATTTCCTGTACATGACTGACAATACCAAACGTTTATACTTAGTTCTGATAGAATATTGGATATTTGTTTTAAATTTAGTTTGAATCAAGTTACTAATTCTGAAGTAATTCTCTAATATATTTTTATTTTTAGAGCTTTTTGACAACTACATGCAGCAAGATGCCCATGAATTCTTAAATTACCTACTAAATACAATTGCTGATATTTTACAAGAAGAAAGAAAGCAGGAAAAACAAAATGGCCGCTTACCTAACGGTAATATTGACAGTGAGAACAACAACAACAGCACACCAGACCCGACGTGGGTTCATGAGATTTTTCAGGGAACATTGACAAATGAAACCAGATGTCTTACTTGTGAAACTGTAAGTATGTCATTGAATTTTGTGTAGAGCAGATTTAATTCATTTTTATTAAAAGTTCTTTGAGGATGAGTGTGAGAGATGAACATGAAGGTTGTAATTTCTTAGGTATAGTATAAATAAATTATCAAAGATGTACTTGTCTGTTGAAAGGACTCTATATACTCTTTTGTAATGCTGCTTATTAACAGTGAATACCTGAGGTGACAGAAAAATACTTACTGTGGTTTGGACTGTAGCTGACCCTTGAACAACAGGCGTTCGAACTGCATGGGTCCACTTATTTTTGGAATTTTTTTTTTATATATGTAGTACTGTAAATGTATTTTCTTTATGATTTTCTTAATGACATTTTCTTTTCTCTAGCTAACTTTATTGTAATACATACTACGATACATGTACAGAATGTGTGTTAATCAAGTATTTATGTTATTGGTAAGGCTTCTGGTCAACAGAAAGCTATTAATGGCTAGCTTTTTGGAGAGTCAAAGTTACACGTGGATTTTCAACTGCGGGGCCGGGGGTAGGAGGTTTCGGCACCCCTAACCTCTGCATTGCTCAAGGGTCAACTGTATTTGATTTTATTTCAGTATAAGAAACAATAGAGCCATGTTCTGGAAATCATATGTCTTGTGTCTTAGTTAAGCTCATAAGAAACTTCCAGGTTAGGGAGGTACATTAATTTGTTTTTCCTTTCCCTACAATTGTGTTTCTTGTTGGAATAAAAACTAAAGCATACTGTGTACACTCAAGTGAGGGAAGTACCCACTTGCTGGATGCTTTGTGAAGATGAGCAGCAGGGAAGAAGCATGAAAATGGATTTTATGTGGGATCAGATAGCCCAGTCCCTTTGTTGTATCATTGCCTTGTAACTTCAGTTCTCATTTGAGGAATGAAAGATCAGGCATCCATTATTCACCTTTGCTGGTGGAGCCAACATGCCCTTTCCAGCCTGTCTTCCCTTCAGCACAGGATCCAGTTTAGAGTTTAGTAGTTTGCATTGCGTATACTTGTGTTTTCTTTAGCCTCCTTTAATCTGGAACATTTTCATAGTTGTTTTTGTCTTTTACGACATTTACATTTTTAAAGAATTATGTCTTTTTAAAAAAAGTCTAACATTTCTCATACTGAGTTTGATGTTCCCTTCTGCTGAGATGCAGGTATGCATTCTTGCCTGGAGTGGGATTCAGTTAATGTTGTGCCTTTCTCAAGGTCTCATATCTGGGCACACAATATCCGTCTGCCTCTCATTGGTAAAATTAATTTTGATCTCTCATTCAAGGTGTTCTTCACTTTCTCCAATTGATAATGACTGGCTTTTATGCCCTGGTAACTAGGAGGCTGTCTGTGGGGAGACACAAATATCTTGTTCATCAAAATCTCCCCCGAGATTTAGCATCCACTAAATGGATGTTTTTTTGTTTTTTTTTTTGCCCAGTCCAGTCTTTACTGTGATGGTTCTATGACTAGTTTTTATTTTTTTTAAAGATTTTATTTATTTATTTCAAAGAGAGAATGAGAGAGAGAAAGCATGAGAGGGAAGAGGGTCAGAGGGAGAAGCAGACTCCCTGCTGAGCAGGAAGCCCGATGTGGGACTCGATCCTGGGACTCCAGGATCATGACCTGAGCCGAAGGCAGTCGCTTAACCAACTGAGCCACCCAGGCGCCCTATGACTAGTTTCTAATAGCTTAGAAGAGTAGCATCGTCCATTGGAAAAGAGAATTCACAAGCAAGAAAGTAAGACAGGTGTTTTATGAATGTTTGGAAGACTAGCATAGTTAGTGGAGGCTACTAAGAAACTGTATTTTTTTTTAATTAATGGACTTCAGAAAAATTGAGTGGGAAGTATAGAAGTTCCCAAATATCTCTCTCCTTTCCTCCACTTTCCCCTATGATTAACGTTTTGCATTAATGAGGTACATTTGTTGCAGTTGATGGGCCAATAATGATACATTATTAACTAAAATCTGTAGTTCATATTTGAGTTCAGTCTTGGTGTTGTCTGTTCTTTGGTTCCGTATATTTTGACAAATGTATAGTGACACATGTCTGTCATTACAGTATCATACAGAGTAGCATCACTCTGTCTTTCACAAATTCATCCCTCCTTCCTCCCCAAATCCCTGGCAACCACTGATCATTTTACTGCCTCCATAGTTTTGACTTTTCCAGAATGTCGTATATTTGGAATCATAGAGTATGAGGCCTTTTCAGATTGTCTTCTTTCACTTAGCAGTATGTATTTAAGGTGACTCCATGTCTTTTTGTAGCTTTATAGCTCATTTCTTTTTGTCAATTATATTTCCTTATGTGGATATACCGCAGTTTATCCATTCATTTATTGAAGGACACTATTGAAGGACAACTTGCCTTCAAGTTTTGATGATTATTGCTTTGTCTTCTCTGGGCCTTTTGCCTCTCCATATAAATTGTGGAATCATACGAAATTTAGAAACTAGTTTACTATCCGTAATACAATGTGCTGTGATTTCAAAGGCGATTGTGTTGAATCTGTAGGTCAAGTTGGGAAGAACTGACATCTTGACAGTCTTGAATCTTACTGTCCATTTACATGGACTATACACTTACTTACATCTTCTTTGATTTAGAAAGAAATCATCTTGTAGTTTTCCTTATGTCGATCTTATACTTATTTTATTATGTTTATATAGGTAAGTGTGGTTTTTGTTTGTTTTTGATGCTAATGTAAATAGTATTGTGGTTTCTTTCTCTCTCTCTTTCTCGCCGCTCTCTATCTCTTAAAGCAAATGGTGACCCATTTGGTACAACCATGAATAAAAAGATAGGGTCTTTAAATAGAACTGTAACCCATATGGTTGAGTGATCTATTGACTGTTGATTATGCATTGATCTTTTCAACTATAACCAGGCATTTGGAAAATGATTGCTGTCGGTAGTGTGATTTTAGTTAAAGAAGGACACAGTAGTCATAAATGAATAAAATTCTCTTGTGGAAATACATTTTTATTGGTGACCCTCTCTCACATCAAGTGAAAGAGGTATAATTGAGTGTTTGAATACATTAACATCCCGTGAAGATGTTTTTGGGTTAGAGTAAGGATTATAGCTCATTGCTGCAGCCATTAGTTAATTGTAGTAAGAATTTGGGCAATGTTTGGTGACAGGAATTGGTCTCAGTACTCATATTTGTTCAATCTAACCAACTCTAGTTATTTAACAGAAGTTTTGTAGACACATCTTACAAAGAAAAATTTTATTGTAGCTGAGTTCTAAGCTTTAGGAAATAAATGTACTGTCCAATTATTAGAGCAGTATTTCAGTTGGAATAGTAGGTATAATCAGAGAATTTGGCAGTTGCTTGATGTTTTGTATGATGGAATTTGGTCCGTGTTAGAAGATATGTATAATTTATCCTCTTCAATAAAACAGAAAATAGTTAAATTTGCATTGCTTGTTGAGAAATGCAGTAATAGGTGAGGCTGGCATAGTAGGTTTGGGAGGTCTGTGCGATACTGTGGTGTAAGGCCTTTGAAGTTTACTGAGGATGATGGGGAGTGAGGATTAGATGGAGAAAGTGATATCACCCATCCTTGTTTGCTCAAATATTTATTAATTTTATTTGTAGTGGATGGATAGTGATCCTTCCACCCATTCTTCACTAGGTCCTCCTGTGGTCAACAATATATATTTGCAGATAGTCTCCCAAGAATTAAGGGTATGACTTGAGACTGTTTCCTCAAAATCTCCATCATCATCTTGCAGATTCAGTAAATGATCATTAGTACCATGCCTTTATCAAATTCAGCTAGAGGGATGAAATTGAGGATTTCTCAGAGTGAATATATATCATTTCTTCATTTAGTTTTGCACAAATACTTGAGTACCGGCTATGCCAGGTAGAAGATGGGTAGAGGTTGGCAGAAGATGAATAAGGGAGTGGGAAGCAGTTGTGAAGGTTCAGAGTGGGCTTCTTGGAGGAGACAGTATTTGTATGGCAGATTTTAGTAATGCATTTGTTAATATCCCACTTGGTAGGAGGTTGGGTTTCTGCAACAGCACCCTCTTCTTGTGTTCTTCTGTTCTTTGGTGCTTTCTTCTGGTCCCATTCCTTTTCTACTATTTATTCTTCAAATGTGGGCATCCTCCAGGGTTTCATTTTGGGCTGCTTTTCACTCTGCCTTGGGAGGATCATGCTCCATTTCGTTACCACCCGTGCTGATGACTCCCCACCCATATCTCCAGCCTACACTTCTTTACTGAGGCTCCCACATCCTGGGTGTGACCTGACCTTAGAACATGGGAGTCCAACAACAACCAGACGTGTTTACAAACACTTTTAAAAGTTAAATACTGCCCCACTTGGTGGTTTCCCAGTACCAACACAATTGTAAACCCAAACGTAGTAACTCAGGTGTATCCAGATGATCCAGAACAATCCTTATGTCAAATTTTTTATGTTATAATAAAGATGGAAATCTAAAATGAAGACCCCTGAGGCAGTGCCTGAGAACCACAAACCTCATTTTGAGAAACACTGGACTCTTTAATCTTTATTTCTCTTTAGCTTACACATAAGTCCCTGCCCAGTCTGGCTTTAGCCTGTCTCTACCCTACTGTCCCTTGCCACCCTACTCTCCTTCACTGGGCTGATTCTTTTTCCTCAGCACCTCACATTCTCTTTCCTCTCTCTGTGTTCTTTCTTACTCTTTTTCACTGAATGTTTTGAGACCCAGATCACTTATCTTGTGGTGCCCCTAGGCCGTGCATACCTGGTACTCCCAGCTACTCCTCTTTGATACAGCCACATAATCTGTCACAAGTTAATGATACTGAGCTTATAAAACTGATGCACTATTGAGGCAGGAAAGCCTTTACTACACCAGGTGTATAGCCCTTGTGGGTGAGAGGCACAGAGATCTCCTGTTGTGTGCTCATCTTAGGCATAGAGTCTTTGAAGGGAAGAACTAGGAAAATTGATGTCTGAAGTTCCGTCCTAATCCAATTCAAATGAATTAAGTAATAACTTGAATTTTTTTTATCAGATGATTTGCCCATAATTCAAACAGAACTTTATATTAGACTTTTTTTTTTTGGAGAAGGATTAAAGAAGGTCCTCAGTGAAGATTGTAATTTGGCATTTTAGGCTAAATGATTTCCTGGAATGATGAAACAACACAGGTTGATGCCCTTTGCCAAGCACCCCCATTCAGTCTTAGCCTGTGTTTTTTTAAGAATTAGTATATATGGGCAGTTTGTTTCATACTTTACAATAGTACCAAGGTTTTGGAAAGTAATGGGATTTCACATGCTGGCCTTTGCCAGACAGGGAATCAGTCACGGCTGCACTTTGCTGTTTAACCTGTACGTGTGTTGAGAGCCACTTACTCAGTGTCCTTTTGGATAATCCAGATTTGGTAGATTTCTTTTGAACTCGGGGAAGATGAATTCTTCATGTACTTACTACTAATAAGAGAATGAATGCATTTAATTCTGTCATTTCAGAACAGTGATTTACTGATATTTAAAGAAATCACCCTATTTTTACAGATAAGCAGCAAAGATGAAGATTTTTTAGACCTTTCTGTTGACGTGGAACAAAACACATCGATCACTCACTGCTTAAGGTAACTGGAGAGTTATTTATTTTGAAATTTAATGAATATCTTTGGTTTAGAGTATTTTTAAATGAATACACGGTTTTCTGGTATAGACAAAATAAATTTATTTTGAATTTTACACAGGGGTTTCAGCAACACAGAAACTCTGTGCAGTGAATACAAATATTACTGTGAAGAATGTCGCAGCAAACAGGAAGCACACAAACGGTAATTTAGCATTTTAAAAAATTTGTTAGTGATTCTCTGGCAGTGGGTGTTGTAAATGGGCCTTTCCAGCTGAAAGTGATGTCTGAAAATTTACACTGAGTAAAAATTCCTAATTTTATCATTAAGTAATTAAGACTCATTAAGTTATTACTAAATAAACAATATTCAGCTCTGCAGTCTCCAGCGATTTTCTACACTTAGTAAAAGTCATTTAAGAGTCATAAACCAGTACAGTTAAAATATTTGACTTTGAAGCTTGCCTGCTTAAGTAAACTTTTTCTTGGTGAGGAGAGAGAAGGGGGAAAATCCTTTCCTTTCCCCTACCCTAGCTTCTGCTAATCCTACACAGGATCTTGTACCTTCTCTTATTTGGTATTTGGTGTCAAAGAATGGAATCGTCATCATCATTTTGAAACAATCTCAAGCTCAAAGAAAAGTTGTATGAACAGTACCAAGAGTGCCTTTTTTTTCTTTTTTACCCAAAACCACTTGAAAATAAGGTCCTGATATGATGTCTCATGATCCTGGACACTTGAGTGGCTATTTTCGACCGGCGAGGAAGTTTTCCTATTGCCATATTTACCCACATGGGGCAAGTAACACTGACACGTTAACTGTTCTCATGGAACCGATGTCCCAGTAATGTCCTTTATAGAACAAAAGGATCCAGTCCAGAAACACACATTACATTTAGTATTCATGTCTCTTTAGTCTTTTTACATTTGGAACAGTCTTTTCTTGACTTTAAAAATCTTGACACTTTTGAAAATTATAGATTACTTTATGGACTGTCCCTCTTGGGGTTCATCTCATGTTTTCTTACATTGGGGTTCAGGTTATGTATTCTGGTGGGAAATCTCACAGAAGTGATGCTCTCTTCTCCTCCTAGTATCCTCTTATCCACAATTCTGATTTGTCTCATGTGTGGGGGTCCCTCAGACCATTCGTGAGAGGCACCGGAAGGACTCGCAGGACTCAGCGTGTATAGTCAGGCCCACAGCCAAGACTCCTTACAGGGAAAGATGGCAAAGAATCGCAGCAGAGCAGAAAGCCAGGGGAGCTTCCAAGAAGAGTTCAGTGCAGTGGAGTCACGCAAGACACACTGAACTCCTTCAGTACTGAATACTGACATGGGGAATTGTTGTCTCCCCTGAGGCTCATGACACACTCGGTGTCCAAGGTTTTAAACTGAGGGCTGGGCAAATGGGCACCCTCTGTCTAAGCATGTACCAAAATTCCAGACTCTCAGAAGGAAAGTAGGTGTTGAGCATAAACCATGTTGTTTGTCCCGACAATTTAGGCATGTTGAGACACTCTTGTCATTTAGGAAGTGGTGGAAGCACCCCTCAAATCCAAGTTCTCATATGTTAACTAATTTTGTCATACTGCAGCATGGCTGAATCTTGAGCATATTATGCTAAGTGAAATAAGCTAATCACCAAAAGGCAAATTCTGTATGACTCTATATATGAGGAATCTTAAGTAGTCACATTTTTAGTAACAAAGTAAAGTGTTGGTTGCCAGTGTCTGGGGAGAGGGGGGAAAAGGGGAGTGGTTCAATGGGTATAGAGTTTCAGTTGGCAAGACGAAAAAGTTCTAGAGATCTATTGCACCACAACATGCTAATCGGGAACACTACTGTACATCTAGAAAGGGTTAAGATGGTAAAGTTTATGTTATTTGTTTTTTAACCACAATAGAAAAATGCATGTGGTTTGGCCTTCATTCAGAATATATCTATGTTTGTATTAACATAAAGACAATGTCTTCTTCAGAACCAAAGGTTTCAATCTTGGAACACTGAAGAACGATTTCTGGAAATGTTACCATAAAATAAGTATTCCATGATCAAATGAATTTTCTGTGTAATAAAATTTCCTCTTCATTATTTATTCATGCTTCATATTATGGACTCTGAGAAGACCCACAGAATAGGAGAAATTTATCTTCTTATCTAGCTTAATACAGAACTTATCTGCACATAGACTCCTTTTTATATGGCACACCTGTTGAACTGTATATAGCAGGAAACTATATACAGCCCAGGAAAAATACCGGCTTGGTAAATGTAAGTGAAACAACCATAAGCTGTTACCCAATGGGAGGATAAAGCATCTGGGGAAAAGCAAAGTGATGTCCCCGGGGAACTGGAATGAGAGGATGCGATGGCCTTGTTTCTGGTGGTGGTTTCCTGTCCTCTGGGCATTGGGGTGGGAGTGGTGCTGGAGGTTTTTAAAGAGCACTCCTCTGTCACTCCTCTCTGCCTTAGTGCGGGGATCTGACGATGAGTGGCTGGACTGGAAGCTGAGCCAGCCTGACTGGTTCTCTGCTACACATCCTTCTTCTCTTCACTCCCCTTACACTCCCTTTATGCCGGACGCAGCTTAGCCCACCTCCAGGCCCAGTGCTGTCTGTGTGAGGCACTGGGGAAGACTCTCGCAGCGCACAGGTCAGCCAGCATCAAGGTGTCATGGCCACTGTCTGTCTCCATCTACCCTGGATCTAGTAATTGAGGCTCTTCCTGTTTCTGAGGGCAAATTCTTCCCTTTTGCTCCTTTTTCATAACCAGATCCATATCTTATCCCTCCATCTGCAGGTCCTAATCACAATTAGTGTCCTGTCAGCAGCCATGTTGTTGTCAACATCCCCAGCCACCCCGGGCACGTACCCTGCCTTAGTCCATTGAGACTGCTGTAACAAAATTATCATAGACTGGGTGGATTATAAACAGCAGAAACGTCCTTCCTGGAGTTCTGGAGGCTAGCAGTCCAAAATCAAGGCACCAGCATGCCATGTGCCGGTGAGGGCTCTCTTCCTGCTTCCTAGTGGGTGCCCTCTCATTGTGTCCTCACGTGGTGGAAGGATGCCAGCAAACTGTAGCATCTCTTTGATAAGGATACCACTTCCATTCCTGAGGGCTCCACCCTCATGACCTAAGCACCTCCCAGAGGCCTCGCCTCCTAGTACCATCACGTGGGGCCTTAGGTTTTGAACACAGGACTTTTGGGGGGACACAAGTATTCAGACTGTAGCACCCCTTCCCCATTAGAATCCTCCTGAATCTGAGCTGTGTTTCTGGTTTCCTGGGTCCTTGTGTCTTTTGACAGGTTGATGCTGTCTGGATGCACAGCTGGTAGCATCTACAGATAGCACTCAGTACTCTTACCCCTCTGGTCGGGGCGCTCCACGCCCACCTCCCCTGTCCACTGACTGCCTTCCTTGAGAACACGTGCTGGTGGTCAGGCTCTGTTGTGTCTTGACTTTCCTCTCAGTGCTGCCAACTCCGTCATTTGGTGTCTTCCTCACATCTAGTCCTAGCTTCTGTTCTCTTCGCCCCTCAGCCTGACCTGCCCCAGGTAGGCCCTGTGGACGTGATAGTATATGAGAATGTGGGATTTTATGTTTGTACAACTACTAAACTCTTCTGTGCGGTCAAGACTTCTCTGCCCGGGTGCCTGGGTGGCTCAGTCGTTAAGCGTCTTCCTTCGGCTCAGGTCATGACCCTAGGGTCCTGGGATCGAGCCCTGCATCCAGCTTCCTGCTCCGTGGGAAGCCTGCTTATCCCTCTCCCTCTGTGCTTCTCTCTCTCTCTCTCTCTCTCTCTGTCAAAAAAATAAAAATCTTAAAAAAAAAAAAAAAAAGACTTCTCTGCCAACAGAATTTTAAGTTCTTATGTGCTTGTGCTGGGATGTTAAATTTCTCTGTGGCAGAGTTTGCATATTAGTGCCCTTTGGCCCACATTCAACATATAGGCCTCTTGGCTGGGCTCACACAATTTATACAAATGGGAAATTTTACTTTAAAAATGGTTTTGGCTTTTCTTGGCAGGGGGAGGGGTAAAAAAATCAAAGCAGCAGACAGTACTGGAATCTGGAACCTGCGTTCCTGGGGCCACCTGTAGCCTGCAGCGGAGTAGCTGGTGTTCTGGTCTGGGAATGGTTGCAGACAGTGCCCGTTCTCCATGCCCCCACTCCTGTAGGATGCTCTCACTCTGCCTCTTCTCTGGGGGCCTCCCCTTGGTCTGCTGCTGAAGGAAGCTCCTGAGAGTTTCTTTCCCCCGTGACCTCTGACCAGCAGATGGAGAAGAGAGTGCGAAAACCTAATTACCTTGCTGGAGGTACAGAGTAACCTGCAGTGAAATCCAGAGCTCAGAGTTCCCTGGCCGCACCAGGCTGAAGCTGCCCTCTGTGCGACTTTTCCAGAGACTGAACCCTTAGCTGCTTCTTCCCCTTCCTTCTTGGCTCCCCGGGTCAGGGTCTGCTTCTGGGTAATAAGACCCCAAATAGGAAGGATGTGCTCCTCATCACGGTGGTCCCACCGCCTCTTCTTACAGCGGCTGCTGCAGATTTGAGTTCCTAACCTGGTATGTACGCGGGCAGTGCATTTTTGCTAAGAAAGTAAGTCTGCTCATTCCTGGTTTTCTGGCAGGATATTTTGATTAGGTTGGAAGAGGACATGCTTGTTTTTAAAAATCACACTGTTGATAAGCATAAGTTTTCTGCCAAGATCTAAAATTTCTTGGAAAATTTAAGTAGGGGGCAAGGTTGCTTTTTTCAGGAGGATAAATATGCTATACTCATATTTTAAGATGCCCCTTACATATTTATTATTATTATTTTGCTAATTTAGGAATATAAAGGAATCTTTCCATTTTTACAGTTACTGGTCTTTATTTAGAAAGAACCTGAGGAAAAAACATTTCATTTAGTAGAACCAGTATATCATCACCAAGTGAGGTTTATATGTTGCTGGATTCAGTTTGCTAATGTCTTGATTTTCACATCTTTGAAATAAATATCATGAGGAGGATGTATTATTAGTCTATAATTCTCTCATACCTTTGTCAGGTTTTGGTATCAGGTTCATGCTGGTCTCAAAAATGAGTTGATGATTCCCTCTTGTATAAAGGAGTTTGTATAAGACAGGTGCAGGTATACCTTGCTTTATTGCACTTCACAGATACTGCGTTTTTTACAACTTGAAAGTTTATGGAATTCCCTGAGGCAAACAAGTCTATTAATAATGCCCCTTTTCCAACAGCATTTGCTGACTTCATGTCTCTATGTCATATTTTGGTAATTCCCACGGTATTTCAGACTTTTTCATCATTATGACATTTGTTAGGATGATTTGTGATCAGTGGTCTTTGATGTGGTTATTCTAATTGTTTGGGAATACCACAAACTGTGCCTGTATAAGATGACGAACTTACCTGATAGTATGTGTGTGTTCTGACTGCTCTGTCCACTGGCCATTCCCCCACCTCTTTTCCTCTCCTTGGGCCTCTCTGTTCCCTGAGACACAACGAAATTGAAATTAGGCCAGTTAGTAACCCTACAGGGATGTCTAAGTGCTCAAGTGGAAGGAAGAGTCACGTGTCTCTCACTTTGAATCAAAAAGGTAGAAATGGTTAAGCTTAGTGAGGAAGGCATGTTGAAACTGAGATAGGCTGTGAAAGCTAGGTCTTTTGCGCCAACCATCAGCCAAGTTGTGAGTGCAAGGGAAACATGCTTGGAGGACATTAAAGGTGCTACTCCAGTGAGCACATGAATCATAAGAAGGCGAAAGAGTTTTATTGCTGATACAGAGAAATTCTGAGAGGAATTTGATCTCCTCTGGAGAGAAGAGCAAACCAGCCCCAGCATTCCCTTAAGCCGAAGCCTAATCCAGAGCAAGGCCCTAGCTAGCTCTCTGTAATTCTGTGAGGGCTGAGAGAGGTGAGGAGGCCGCAGAAGGAAAGTCTGAAGCCGGCAGAGGTTGGTTCACGAGGTTGAAGGAAAGAAGCCAGCTCCACAACAGAAAGCACAAGGTGAAGCAGCGAGGGCTGGTGGAGAAGCTGCAGCAAGTTGTCCAGAAGGTCCATCTACGATAACAATGCAGGTGGCTACACTCCACGACAGGCTTTCAGTGTAGACGGGACAGCCTTCTACTGGAAGAAGATGCCATCGAGGACTCACAGCTCCAGAGGAGAAGTCAGTACCCGGCTTCAAAGCTTCAAAGGCCAGGCTGACTGTCCTGTCAGGGGCTAACGCAGCTGGTGACCTCAGTTGAAGCCAGTGCTCACTGACCCTTCCGGAAATCCTGGTGCCCTTCAGAACGATGCTGAGCCTACTCTGCCTGTGCTCTGTACATGGAACAACAAAGCCCGGATGACAGCGCGTCTGTTTACAACATGGTTTACCGAACACTGGAAGCCCACCGTTGAGACCTGCTGCTGAGAAAAACGATTCCTATCAAAATATTACTGTGCACTGACAGTGCACCCGGTCCTCCAGGAGCTCTGACGGAGACGGACCAGATGAATGTTGTTTTCCTGCCTGCTGACACAGCATCCAGTCTGCAGCCCCTGGATCACGGAGTCATTTTGACTTTCAAGTTTTATTTTTTATTTTATTATTGTTATTTTTAATATTTTTTTCTTGTGTTGAGGGCTGACTTTTAATAGATTGCTGTGAGGGAGCTGCTCAGCTACATATGAAACCCTGAAGATCTTATATTTTAATAAATACATTTTGTAAGGTTATAGGTGTCATAGATAGTGATTCCTCTGATAGATGTGGGCTAAGCAAATAAAACCCTTCTGAAAAGGATTCACCATTCCAGATGCTTTTAAAATATTCATGGGAAGAGGTCAAAATCTCCACATTCACAGGAATTTGGGAGAGGTTGGTTCCCACCCCCACGGAGGTCTTGGAGGGGTTCAGGGCATCAGTGGGGGCAGTCACTGCAGAGGTGGTGGAAACAGCAAGTTAACTGGAAATAGAAGTGGGGCCTGAAGATAGGACCGCATTGCTGCGATCTCATGATCCAGCTTGAACGGATGAGGAGCTGCTGCTTGTGGATGAACAAAGAAAGTGGATTCTTGAGATGGAATCTGCTGGTGAAGATGCTGTGAAAACTGTTGAGATGACCACAAAGGATTAAGAATCTTACATCAACTTAGCTGATAAAGCAGCAGCAGGGTTTGAGAGGATTGACTCCAGTTTTAAAAGACGTTCTGTGGATGAAATGCTCTCAAACAGCATCCCATGCTACAGAGAAATCGTTCATGCAAGGAAGAGCCAGTCAGTGTGGCTAACTCTATTGTCTTCTTTTAAGAAACTGCCTTAGCCACCCAGCCTTCAGGAGCCACCGCCCTGATGGGTCAGCAGCCACCAGCAGTGAGCCAAGACCCTTGTCCCCAGCAAAAAGATTACGACTTGTTGAAGTTTTAGATGATGGTTTGCCTTTTTTTTTTTTAGCAATGAGATATTTTTAAATTAAGGTATCTGCATTGTTTTTCTAGACATAATGCTATTGTGCATTTAATAGATATAGTGTAAATCTAACTTTTGTATGCGCTGGGAAACCAAAAATTTCACTTCATTGGCTTTATTGCAATACTTACTTTACTGTGGTGGTCTGGAACTTAACGCACAATATCTCTGTCATATGCCTGTCTCCTGGACTTTCCCAGTTTTTCACGATATAAAATAACCCTAGAAGTGAATGTTTTTTTTTTTTTTTCAGAAGTCTTGTATTTGAGATGATATATTTCAGTCCTAGAAGTGGGATTCCTGAGGCAAAGGCCATAAAAACTCTTATACTGCTAGATTTCTTTCCAGGAATGATTGTCTGTTTATTCTTGATGTTTTTCAAAGGCCAGGGTAGAATCGTAAATGTTTCTGAAATAATAAGCTGCCCACCACATTTAAAATTCGTAGGATGCAGATTTAGTAAATGCTACAAAATGATTTTTGTTTTCACTTCATTAGAGGCAATGGCTTAGTAAATTTTATGTTTTAATTATGAAAAGCGTTATGCTTCATTGAACACATACAGAATTCGGTTCCACTACATTTGTCAAGTATCTGTCATGTGCCAGGCATGTTGCTCAATAGAGAAATAAAATGGAAAAAAAAAAAAAGGTTTCTACCTGCCAAGACTTCAGATCCTAGAAGAAGAGAAAGACCCATAATCATCTAAATATTTTATGGCGTTGTAAATGGTGTGTACACACACACACACATACACACACACACACACACACACACACAGTGAATCCGTGAAGTGCCAATGGGGGATTGAAGGGAGGAGATATTTATGCCAGGGGTTATAACATCACACACACACACACACACACACACACACACACACACACTCTGAATCCGTGAAGTGCACACACACACACACACACACACACACACACACACACACACACACACACTCTGAATCCGTGAAGTGCCAATGGGGGATTGAAGGGAGGAGATATTTATGCCAGGGGTTATAACATGTGAGCTGAGACTTCAGAAGAATAAACTGTCGTTAGATGAAGTAGGAGTGCAGAGGTCATGTCAGAGAGAAATGGCATTTAAGGGCATACTAAAGATTATTTAAAATGTGGAAGATAGCCAGTTAAAAACTTATCTCCTAAATTTGCAGGTTATTTAACTCCCTTTCTAGAATACATGTAGTCGTCATTCTTCATATGGAGTTATTTCTTAATCTCTGGCAAACACCTTTCACAGAATGGTCTTTAATGCTTTCTCATCATGTCCTGTTCTCCATCCGTTATTGAATTATATAGACCGATAGAACAAATGGCCCTGTCTGCACTCACGTCCAAAGGAGTTAGCAGCTGTAAGGAACTGGTTTTCCTCCACCCATCATCGGCCTCATGTGCAGTTAGCCTGATCCTCAGGGGCCTGTATTTCAGAATAAGGATTTCTGAACAAAGGACTGATGCCGGTCCATCTACTTTGAAGCCGTATGGAGTACAAAGTCAAATTATGTCATTTAGTGATGATGGGTGGGGTGGGATAGTCTTAACATGTTCAGAATGTTGCTTCGCCACTATAAAAATAATTGGTAGGAATATGCAGAAGTGGGCAGTGCTGGGTTATTAAAACTGACCATGAACTATTTGTTAATGGAATCATAAAGTTTGGTAGTTCTTTTAAGGACATGGTATGAGTGCCTTTCATGAAATTTTGTTTCCATGTTTATTTGAATAGGATGAAAGTTAAAAAACTGCCCATGATTCTAGCTCTACACCTGAAGAGGTTTAAATACATGGATCAACTTCATCGATACACAAAACTGTCTTATCGGGTAGTTTTTCCTTTAGAACTTCGTCTGTTTAACACCTCTGGTGATGCGACCAACCCTGACAGAATGTACGACCTTGTCGCCGTGGTGGTTCACTGTGGAAGGTAACTGCAACCGTGGGCTGCGCGGGCGAGGATCTCTGTCCGGGGGCAGGTGTTCAGGATGGGCCCGAGTGCTTCCACTCTAGACCTTCCAGGGGCTTTAGCATCAGGATAACTTGGTTGCAAAATGGGATCTTTCAGATACAGTGCATTTATCATTTCCTCCTTAAACTTCTATATATTGAAATATTATTGCTCAGATTTGATTTTCACTCTTATTCTGTAAATATTACTCTAAAGGAACTTTAAGACCTCTTAGATTTTCTTTTTATTTCATTTCTTTTCTTCTCCTTTCTTGTCATCTCTTTTTTCCTCTTTTTCTTTTCAGTAAAAATGATGCCTAAATAGGTTTTACAAAATAAATTCTTAGATTAATTGCGTATGTTCATCATTACAGTGGTTATGAAAACATTTAAAATGGCTTTGGAAATAATCTTTGAAGACAAGTTTTCTGATTTTATCAATCAGTATGTTTATTTCGATAGTCAATTTAGTGTGCTATCTCATTCTATATATGTGCATTTATAAAGTAGCTCAAAAAATTCTCAAAACTACAGGAGCATCACACAGTCAAAGTGTGTATTTGGAACATGCAGTCTTCATTGACTGTTTAGAATTTCCTGTATAATTTGAAGAGAGACACTCACTCTTTTCCCCCTGGCTTGGGGAAACTTGTACTAACAGCATGTTTCAGCCAGTGAAAAAAGTCCCTGGCCTTCTCACCTTAAGCTGTCCCTCCCAGCTTTCTGTTGAGAAAATGTAAGGACAGCCCAGGTGGTAACCTTGCTGTAACTCCACTGTCCCTTTCCGCCTGCCTCCTTGTCTTCCATCCTCAGCAGTAATCTTTCTTTTACATGCTTGGAACATTCTGTTCTAAAGGAAGCCTGGAGACCTCTGAATGGAGGAAAACCTTACCAGACAACTTAACCTTGGTGGAGTGATTCAAACCAGAGGTTTTAGAGTCAGAGAAACCCGGCTTTCGGTTCTGTCCTGCCATTTGTGGCTGGTGTGACTTCATACAGTACTCCCTGAATGTCTGCTTTCTCTTGTGTAAAATGCAAATCATGTTACCGACCTCGCTGTGGTGTTAGGGTTAAAGGGGGAATGCAAATCGCTTAGCTGCTGCTACTGTTTTCTTAACAATAACAACATCATAATATTACCTTTTCACATCCTCACTTAACTGTTCCTTAGCCTCTTCAGATTCGGGGACAGTTACAAGTTTCACTCTACTTAGATTATGCTAGGGTTCTTGGAATTGTTTTACTCACAAGACCATGAGCTCTGAGATTCCTGATCACAGTTGGGGCCCCCTCCGCGACTCCTTACTCCTCTTCTCTCACTGTGATTCCTCCGCCTGCCTTCCCTCCTGCCCTCTCTGAACCTCCCCGGAAGCCTCTCTGGAAGCCGTGCTGGGTGCGCTTCTCTCCAGCCCGGCTCCATCTGGTGCCCTGCCTCCGTGTTCACATAACTGCTACTGTATCGTATTGTATTTGTCAGATTGGAGGTCCATTTCCGTTAGGAGAACAGGCACTTCTTAAAACAGGAAATGATTTGTCCATTAACAAAGATTAAAAACATTTTCAAATCTTATTTTTTACTTATCAGATTTACTCGTAGTTCTTTTTCCTGTGAGAGTAGAAAGGGTGTACTTTGCCCGCATCCTTCACCTGTGGACCATGCTCACTGTTAGCAAGCCTGTGCCAGTCCAGCTCACGCGTTCTCTCTCCTGAATGCCTGGCATATAGTAGATTTCTAACAGGTGCCTGCGGAATGATTGCGTGTGATCCTTTCAGCCCATCTCTGGCCCCAGCTCCATCAGAACCAACCTCCCTTGATTCTTCAGGCCTCTCTCTCCTCTCTCGCTGGATGAGGTCTGTGGGTTGCACTACCTCTGCAGCTCTGCTTTTATATCCAATTATTGGACCCTGTATTGTGTTTTGGGAGGGCTCTCTCCTGTACTTACGGTGTCTTCAGGGAAGTTGTTGGTGCCTTTCTAATCCCCACAGCAACCAGCACAGTTATTTGCACACATGACGCATTCATACATACTGAACTGAGCATGTTTTATGTTCAGAATGCAAGTCCCTAATCCACAGTTTTCTTAGGTAGAAGTTTATTAGCCTTAGCCCTTCTTCATCTTACTGGTTTCTGTAATTAACTTTTGTCTTTTGTTCTTCAGACTGCTTCTTTGCCAGAGGGAACAGCTGCCTACCCTTTTCAGTCTTACACCTACCGGCCCTCAGCCCACCTGTCGTCTTCCCTCTCAGGCTCTGTTCCTCAGCCTTTCTGATTTTTATGTTCACCACCTTAAAAATTAAAAAAAAAAAAAAAATCTTACCCTCTCACTATAAAACACAAGACTCTTTAGATGAACCCTATAGAAATGGGGAAAATATTTTATTTATTTTTTTTAGTTTTTATTTTAAAATTTATTTTAGCATTAAAAGCCTTAAAAAAAAAAGCTGTGAGGTATTTTCTTCTGTGGAGAAAGAGAGGTACTCTTGTTTTTGTCATTTTGCCAGGGTCAGAGGAGCCGAGACAAGGGCACACAGGAGGCTGCTTATTCTGTTATCTGATCTTGCTGTTCACCATAAACAGCAGTTTGTGTTGAAAATTATCTCAAATTCTATAATGTAATAATTACAATGGAATTTAATTTAATAAAGAATTATATAGAAGCTTTTATAATGAGTCACATTTCAACTGGGAGAGGTTAAAATCTTTGCCATGTCCTTTATAAAGCAGAGGATATTTTTGAAAAGAAATAATCCCACCTGCATTTTTATGCATTTCTAGATTTCTTTATTCCAGATTTGTTTAAAATGAGATGCAGAGGCAATTCTAAGAATTATAATGGTGCTGAGATCCAGGTACTTGAAAATAGCACTAATAATACTAACAAAATGTCATTTGTTTTTAAAGAAGTTTATGAAGGCCAGGCTTGATTTCAGAACTATAGATGTGATATCTTTGCTTTTTTAGGCATCACATGGTATGGTATCTTTCCTCAAGAGAAAAACTATGGCCAAGGGAATAAGACTTAGAAAAAATGCTACATGTGTTGTTCTCTAGTTAAACTCGGGGCTGTGACCTTCTACCATCCCCCCCAAATGCTAAAAAGTGTATTTAAATTTTTCATAGAAGCAAATTTGAAAATTATTTTAAAAATTATAATTAAATTATTACAAAGGCAACAAATAATTTGAATAGCATAGCTTTATATAAATAGAATGCTGGTTATAGCTCTTAAATTAGAGTAGTATTTGGTTATAAAATTGAATGCCAAGTCACATCAATGTAGCTTGATATTTTGGGGAGGAATAGATAAGGAGTATTTTTATCGGTTTCAGTTATTCTCCTTTATAGAACATGAAGTTGAGGGCACAGAAGAGTGATATTAATAAACATTGTATGAAACTAACTTCTCTTTCTCTTTGTTTTAGTGGTCCCAATCGAGGACATTATATTGCAATAGTTAAGAGTCATGATTTTTGGTTGTTGTTTGATGACGACATTGTAGAAGTAAGTAGTTCCTGAATTTCTTATTTTTCTTCAAAGTTGTGTATTTTACTCTTCTTTCTCCCAAGCTCTCATTCTGAGAATATGACAGGTGATAAATATTGGACAAATGTCGAGGTCTTCAGATTGTAGTCAGATTCCTACTTCTTACTCCCCAGCAGCCAATCCCAATGCTTGAATGGTCAGGTGACCGTCAAAATGCTTAGAATAAAACAAAGAAAAGAGAGCTAGTTTAAAAAAAATCTTTCATTGTCTAAAAAAAACTATTGAACTGTAACATACGTACAGAAAGTACACAGATCTTAAGCAACACTTGAATTTTTTGCATGTGAGTGTGCACGCACACACACTCTGTAACCACTCTGCAGATCGAGGTAGAGTACATTTTTAACACCCTTCAGTAAGCCCCTGGTCGGTAAGCCCCCGTATCCTCTTCCTGGTCCGTCTTCACAGCTTTCCTGCCCTCCCCCGTCTGTCCTCTGAACCCGCTGTTGTGACTTTTATCATTATGATGAATTTTGCCTCTGTTTGACTGTAAATAGACTCGTCCAGTATGACTTCTTTTGTATCTAGCAGTTCATTCTTGCTGCCTATTGTGGTTCTTCTTTTTATGGCTGTGTAATTTCCCATTGTAAGAATATAACAAGTTAGAAATTTGCCTTTTCGTCCCTTACCGACTCTTATCAGTAAAACTGCCTTGATCACCCTTGTCTAATGCTGGACATATGCACTCATTTTTCTTGGGTGTATGTTAGGTGGGACCATATGAAATTGCCATTTTCACAGGTCACAAAGGGTTGGGAATTGGTGGTTTCGTATAGTTCAGGTAATTCTGTTCCCTAGGCATAGAATTGCTGGATCAAAGGGTAGTTGTATGTTCAGCCTTAGAAGATAATGCTAAACATTTCCCTAAGGTCTCTGTCCCATCCTGCCTTCCTGCCAGCCATGCATGAGAGCCCTGTTTGCTTCACGTTCTCACCAATACTTGGCATGATCAGTCTTTTTCATTTAAGCCATTCTCGTTGTGCAGAGCTGTTTTATAAACAAGAAAATGAAAGGCATGATTCTAAGAAATGTGGAAGACTTTACTGGACTGAAGAGCTCATTTCTGTACTAATATTTCCATTTTGCCTCACAGAAAATAGATGCACAAGCTATTGAAGAATTCTACGGGTTGACATCAGATATCTCAAAGAACTCTGAGTCTGGTTACATCCTTTTCTATCAGTCTCGGGACTGAGAAGGGACCGTGATGAAGAGACACTTTCTGCCTCATTTCTTCTCTGGTTATTTTGGAAAGGATCAAGCACTGATTTTTCAAGACAAGAGAAATGCAGGAAGCTCAGGGGGCAGTAGCACACTTTGCACACAATAAAGCAAAGACTGTGGATTAACACGCTCTTCCTATCATGGTAGTTGATTTATTTGCTCAGGTATCATGCTGTCTGTGCAGTTCCACACAACAAGGAAGTGAAATCAGAGATAGCAGCTCCTCTTGTAAAACAGCCTTCCAGTAATTGACATGCATTTCTCTTTATTAATTGCACCAGTAATGATTTGAACTCCTTGGGGGTGCAGTAGAAAGACTAGGAATCCGTGCTAGGTTGTATTGATCATTTAAGGAGATCATACTGAACACACTGCGTAAATTTGCCCGTGTTGAAGATACGTAGAAGGAATATTCGGTGGTCTTTTCAAGCGTAAACCAGGACTACATTTGGGCCCAACACTTGCAGTTGCCTTCCTGACGTAAGAACTAACAGATCACTAGAATCCAGTGTCAGGAAGACAAATATGTTTTGCTTCTCTGAAGAAGCTTATAATAATATACAGTATATGTATATGTAGGGAACAATTGGTCAAAAGTGGCTTTTTGTTTCCCCAAGGGGAAAGACTGGCTTTGTAATTATAATTTTTTTTTCTTATTTATTTTACTTAAAACTGGTAGAGTCTAAGTATTGTGTGAAGTGCCCATGATTCTGTCAGTAAATTTGAGCATATTTTTATTAGTTTGTGTCAGTTTAACTAGTCCTTTTGTTTGTTTCTATTTTTAAGGTGAATTTTAAGCTCTATTTTAAATCGTTAGGATACCTTAAGAAAAATTTGCAACGAGAGGAGGTAAATATTCTTTTTCAGGAGGAACTGATATCTCTGGCTAAATATTTGTCCTTTTGTTATAGTTTATAAATCAGTTATTCAGCTTTAATTTCAGTACCATAAAAAACTATCAAAAATTCCCTGTCACGGTTGGAACGATAAAGAAGTTGTGGCTCCGTGGTGGTGCACCAGTCTTGAGAAGTCTTAAGCACTCTAACGTTTCAGGTTGAGGCCGTGTTTGGAAAATTGGTGTCATAGCAGTTATGTTCTTTTCAAACGTCATTCTTTACCCTGGAAAGAGGTACTCTGTCAGAACCCCAGCAGCCCACGAGGCTCGCTGCGAACCCGGCGAGGATGAAGTGTTTGTGACACAGGCCAGGAGCACACCGAGCAAGTCCTTTTCTCCAGCCGCCCTCCTCCTTCATCTTTACCAGTCTTACTGGAAGAGTGTTCAGAAATTACACTTTGCATTTGTTAAGACTTCCTTCTGTTGGGAGTTTTAAGAATTAATATATGTAATGTAAAACGTATGTGAACCATTGCGGTCGACACTTTTCCATGCATCAGTAAGTTGTCTGACGGTGGCCAAATGTAACGTGCAGGAAGTGATTGAATATATATTCAAAATAATAGCGATCGGGCCTTGGATGTTCTTTAAGTCCTTTTAGGCAGTAGTTTTTTTTTAATTGCTGTAATTTTTCTAAACTTCTTTTACTAATACTGTTGAATATGAAAAAAAAAATTTTGTCTGCTGCTATTTATTAACATTTATTATCTGTATCTTTTAGCTCAGGAAATGACTTCACCTATTCGTTCCATGAACTGATCTTTAACAGGGTCACTTGGCTAATCGGGCTGTTCAAGCAGATGTGCTGGGAGAAAATGATGATGTATTTTGACAACTTGCTTTTTAAGATTATAGTCGCTAAAGCCTTATGCTGGCTGGAGTGGGTTTCTACAAGTTCCGTAGCCTGCCCGATGACAACATTGCACAGAGAATCACGACTGAGAATGTGGGGAAGGTCACAGACGTGGAAGTGGATACATTTTTTTATTTTGAGGGCTTAAACCAAATTGTCTCAGAATTCGAGGCTGTGTTTCTGCCGCGTTCAGTGCAGAGAGACGCAAAGTGAGGCTGAGTCAGTCTTTACTTGAGTCAGGCCACAGCATGGATGAGAGAGATGAAGTCATTTGCATAGAGGTACAGCATTGGAATACTACGCTGTGTTTGTTTCTACATTTTGCATTTAAAAAAATACAGTAAAAGCAAGGTTAAATTTCATATTAAAGCAAGTTCTAGCATTTTTATTGAGTTCCTTGGTAGTCACACACTGTTCACATCTACACCGTGTTTAATAGTATGATTTGTCAGGGGAGGGACTGTGGGGTGATGGTTCTCAATTTCCTTTTTACTCTTAGTACAGCTGCATCTACATAAAATGTTTTGAAGCTTATCAGAAACTCATTATACTTTAAAAACATAAGGTTAGGGGTGGGGGAAAAAATGCAGGTATTTAGTAAGAGAAGTGACCCATATAGAAAGCATTGTCAGGTTGTATGTTGGTTGACTGCGATTGAAATGAGGGGCGGGGGTAGGTTGTAAATGGTGGCTGATTGCTCTCTAACCATGTACATGTTTGTGGGGATGGCTGTCCCATATTTTTTGTATATTGGAATAAAAATTTCTATAAATTATCATAACTGAAAGTAAATATTCTAAATTAAGTCTCACTGCCAAGTCATATGGCTTCTGTCTTGGAAACTTTACCTTTAGAAGATTGCTTAAGACGGGGGCCGTGAGAGTTCAGGAAAAGGGAAAAAAAGAAAATGTGTAATATATGGGTCTTGTTGCCTTTAACCATCAGTATTGGGTTTTTTTTCTTTTCCGTGATGGCAGTAGAAAGACCTCACTTTCATAACATACTACTCTTGATACTTTCTTTAAGGATACTTTTCATTAAAGATTCTCTCATGAGGTATTTAACTGGGAGCCGGGAGGCTAAGGCGCTCAGGTCCTGGCTCTTCAGTGAATTTAACCGTGTGACCTTGGGCAAGTCACTTAACCTCTCTGTGCTTCAGTCTCCCTATCTTGTAAAATGGGAGTAATACCTACCTCACAGGGTTGTTGTGGGGATTAATTAGATATAATGTCTGTAAAGCATCTAAGGTTCTTGAAGAAGGCGCTATATAAATACAAAATAATATCTATTAAAGTTGGTTTATTTGTGCTTGTGGGGTTTTAAGTGTGTTTTTTCCTTTTTGCCTAAAATGTCTTTGCAAATTAGAAGAAGGGTTGACCCATGAACAACACAGGTTTGGGCTGTGTGGGTCCACTTGTAAGTGGATCTTTTTCGATAATACAGTACTGTGAATGTAGTTTCTCTTAGGATTTTTCTTTTTCTTTTTTTTTTTTTTTTAAGATTTATTTATTTGACAGAGAGAGACATAGCGAGAGAGGGAACACAAGCAGGGGGAGTGGGAGAGGGAGAAGCAGCCTTCCCACCGAGCGGGGAGCCCGATGCAGGGCTTGATCCCAGGACCCTGGGATCATCACCTGAGCCGAAGGCAGACGCTTAACGACTGAGCCACCCAGGCGCCCCTCTCTTAGGATTTTTCTTAACATTTTCTTTTCTCTAGCTTTATTTTAGAACACAGTATATAAAGCATAGACAAACTGTGTGTTAATGGCCTATAGCTTATGTTATCTGTAAGCCTTCAGGACAGCAGTAGGTTCTTAGTGGTTTAAGTTTTGGGGCATCAAACATTAGATGAGGTTGTTTTGACTGCCCAGACACGGTGCCCCTTACCCCTGGGTTGTTGCAGTTCAACTGGCTATGCTTGGGCAACTGCCGTACTGCTTTGGCTGCGAACTTAGCACTTCTGTTACCCAGAGATTGTCCCAGAACAGCATTCCGTGTGTACCCCGGCACCTGCAATCCCGTGCCTGCACGTGATCATCTCGTACCTTGCATCTGTCTTTACATAGCACTGTCTTTAAAAATGTAAATTTAGGATCATAGAATCTTAGAGGGGCAAATATGTTAGAAGGCATTATTTTTAGCGCTCCTTGTCCCTTACAGCGTAGTGACTTGCTCCAGCGAAATCTGTAACTTGGGGATATTCCTCCTGTGCTGGAGTACTTGAAGCCCTGCTGCCCAACTGAGTGACTCAGTAAGTAGTTGCTCATACTGCCTTCATTTGTAATCCACCTTCCTCACTCTTGGGAGACAGGCCTGGAAACACTCTTGTGTATTCATCTCTCTGAAGGAGCGTTCTTACAATCTGCGCAGTAACAGATGAACTAGACTGTCACTGGGGATCTAAGGCGGCATTCTCTCATTCAAACATCTGTATCACATACCTCGTGTTGAAATTTTAATAAATGAAATTCTCTGTACTTGAGAGAGCTTCTTGGGAACTGTTGCAAAACCAAGACTGCCCCTCCCTTTTTTCAAGTTCCCTTGTTACCCAATACCTGTTTCTTTTCCTTTGAAGCTTTTTTTTTTTTTTTTACCTTCATTCATTTGTTTTCTATGATAACATACTACCTTTTTTTATTTCCAGAGCTGCTAAACATCATTTGTTGGTTGATGGCATGATAGGCCCTATACTCAGCATTTTACTTTTTCCTTTTTAATGCTGATCTTGACTTTGACCTCATGAATGTGTGATATCCTCATTTTACAAGAAGAAACTAAAACTCTTCAGAGGTTGAGTCATTTTCCCAAAGTCACTCAGCTGGGACGTAGTAGATCCAGGTTTCAAGTAGGTAGTACTTCATTGCCCAGCCCTTCACCGTGGCTGTCATTATCAAAGTATTTTATTGTGGAAAATACACACGACATACAGTTTGCCATTTTAACCATTTTTAGGTATGCAGTGGAGTGACATTAAGCACATGCGCAATGTTGTACAACTCTCACCACCATCGATTTCTAGGATTTTTCATCTTCCCAAACAGAAACTCTGTACCCATTAAATAACTTCCCATTTCCTCCCCTTCCCTGGCCCCTAGTAACTCCTTTTCTGCTTTGCGTCTTTGTGACTTTGACTGCTCTAGGTAACTCATATAGGTGGAATTCTACAGTATTTGTACTCTTGTGTCTGGCATATTGCGCTTACGTAACATTTTTAAACTTCATGTTGAGGCACGGGTCAGCATCTCCTTCCTTAACCAACTGAGCCACCCAGGCGCCCCAGCATCTCCTTCCTTGTTAAGACTCGGTGATACTCCATTGCATGGATATGCCACATTTTTATCCATTCATCTCTTGATGGACATTTGGGTGGTTTCCACTTTGGAGTCTTTGTGAGGAACGCCGCTATGAGCACGGGTGTACAAATATCTGAGTCCTTGACTTCAGTTCTTTTAGGTACATACAAGAGATTGATCGATCATGTGGTAATTCTGTTTTAACTTTTTTAAGATTTTATTTATTTGAGAGGGAGGGAGGGAGGGCGGGAGGGCAAGAGAGAGAGAGAAATTGAGAGAACAAGTGGGAGGAGGGGCAGAGGGAGAAGCAGACTCCCCGAGGAGCAGGGAGCCTGACGCGGGACTCGATCCCAGGACCCTGAGATCATGACCTGAGCCGAAGGTAGACACTTAACTGACTGAGCCGCCCAGATGCCCCTGTTTTAATATTTTAAGGGCCTGTTTTCCATGCTGTTCTACACTCCTTTACATTCCCCACCAGTGATGCACCAGCACTGCAGTTTCTGTATGTCCCTGCCAGCGATTGTTACCTTTTCCGGAATGTTCTTGGTAGTGGCCATCCCAGCTGGTGTGAGGTGATCTCACTGTGGTTTCGATTTGCATTTCCCTGACGAATAGTGATGCTGAGCATCTTTTCTTGGGCTCCCTGGCCATTTGTATAACTTCTTTGGAGAAATATCTATTCAAGCTCTTTGTCTATTTTAAAAATTGGGTTGTGTATTTTTAAACATTGGATTATTTGTAGGGGTTCTTTATAAGTGCTGAATATTAATCCCTTTTCAGAGAGATTTTCTCCCGTTTCTTTTCACTCTTAACGGATTTTATCCTTTGATGCACACAGAAGTTTTTAATTTTTATGTAGTCCAGTTGATCAATTTTTTTCTTCTGTTGCCTTTGGTGTCATATCTAAGAAATCACTACCAAACCCACTGTCATGAAACTTCCCCTCTGTGTTTTCTAGTAAAAGTTTTGGAGTTTTAGCTCTTACATTTAGGTCTTTGATCTATTCTGAGTTCGTTTTTCAACACGGTGTTAGGTGAGGGTCCCTTGTCTTGCATGTGGATATCCAGTTTTCCAAGCCCTACTTGTTGAAAAGACTGTTCTTTCCCCATTGAATGATCTTGGCATTTTTATCAAAAATCCATTGGCCATATATTTGAGGGTTTATTTCTGGGCTCTGTTTTGTTCCACTGGTCAGTATGTCTGTTCTTGTGCCACCCCGACACTGTTTTTATTACCGTAGTAAGTTTTGAAATCAGGAAGTATGAGGCCTCTAACTTTGTTGTTCTTTTTCAAGATTGTTTTGGCTGTTCAGGGTCCCCTGAAATTTCATAAGAATTTTGGGATTTTTAAAAAAATTTATGCAAAAGTTGCTGGTGAGATTTTGAGAGGGATTGCATTGACAGTGTCTTCCACGAACACAAGATGCCTTCTGTTTATTTGTGTTGCCTTTCCTTTCTTTCAGCAATACTTTATTTATAGTTTTCAATGTAATAATCTTTCACCTCCTTGGTTAAGTTTATTCCTAATTATTTTATTGTTTTGGTGGCATTATAAATGGATTGTTCTCTCAATTTTCTTTGTCGGGTTGTTCATTGTTAGTGTATAGAAATGCAACTGAATTTTGTATATTGATTTTATATCTTGCAATGGTGCTGAATTTGTTTATTTTGACAGTTTTGGGGGAAATCTTTAGGGTTTTCTACATCTAAGATCACGTCATTTGCAAATAGATCATCTTACTTCATCTTTTTCAAATTTGTATGCCTTTTATTTCTTACTGTTGCCTTATTGCTCTGGCTAGAACTTTCAATACTGCATTGAATAAAAGTGGTGAAATCAGGCATCCTTGCCTTGTTCTGATCTTAGAGATAAAGCTTTCAACCTTGCACCACTGAGTGTGATGTTAGCAGTGCGTTTCTCCTGTATGGCCTTCATGTTGAGGAAGTTTCTCTCTTATCTCTAGTTTGAGTGTCTGTATCAAGAAAGGGTATTGAGTTTTGTGAAATGGCTTTTTCTGTATCATTGAGATGATCCTGTGGGTTTTTTTGTTTTGTTTTGTTTTTGCTTTGTATTATAGTGATTTTCATATGTTGAACAATCCTTGCATTTTGGGGGTAAATCCCATGTGGTCTTGGTATACAATCCCTGTAATATGCTGCTGAATTCGCTTTGTCAGTACTTTGTACAAGATTTTTACGTGAATGTTTTAAGGGATACTGGTCTGTAGTTTTTTAAATTATCTTTGGCTTGGCTATCAGGGTAATTCTGGCCTCACCGAATGAGTTAGGAAGTATTCCCTCCTTTTCAATGTTTTGGAAGAGTTGGAGAATATCAAAGATTTTTCCAAATAACCAAGACTTAAATGCTCGCTATACGTCATTATGTAGGTCATTGAGAAAGGTGAAGGTGTAGTCTTTGCCCTTGAGGAATCTACCACCTAGGAAGGAGTCAAAGGAAACAGCTTGCTAGGGAAGTCAGCTGGATGCTTCAACATATACACAACTGTACAGAACAGGTGGAGAAAAATTGAGTAGAAAGGTATTGACATCCACACAGATGCAGTAAGAGTGCTAGGCCCACAGAGAGATCGGGAAATCAAAACAGTCAAAGGGATTGGAGATACTAAGTGTAATAGGAAATTAAGAATATTAACTCATAATACTCTTCAGTAATAGAATTTCTAAGCCTGACTCAAATACTTATTTTCCCTCCTTGTTCCCTAAGGAGAGGCTCTAACTTACTCACAGGAATCCACCCAGGCAGCTACTATGGGACTGATTTCCTGAGGAAATCAGCTTACGCTATTCTGCATCATGTTGCTTACTATATTTCACCTTAAAAATTGGTTCCTTTTTTGAATTTCCTCACCTGTTGTCAATGATTTGCCCCATAATTAAACCCTGACAGTAAGACTTAATTAAAACTTCCTACCACCTAACTGTTTTCAAATAAGCAAAATTCTGTTTTAAGATCAAGGAAAATGGTTGCACTCTACTGATTTAATGAGTCATTCCCAGATCTGGGGGATGAGCAGAATCACTGGGAAGTTGTACAGATATTCAGATGCCTGAGACCCATCCCCAGTGATTCTGATTCTCTGGGGAGGAGGAATCTAGTTCTGGAAAGTTCACAGGTGATTCTCATCATCCAGGTTCAGGACTCGCTGGGGTCGAACTCCTCTCAAGTTCTGTATCATTTTTCTGTAAGGTCACTGCCAATCTGGAGTTGACCTGGAGCATTATCAAAAAAACAAATTACTTAAGGAATGGTCATGGGCAATTGAAGGGGAGGGGATGGGACATTTGTCTTTACAGCATTTGAAAGGTTGCCATCTGGAGGATGTTGCTGTTGTGGCTCAACTGGGACGGAGAGGTGGAAAGGGCAGAGGCCATATTAATGTACAAGGAAAAGCCTGGTTGTTCAGCAGTGAGCAACTGACAAGCTAAGAAATGAAGAGTCACGCTCTTACTGCCATGGCCTGTTTGTAGGTGGGGCTCTTAGCTGGCTAGGAGGCTGTGCCAGAGAACCTCGTGCTCCCAGATGAGGCAGGGAGACGGGGGATGAGCAGCTAGCTGGGTTTTGTATTTCAGCGCTCATACTCAGTTCTGTATCCACACATATTGGACATAGGGTGCCCGTCCCCAGTCGCTAGCTTGAAAGGAGGGAGATGGGTTGAATAAAACACCAATCTTGAGATTTCAAACGTGGCGGTCGTGGAATTCATTCTGCCTTCAGTTGGAGCAGGCAGGATGCCTTGGGCGAATCTACCCTCATAAATCCAGCGCTTCCCACTATCTCTCCAAACGCTTTCTTTTGGAAGAACCTTCAGGTCCTTTGGATTTAGGGACCTCTGAATTGTGGCTGACGTTAACAGAAGACATGTTCAAAACGGACTGAGGTGTGACCTGCTTACCTTCCGTGAGGGACATCCTGCTCACCCAACAAATCCGGGAAATCGCGTGTTAGGTCATTTTTAAGTAAAACTGCAGAAGAGCCAAGTACAATCTTGATTTTACTATACTCAGCCATGTCATTACAGTCTTTCTCCATTGTCTGCAAGGCCCAGAAACAAGACAGTAAAATCATGCTGTCTGTGCACAGTTTGGGACAAATGCAATGATTTTGTTTTTAACTGAAACTTGTTTGCTGGGAGCCTTTCCCTTCAGGTAGAAACCATTTTCCAAACGGTGTTTATTTTCGGCTGCAGAAATGAACATTTTCTTGGCTGGACTTCTATGGCTAGTTTTGTTTAACCTGCCAGAGTTTTTGCACGGATTTTAAGGAAAAAACAGGGATGATAGAATGATGAGGAAGGTAAATTTGCAAAATGGCATGTCAGTGGGTTAGATTATTAGACGTAATAATGGAAGCTCCAGAAAAAATAACTATAGGTAAGCCCCCTTACCTTTTTTCCCAGTGTTACATAGATTTATCGTTCTAAAAGTCTTACCAGTTGTTGCACTGTGTTCAACAGATGCATTTTTAAGTTCCTGTCATGAACACCGTAGGGGCAGTGTAGTGTCTGAGTTCTGTACGTCGTCTATGCTCTGTATTCTCTATATACAGCTAATGATCAGAACTGGTGTGAAATTACATTAATTTACTGAATGCAAAGTTAGTTACAAACTGGGATCAGGTTTATGATCCTCTGCCAAAGCAGGCAGGGGTGGGGAGATTTGTACTCCCAGAAAATACTCCTGGCTGTGGTGTGGAAGGAGCTAGAGTGGGTGTGATGGGGCCTTGGGGGGACAGCACTTGGCATTGAGTTAGCTGGCACGGGATGAGGGGAGAGGCGTGTCAGGGAGGACTCTCAGCCCACACAACGGGGAGGAGAGGAGCCTCTTGCCGGGAGCCCACGAAGAGGACCAGGCTTGGGCGTCAGGTCACAGTGCCCCGTGGTATGGAGGTACCACAATTTTACAAGCATTTGCCCTTACTAGACAGACATTGCCCGGCAGGGTGGGCAGGCCCGGCCGTGGAAGTGTGGGCACCACGAGGAGTTCTCATGTTCAGGCTGTTCCCCCACGCGCCACACGTACAACGCTGTGACTTCAGAAGGTAAGATTTGGTAAAAAGCTGAAATGACTGTTGTACTTCAGAGGTAATTACCCTGTTTGGGTGAACTCACCGAATGTCTTCCCAGGGTGCCCAGTGATTCTGAGGCATTTAATAACCGAGGACAGACTGATAAAATGTGCAGCCTCATGTTGAAGAATGCTGGGGGCCTTTTGAAAGCTTTTACTGGAAATAATTGTATCATTTGCTCTGGCATTAAAGAAGCTTCCTTTCCTTTATGGACAGCTGATACATTTTAAGGACCCTGGAGACGCCTGAGGATAAGAAAGAAACAAAAAATGCAGCTGATGGGCAACTTGAAAACTTTTGGAAAGAAGTTTTGCGAAGTGAATGTAATGCTGGAGAGTTGAGAGCCCGGTCTCGAGAGATGTGAAGAAACTCCCTGCAGGTGGCTGCTGGCCTCTGTGGGAGGCAGAGGGTGCAGTCGCATCGGAGGTGGGAGGGCTCCCCAGGAGAATCTCTGCAAGGGTCTCTGGCAGACGTCTCTTTGTCTTTCCCAGCACCAGTCCGGGCCTGAACTGTTGCTCACTTGGGGACCATGATGTTTCCTGCCTTCCTTGAGTGTCACGTCCTCGCACACGCTCGAACAGCGAGCTGACCCTTCCAGACTCAGGACCTTGAGCAAGTGACACAGCCCCCTGAGCCCACATTCCTCATTCGTAAAATGGCAGAAGTAACAGTATCATGTAGGAATGTTGTGAAACGGACTCGAGATACACTTGGTATACTTCAGGGCAACAGTTGCTCTAATAGTGTTGTCTAGAAACTTGGGCTGAAACCCCACACTGATTTCTTTCTTTTTTCTTTTTCTTTCCCTTTTTTTTTTTTTTAATATTTTACTTATTTATTTGAGAGAGAGACCCACAGGGAGAGAGGGAACACAAGCAGGGGGAGTGAAAGAGGGAGAAGCAGGCTTGCCGCAGAGCAGGGAGCCCGATGCGGGGCTCGATCCCAGGACCCTGGGATCATGACCTGAGCGGAAGGCAGACGCTTAACGGTGGAGCCACCCAGGCGCCCCGGCCACACTGATTTCTTAGGTACTTAATGACCTAGGGGGAGGAGGCATTATGGGAAAAGCATCGTATCCGTTGTTGCAAGGGACATAAAGCTGACAGACACGGCTTCTGTTGTCATGGAGCTTACAGTGTAGAACATAAGTTCATTTAAAAAAAAAACAAAATGGAAGTAAAATGTTCAGGAGTTTAGCGGTCACATAGTGTGGTTAAGAGCGCAGGTTCTAGAAGCAGACCACCTCAGAGCCCAGCCCCACCCCTCCCTGTGTTCGCTTGAGCAAAGTTGTGCTGCAGTCCCCGTCTATAAAATAGAGAAATTTTGTGGGTGTCTACTTAGTGCAAAGGGTGACGATGATTCAGGGAGTGAGGATTCCTTTGAAGGTGCTCAATAAACGTTAGCAGTGATGTATTTATTCAGTGCATATTTATCGAATGTCTACTACTATGCGCCAGTTGCTGAGAACACAAAAGTTGAACGAGACTTTGTATATTCAGGTCAGCGAAGGAAGCAGACAAATCAATAATTGATTGCAGTGATACGGAGTGTTGAGAGCCATAATGGGAACATAAATAAGATAATGTGGGAACACAGAGGAAGAACATCTAAATCAGATTGCTGGGCAGGGAAGGCCTCCCAGAGGAAATGCTACTTGAACGGAGCTTTCAAGAAGTAAGGTTATTCGGATCCAGGAAAGGAGAGAGGGGGAAGCATCGGGTTTAAAGAAACAGGATGTGGGAGGGCATCGCATATTTGGACCGTGTGGGTTTCACGTGGCTACAGCAGACTACATTTGGCAATACGGAGCAAGAAAGGTAGAGTTCTAAAGGCAAACGCCCTGATTTATTAAGGTAATGAGTTTGGATTTTATGAAAATGGACATAGGGGACTTCTGAAGTATTTCAAGTAGATGACTAATTTCTCAGAATGACGTTTTGGGACGATCATTTTAGTTGCAGTTGGAAGTAAATTGGAAGGGGAAGACCAATGAGAAGTTTGTAGTAATCCTATATCAAGAAGGCACGAGCTCCTGGACAAGGTGGCATCAGGAATGGACGTGGGGGCGGGGGGGGGGCCTGGGACACAAGATACTGAGGTAGAACCTAAAGGACCTGCTGGAGGAGTTAGCTGTGGAAGTTGGCGTGGGGAGGGCTTCCGCTTGGGCCTTTGGGGGTTGGTGTTCTCCAGGGTTCTCTTCTAGGTCATTTGCCCCCTTCTCTTCACACTTCTGGACAGTGTCAGTCATCACCTGATGCCAGTGACTACCAGATCTTCACCTCTAGCCCAGGTGCCTCCTGGGCCACTCCACCAAGGTGTTACACAGACACCTCAAACTCCACTCACAGAATGGCAGCTGGGCTCCAAGAGAGCAAGGCGAAAGCACATGGCGTTGTAATGATCTCTCCTCGGAAGTCACCTAGCATCACTTCAGCCTTAGAGCATTGGTTGAGTCGGCCCCACAGCGTCACCCAGATGGAAAGGAAGCGGACACAAATTCCATCACGTGGTGGGAGGGGTGTCTGCATCACACCCCAGGAAGAGCAGGTGGGATGGGAAATGCTGTGGCCACCTTTGGGAAATCCGGTCTGCCACAGTCAACCTCCCGTTTCTTCTCTGACTTTACTGAGGAGAGCTGCCATCTAGAGAGCATATTTATTGAGTAGAAGCATTTTGGTTATGCCCCTCATAGATGTTCAAGGTGCAGAGGAAAGAGCGAAGGAGCAGAAAGGGTTTTGGGCCTGGAGATGCCAATAGGGAAAGGTGTTGGGAGCAGGTCACATCATGTAAGGGGAGTTCACAGCCACAGGGGTTAGTCTTCCCACGGATACGTGTCTGGGGTCTGATGCTGCTGTGAGCACATGACATAGAGGCAGGGAGAGGGTGTGTTGTCTTGCACACAGCGAACAGCACACGCAGTCACACCCCTTCTGCAGTCTGTGTAGACAGAATGCTGACCGAGGGAGCCCCTTCACCCTATGACAGTCCACCATGAACTCCTGAGTGTGGGGCCAGCAGGCTAAGGAGGCATCATAAAGTGAACAAAGAAGCTTTGGTTTGGAGGCAATATCTGTCATCTTTTGGCGTCAAAGTATTAAATAAAATCAGCCAACACATTAGTTGCCAAAGTTATGAATCCATGCCTTTTCAAAGACCTAGTGCTCCAATAAGTAGAATTTCTTCAACACAGGATATACGAGAGAAACCAAGCACAGGTGGTTAGGCATTTAGAAATAAAACAGAAGATTGAAAACAGGTTTATTAGTAAGGGTTCTATTACGGTTAAGAGAAAAACATGTCAGCTTCCTTGAAAGAGTTACTCAGACACTGGGCAGATACTTAAACCGAAGAAGGGGTCATTCATTCATTGCTTCATTCAAGAAATATGGTTAAGCAGGTAATGTGTGCTCAGCACTATTCCAAGCAATAAAGAAGTGAATGAGACTGGCTGCCTTCAAGGAATTTATGCTTCTACTGCGGGCCAACAAGACAGAGCATTAGATACCGCCATATGTGGGAAGGAAATGAACGGGGCTGTGTGCTACAGTGACTGAACTGGGGTGGCCTGCCATAGATGGGGTGACAGGCAAGGCCTCTCTGAGGAGCTGAACTTGAAGGGTGAGAAAGAGTCAGCTATGCCAAGTGCTGGGTGGAGAGCATCCCGGCCCCTGGGGTGGCCGGCAAACACACAAGCCCTGAAATGGCAACAAGTTTGCGGTGCAGGACGAGGTCATGCGGCTGATTCTTCGGGAAATCCTAAGCACGAATTGCTTTACTGCCGTGTTTAAACAGCGAGTTTTTTTTTTTGTTTGTTTTGTTTTGTTTTTTTGCAGAGCGTGAAAGTTTGAATAGTCACTAGGTGGGGATTTAAAAAATGACCTAAAAATTATTACATCTGTTTTCTGTGCACATCGTAGAATCTTTGGTGTATGGAATGAAGGAGGAAATGAAACAGCCAGCTAGTTTTCTCAATGCCGTTCACGGGGTAAAATGTCTTTGCCCCATCGAGTTGACAAAACACAGTCTCTGTCGTGTACTGAAATCCCACACGAATCTGTGGCTCCTTGGGGCCCTGTCTTCAGTTTCATCCATCTGCCCGTCTGGCCCTGATCCCAGGACCATCCTGATGGAATCGCTGTGCTCCTCGGTCTCAGCGGCACCTTCTTGAAGACTAGCATAGACAACCATATAGCAGTGCTTAGCGTTTGGGGTTTTTGATAGGTTGTCATGGAACACCATTAGCATCCCACGGAACGCGTGTGTTCCCTGGATCTCAGTTTGGGAAATACTAGCTTGTACCGTCTTGCTTCGGAAAGGACTGGCAGGCCTGGGGTTGGCTCTGGAAGAAAGCAGATTCACGCAACGTTTACGCGTCAGGCGTTGTACAGCATGCTTTTGGGTGTATCATCTCCTTTAAGCCTCAGGAGCAGCTATTACGGCTCCTCTGTTTTACCAGGAAGGGTCCGCGGGGTTAAGGGACTGTGTTCTAATGGATGTCTAATAGATACCAAGCAGTGTGCCAAGTGCTCTGGATGGAAAGACACTTCTGCTCATATCCTACTGCAGTCAAATCGGGCTGCTTGATGTACCCCCAAACACTAAAAATAATAGCTGATGTTTGTGGAGCACTGCTATGTGTGAGAATCGGGCCTCGCCCTCCACATGCATTATCTCATCCTACCCTCCCACCACGGGATGGTTTTCTCCTGTGGGAACTCCAGCTTGTTCATAAGTGGCGTGGAAGATAGTGTAGCCAGCTTGAAGGGAGGCAGATTGCTTCTCATTTTGCAGGTGAGGAAATGAGGATGGGGACGGTTAATGCGCTCACTGGCAGAGTCACAGTGCTCACGAAGTGGTGAGGCTGAGATTTGGACCCAGGAGAAGTAGGTTTGGAGTCCATCCATGGTACAGTGGACCATCCCCTGAGTCCTGAGCTTTTCCGCTTTGGGGCCTCCGTTTCTCTTTCGAGGCCTATCTGGAACCCCAGCCGCTTCATGAGGCCTCACCGATGGCTCAGCTGGACGAAATTGCTTTCTTTCGTGTCCCCTGACTGGCAGTACTTGGTAATTGGGCTAGCATGGCTACCAGACTTCAGCCTCCCCGAGGGCTGGGGCCACATCTGGCTCATCCCTGGCCACACGTGGCACAATGCCCCGCAGACAGACGGATATGTATTGAATGTTTTGAACTGACGCCCTCAAGGGGCCAAACCCAAGACCTTGTATAGGGACGATAGCTGGGCAAAAGTCGGAGCCCATCATCCCGGACAGACGCCAAGTCTTCTCTTGTGATACTCCTAGTAAGTGGTGCCGAAAAGAGTATGAGGCCCAAAGGCGGACAGAACCGATTTGAAAATTGCTTCCACCACATAGAAGCTATGTGCTCCCTGCAGCTCAGTTTCCTCACTCGGGAATCGTTGTGAGGTTTATACAACGCAATAATGCAATAAATACAAAGAGTCCCGAGGACATGCCATCTCCGTCCCCAACTCCCTCATTTACTCAACAAATATTTATGGACCTCCCACGAAGCTCGAGGCACTCTGCTAACCATTATATTTATCGGTTGTTTCTATGGAATAGTATTCCAGGTTTCAGGCTGAGAGTACCCCAAGAGTGGATAATATCCCCAACACTGCGCTCCTCGTTGACCCTGACTGTGGAAGCCTCATTGTCCAGTTTACAAGGTGATGTTACCTTCATAAGCAATGTGTGATTTTATCAAAGTTCTACATGAGCTGGTGTTTGGTTAACTCAGCTCAGCTCTTTGGTTTCCTCACAATTGTGATGGAACCCAGAGCAGGTGCAGCCAACCCTGGGATGACTCCAAACAGGGCTGTCAATCTGGGGGTGTGGAGAGTGAAGGGAGGCCTCGCCCCACAAGCTCTTCTAGGGTAATGCTATGGATTCTTTATCCCTCAGGAGTTACTTCTGCAATTAGAAGGGCTCTCCGTTTCGATATTTTATGCACCTAATTCCACGCATGAGGTGGTCAGACCCAGGCCTTGCAATAAGTCTCCAAAATCAGGGCCAGAGTGAGTTTAATGGGGAAGGTTACTGTTTTCTCAAGGATTAAAATAAGCAAAGAAGATGGGTTATTACATAATCAATAACATTGGCCCTTTGATTAAAAACACAAATGTAATTTATCTCCAAATTATCCTCTAGTTTGTTGTTCTTCAAAATTAGATTACAATAACAAATGTGTTGAGCTTCTTGAACAGACAGCTTTCTCATGTCAACAGCCTCCGGAGGAATAGTCTTCCCAGCACAGATTTTCTATGGATGGAATTTGGGGGAGAAAAGCCCTTCGAATCCGAACATTCGAACCACAGTTCTTATTATAGTCATTAAAGGCTGAGAGACAACATGTCCTAATGGGGAAAGCCTGGACTTCGGAATCAGATAGACCAGGATGTTAATTCTGGCTTCCTTACTGACCCAGCTGTGTGAGTTTTGTTTGACTTCACCTTTCGGAGTCTGTCTTCTTAGCTAAAAAATAAAATAAAACACTTAAAAAGGGGAATAACAGTATCTACCTTACAGGATTGTTTTTAGGTTTCACATACTGTATAGGAATGTACATGACATGGTACCTGGCACATATTAGGCCTGCGGTCTAGGGTAAGACTACAAGTGCTTAGTAGAATACAGATTAAAGACTAAATTGGTTCCAGGATCCCAGGGCTCTGTCTCCATCTTAGAAAGAGAGATATACTTAGCCAGTGGTTCTCAACTCTGGCAGCTCAGAATCTCCTGGGGAGCTTCTAAGAAAGGCCACTGCCCTGGTCTTGCCTCCAAAGATTTTTGCTTCTAATTGATTTGAGCTGAGGCTGGGTGTCAGGATGCCCTGCAGTGCCAAGGCTGAGAACCCTGCCCGCGTCCTCATCAGCTAGGGCTGGCAGACCATATGCCGGGAAGCCTCGCAGAGATGTCTATCAGGGGGCTGGCCTTCAGCCTCACAAGTTCAGAAACCCTCTTGTTAGACCTTCAAGGTGATCGGTCTCAGACACATGCTGAAAAGGAAATGGAGAGGCTTTTAATTTATAATTGAAAATATACCTGCCAAACAGACCAAGTGCGTGCATTGGCCTGAACAGCGTATTCTCCCTTTAAACAAACTCCAAAGGAAGCCAAATGATGGAGAGATGACTCAGAGGAGAGGAAGTGGTCACACAGTTTAAATGGTGCCTGGCATCTGGTCTGATGGCCCAGCAAGGGCATGTGCCCTTCAGGCAGGCTGGGGGATCTATCTTCCCACGTGGCCCCTTCTCACCCGTGAATGGGGTTTACGGGGCACGTCCAGGGTTTGGGGCTGGAACAACCCTTTCTGTGGGCTTCGGGGTCTCCCCTGCATGCCACCACCCTCAGGTCATTCTGAAGTGGGCCCTGTAATGTGAGAGCAGTAGAACTAGCTCACATCTGCATCTAACAAACTGACTTGCCAATGCACCAGAGAGAGCAGGGTGTGAACCTCAGCTACGGTCTGATGAAAGTGAGGGTCATAAACATGCGTGGGAGTGCCCCAGAGGAAAGGATTTTGGCTTTGACCTTCATCCTTCTCATTCCACAGGAGGATTTGAGAGCTGCAGCTAAAACGCCTGCAGGATCATAAAACATCTGATGTTGGTTTTAGAGCCCATTCCTGATCCCACAGTGGCCTCGCCAGTAGGGAGAGGGTCTTAGTGAACGATGGGATGGGGAGTGTGGTCGGGTCCAGAGCCAAGGCCAACATCCCCTTTAGCATGGGGGTGACAAATGGGCAGAACAACAGGGCGGTTGAGACGTCTGGCTTTGGTATAAAATGTTACCAGGTGAAGAAAGCAACAGTCAAAAGTTAGCGTCACTCTGGACTCAGAAGTCTAAATACCTGGAGGGAATAATTTATTCAGAATTGAGAATCACTGTTCAGTCATTCTCACCAGAGAGTGAGAACTATGTTCAGTTTATTAACTGATGATACAGGATAATTACATTTATCAAAACCCAGCTTTCATCACGGCTGTAAACTAATTCCTGTTCCTTCGCGTGTTATTTCTTTGGCCAGGAGGGGCAGAAGGAAATTTCTTGCCTGGGTTCTGTTTGGATCCTTGTTGCACCGAGCTGACCTAATTTTGCTTTGCCCATTCTCTTGGGTGGGGTCCACACTGAGTGGCCATGTGCTGGTGCCAGGATTTTTATACTGCAGAACAGGTTTTATTTTCGTCCCTCCTCCGAGTCGACTCGCCGGGCCCGATGAACATGGCGGCCCTCCAGCTCACCCGCACCCCTTTGAGTTGAGCGGTGTCTGTTCCTAAACCAGTTTATGCCCACAGTACATATTAGAGTAATTAAGTGACTTACTTACCTACTATGTCAATCAACTTAGCGTTATGTAAACCAATACGATGAGTATGAAAAGAAAAGGTTATTTCTTTGAGAACTAAGTGAAATTATTTGGAAAGACTCAATAAAGGCAAATTGACTTCAAGATTTGTTTTAAGTGTGGGGAGATTGGGGGGAAAATAAGAATATGGAAGAATTCTGTACTGGAAGTCCTTTTTAAGACTCTAAGCTTTCATGCCACTCTAAAGAAGTTGAAATTTAAAATTGTGGATAACACATTATAGGTGTGATTTATGCAAAAAAGAGACAGGAAGGATCCCCAGTGGGGGCACCAGGCTCGAAGAAAAGACTTTGGCCCTATGTCAAAATATTGGCAAACTGGGACGCCTGGCTGGCTCAGTCGATAGAACAGGCGACTCTTGATCTTGGGGTTCAGTTCGAGCCCCGTGTGAGCATAGAGCTTACTTTAAAGAAATAAATATGATATATGTGTTTTAAGCTAAAATGCTTCAAGTATATAACATATATTTTTATCTTTGATTCATCATTTAACATATATTATTGAGTGCCTACTGTGTGTCAGAATTCTAGGTTCTGGGAATGCAGAAATGAGTAAGGCCAACAAAGTCCCTGCCCCCAGATGGACATTCTGGTGAGGGAGACAGTGGAGGATGGCGTCTAACACGCTATATATAGTGTAAACCGCCACGCACGCGTGTGAACTCAGGGTAAGCAGACTCATGATGGGGTGGACAGGCAGTCACAGGACAAGCCTTGCCAGTGAGCAACAGTGGAGTGGAGATCTCCACAGAGTGGAGATGCAGCTCTGTGGGCAGAGGGGAGCCATGTGGAGATTTAGGGGAGACACTCTAGGGCGGAGGGGCCAATGAGGCTGCGATCCCAAGCCAGGCCTGAGCTGGTATTTAAGGAACAGCAAGAAGGAGCTGGTTGGAAGGTGAGAACCAAAGGGTAAGCTGAGCCCTAGGGTCATCCAGGGCATAGGGAGCCTGGGAAAGACTTTGGATCAGGCCCTGAAAATGAGAAGAAGCCACTGGGGGCTTCTGAGAAGGGGACTGGCCAGGTCTGGTTGCTATGTTTAAAAGGTCACCCTGCTGCTGTCTGAAGAGAAGTGATGATGAGGGGCAAGAGTGGCAGTGAAAAGCCGCAAACGGGACAGACAAGGAAGGGTCAGTGATGTGGGAGGGGACCAGTGGACAGGCCCTTCCAGAAAGCAAAGCTAAGGAAGCATCCCAGGCTCGCAGGCACCAGAAGTCGCTCTGGAGGCCTAGCGAGGCCCGTGGGGAGAAGCCTCGGAGGAACCAGGGGCCAGAAGCCACTGCCCAGGAGCACAGGAAGTAGCCGCTGGGGAGTCTGAGCCCTTCTGAGGGGCTTGAAGGGAAAGGGCAGGAGAGACAAGGGCTGGAGGGAGAAGGACCTGTGTCTGGGAGAGGTGCAGGTAATAGGCTGGCGGCAAGGACCACGCAGGTGGCCCCGCAGGCCTCCCAGAGTCCTCCGCGCCGGATGTCGGGCTTCCTGTGAATAAGCGGAGAGATGGCTTTGTTTATGGCTAGGAGATAACCAGGCAGAACTTGACTTACTTCACCATCCGAAGCAGTTTGCCTGACTTAGGAGCTATTTCCTTATTGTCTTCTGTTCGTCCGGTTTTCTTCTCCCTCCAGTGGGGAGGGCCGAGGCAGGAAGCCCACAGAAGCCTGCTTTTTGTTTGTCTTTGCAGCAGACTTGACTGGAGAAGGGGGGGCTCTGGGGGACTGTGGTGGGGCCTGCAGAGTATCAGGGAGATGGCCTGGTGCCCGAGGGGGCTGATCTTGCCCATTTTTGGCAGGCACTGTTGGGGAATGCTACTGGGCAGAGTTCCCATGTCAGAGGAAAAATAAGCTCAAGGCTTAAATTTCTCAGGCTTTAGGTAGATTCTCCGTGGTTTTCAAGCTTTTGAAAAATGTCTGTTTATGGGAATCTATTTTATATATAGGTGTCAGCAATCTGACTGGGAGAAAGAGGTTCCTGGCAGCCTTAGGACCTGGCTGGGACCCTAGTGTGGACTGGAAATGTCCAGGGATCACATCACTTTTGAGGATCGGATCTTTCTGGCTGGGGAATGGAAAGAGCCTGGTTCAGAAATTTTTACCCTAAAGGCCTGGCCTTAATTTTTCACCCTCTTTGCCTCCACCCCTAGGTACTGACTGGCCTTTGGGAAAGTTGAGGCAAGGGGTTGAAGATCTTCAGGCTTGGAATCCTGCCCCAACACAGCCCTTCCTCCTTTTGATGTGCCCAGCACAGGGAGGTGAAGGCAAACATGTGCTTTTGATGACAACAAAGCCTAATGCGGACCCTCATAAGCTAGTGTTGGCCCCATGGAGCATGCCTCTTTCCTGGGCTGGAGGCAGGCCTAGGGCCCAGAATCAAAACAGGTGGCGTGGACATTCCCTCCAAGCCCACACGTGAATCTTTCCAGTAGGCATTCTTGGAGGCATCCCAGGAAAGGCCTGCACAGTGGGGAGAAGCCAGAGCCAGAAGCCTTCCCAACCAGACCTGTTGCCTGCTACCGTGCCCTAGGCTACCTGGGGGTAGGGGGAGGACTCACGTGGGAGGAGGCTGAAGGGGGGGGAGGAGCAGGTGAGTGAAGGGAGCAGAGCAAGAGGAGGGCAGAGCTTCTCTGGTGGGGGCAGCTCCCAGGGAGTGCCTTTCTGAAGTTTTTGAAACGTTGCTTTTATTGGTGAACAGAGCCAACATACATATAGTGGCATAAAAGCATATGTATGGTTTAATAAAGAATTCTAGAGGGAACACCTGGGTAATCATTGCTTAGTCAAGAAGCAGAACAGAGCCTGCGCCGGGGCAACCCCTGCCACCCCACCCAGAGGGACTATTGTCCTAACTCGTGGTAACATCTCTTTACTTTCCTTTATAGTGTGATCACTTATATATGTATCTTTTTTTTCTAATTTTTAAAAGATTTTATTTATTTTTGTAAAAGAGAGAGAGAGCATGAGTTGGAGGAAGGGCAGAGGGAGAAGCAGACTCTCCACTGAGCTGGGAGCCTCATGCGGGACTCGATCCCAGGACCCTGGGATCATGACCTGAGCTGAAGGCAGACACTTAACTGACTGAGCCACCCAGGTGCCCTTATGTCTGTATCTTAAACAATAAACTCTAGCTTTGATTGTTTTTAAATGGTATGGGAATAGAATCATACTCTATGTGTCCTTTTATCTTGCCTCTTTCCCTCAACATTGTTCCTTGAGGCTCATCCGTACTGTTATGTTAGTTCCCTGATTTTCACTAAGGTATATGATTCTCTCGTATGAATATGCCATGATCACTTATCCATTTGACTGTAGTTGGGAAATTGGCAGTTGTGCAGGGCTGTTGGCAATGTACAAGGCTGTGAGGAATATCTTTGGCTATGAGTCACAGTGCACATGTGGCCCGGTTTCTCTGCAGTGCATACGTAGAATTGGAAGTTCTGGGTTTGCTGATCCGCAATCTTAAAGAAGTGCTGAACTGCTTTCCAGAAAGATGAATTGGGCTGTCCAAGTCTATATCCTTGCTGGTTCTTCTCTGTTTGTTAATTCCTGAAAGAATCTTGTCAAAATCTCCCACTATGTTTGTGGATTTGTCTGTTTATCGTGTGAGTTTTGTTGGGGTTTTTCTGCTTTTACATTTGAAGCTATGTTATTAGATACGTAAAATTGTTATATCTTCTTGGTGAATTGATCGTATTCAAAATAGTTTGGAGGTTCAAGAATATTTATAAGAGCATTATGCATTGCCAAGGACACTGAACCACAGCCCCAGATGAGAAATTGTCCAAATGTTATTTTAGCACTAGGAAATGACCCTAATTACCTCTGCTAATGCTTTTTGCATTAAAGTCTATTTTGTGCTTCTAACCTTGTTGCCTCCAGGATCTTGGAAGGAAGAGAGCCCAAGACAAAGTGAAGTTGCTATGGGTATATCAAAGAGAGAGAAAAATAAGGCTGCTCCCCAGTGAACCACCCAGCCCCTCTGGGCTCAGGGAAGTTGAGGGATCCTCAGTTCACTGCCTTGGGGGAACTGGAATGAGGCCGAGGAGGAGGAGCAGAGCCTTAAGGAAGGCCACTTCGCATCAGGACACCTGCTAGACTGGGGATCAGAGCGTGGGAAACTCAGCTGTGTGCGTATGTGGCCTCTCCACGTGCTCACTCCACAGCTCCAGGGGGTTGGTGGCCAGTGGGAGAGATGATGCTCTCAGGTGTGTGCGAGGATGTACTTTCTGTCAGCTCACGCTAGAGCTCACGCTAGAACTCCAGATATCTGGGAATTTGTCATTCTCTTCTTCGTGCACGTACTTATCCAGTCAACAATACTTTTTTTTAAAGGATAAAATACATTTTCATTTATAGTCTTATGGTAAAGGGGAAAGCCTTAACTTGTAAGACAATTCTTGGGCAGTACATACAACATACTTTTTACTTCCACGGAAGGGACTCAAACACGGACTGAGACTACAGAGTACACACTGGAAATCAGCAAATGCCAGGAAAGGAGTAGGAAAAAGATGAAGAAATGAGACCTAAACATGCAAACCCCTTCACGGGGGTCTGCTGACTGCAGCCAGGACCAGGGCTGGATCCCACAACAGGAACGGGCTCCAGGACACATGGAGCAGGAGTGGGGTGAGGGCGGGGAAGGGTCCACACTGGGCGGTCGGTTTAGCACCAGCTCAGTTGCTCTTGGTATTCACATACAAAATCAGTTGGCTCTATTCCTCAGAAATGCACATGGAAACAAAGGAAGATTTTTTTTTTTTTAAGATTTTATTTATTTATTTGAGAGAGAGAGAATGAGAGACAGAGAACACGAGAGGGAAGAGGGTCAGAGGGAGAAGCAGACTCCCCGCTGAGCAGGGAGCCCGATGCGGGACTCGATCCCGGGACTCCAGGATCATGACCCGAGCCGAAGGCAGTCGCTTAACCAACTGAGCCACCCAGGCACCCAACAAAGGAAGATTTTAATCACTGCTTTATGACTCTCCCGCTTTGCAATACCTACGTCATCAGAAATAGGGACAATTCACTCAGACTCAAATTTCAGTAGCAGGAAAAAGTATCAAAACATCATCGCTGGCCCCCAGTACAAGACCTCTCCCGGACCCGATCCTTCCTCCTTGTCCCACCGCCTACCGCCCCTGGGCGGCTACCACTTCACCGCTGCCCACTGCCCCCGACACGTGCCGCACGAGTGTCCCGCACCCCCCCCAAGGCTGGCTGAGAGAAGCAGGAGTGAAGCAGGCCGGAGACTGTGCTGCAACTCTCTCCCCACTTGTTTTTATACCACAGACTTCTTCAAGGAGCTGGTCATTCAATAGGAATGGTAAATAGCTTTGCAGGAAAAAAAAAAAAATCCTCAAAAAGAAGAGGGATTAATTCTGATGACTCCAAACCGGTCACCTTCTTAAAAAAGGAGAGCAGTCCACAGATTCACCAAGTCTATGAAACGGAGGGGAGGGGGGCCCGGGAGGAAGGGCCTGCGAGGGGCTGGAGCCCTCGGGGCCTGTGCCGGCCAGGGCTGGAGGGACTGGTGGCCGGTCAGGACACCATGTGCTCGGAGGGCCGGCTGTCTGTCCTCCACAGAAAAAGCTGCCAAGCTGGGGTGTCTTGGTTTAAAAATACCTGGTGGGGACAGGGAATCCCTGAAGGAAACGTCAAAAAAAAAAAAATTGTGGAAATGGGGAGGGAGAATGAGAGCTGTTGGCCAAGAGCTTCTACATAAAGATGAAATTTGAGAAAAAGAGGAAACAAAGTCTCTTAAATGATGTGAGGGTTCTAGGGAGGAACTGAAAGGCGGCTGGGACGATGGAGGAGATGGTCAGTTAGTGCTGCTGGCCTGCCCCGCGGAGCTTAGCTGGCCTCCATCCGGGGCTCCCCCTGCTCTGGGGCTCCTGGGGCTCCCCCTCCGAGCCGGAGAGATGGTGCTGCCCTTGGCGCTGGGGGAGAGGCTGTTGTCTGAGGAGGGACAGTTGGTCGAGTTGGGCACTGGGCCTCGCCTTCTCCGGTGCACAGACTTGCTGCTCCAGGAGCATCCCGCTGCTTGAGGTCATCAGTGTCTTGCTGGTGTGCGTGGTTTTTCCTTCGCATACCCTGGGTGTACTCTGTGGCTCTGTCTAGGACTTGGGCCCGGGATGCCTTCGGTCCTTGGAGTGACAGGACCGAGTCCTGTCAACTTGCTCACACACACACACACACACACACACACACACACATCACGGGCAAGAACCACTTCCTCACTCCAGTCAACAAACACTTATGAAGTGCCTACTGTGTGCAGACCCTGGGCCCATTCAGGGTCTTCTCTTTGAGTTTCCTGGTCACTACTCAAGGGACGCTGGACAAAACCTCCCATCCTTGAAAGGCCCGAGCCACTCTCTGCGGTCCTGGGGTGACTGCGAAGGCTTTGGCCGGTTAGCAGGGGAGAGCAAGAGACTAAGACTTCCCATTGCCTTGGATCCCTTTCTCCCCTCAAAAGCTGGAAACCTCTGATACGGACATTCCTTGCTCTGGAGCAGTTCTCTGCTCCTAAGAACTGAGAAGGCTGGTGACCGGGAGTCGCCATTTGAAACCGGCTAGGGATCTCCACTTTGAGGGTGACATGAGGTGAGGCGTGTGCTGCCAAATGTCCCTTATTTTTTCTCCCCAAAGTGACAAGATCTTCATTAGGCTTCAGCCCTGGGGAAAACTCAAGACTAAACCAACCACCAATGCCACGGGGGTTCTAGAAGCCCAGAGGTGTCGCAGCCATCACCTAGACCGAGGATAACTATATAAAGTTGTTGCCAGAGTGGGACACTTTTGAGAACAACAAGGAGTGCTGTTAATGTGCACACCAGAACAGCAACGGTAACCCCGGACCGTCTTTGGCAAAAGGAGAGGCAGGGTCACTCTCTCTAGAATGGAGTTCCTCAGAAACGATCTGCAATGGAGAAATTTAGCTCCCCCTCTGCCTTCTCCGAATGTGACTCAGAACTCATGCTAACCAAGAGGAATCTTTCCTAGACAGGCCTGCTCCCTTTTTCCAGAGCACACGGCAGGAGAGCATCCCCAAATGCTGCTGGGTTGGGCCACTTTAGAAAGCCACCCTGAGGGACCTCAAAGGCAGAGAAGGACGCGGAAAAGATGCATGCAGGGTTCCTGTGAGGAAAGTGCATCAACACTGGAATCTTAGGGAATCTTTGACGATATGCTGGCCGGTGGGGGGAAGTTCTTGTTAGTCAGCGGGGTCAGAACGCAGGCCTCTGCTCCACACTGACACTTTCCTAGAAGGTCAAAAATGTGTTTGGGCTTTGTAGATGGTTGGCTGAGATATGATTTAGGGGAAGTTCCAGGCTCTGAGATTCAACTGCCTAGGCTCCTGTCTCTTGTTTCCCTGTGGTGATGTGGTTATTGACTGTATTTTTAGAAGAGGCTATTTGAAAATGAGAAGACATTTATGACAGTGGAGTGACTCAGCCTTCATTGGCTGTGCCTCTGTTCTAGATGACTTGGGATGGGACGACATTCAGAATGTGAGTGGGACTTGGAGGGGCCCAGCTCATTACTGTGAAGTGGGCTGGAACCTAAACCTTTCACCTGAGGGGCAGGCTCCCAGGTAGACCAGAAGCAGGGATGGACTCTAGAATCTGGACTTACCCGCGGGGCTGGAATGGAGCTGACCTGGCGTGTCTCAGCTCCCATCTGTGCACGAGTGTCAGGCAGACCACATGGGTATGTGCCCTTCACAAGTGAAAACCTTCCAGATCTGCTCAGCTGTCCCCCTAACCAACAAGTGTCCTCTCTTCTTTAAGTACTGCAGACGTGAGGTGGAGCACGCTACCCCTAGCAGAAGAGGGTAGCCCCACAGTAGAGCTGGTGGCTCTGGACCAGGATGCCTGATCCTCTAGGCTGAGGGAATGGCACCAGGGAAAGATCTGACCTGCCTTTTTGGTCTCTAAAAACTAAAACGGAAAACCCGGGGAGACCAAGAGAATGGACTTGATAATTGATTCTTACAACTAAAGATAGCCATACTAATAATAGTGTTCATGGTAATAATTACTAGGCACGGTAGCACACATTTACTGAACATGCTTTAATGCAGGGTTTTAATGAATCCTCAGGGTAACCCTCTGAGGTTGGTATCATTATCCCATATTTCAGATGGGGCAACAGGCAGAGAGAGGCTACATCGCTTGCCTGATATCCGACTGTTGGAGGTGGCACCAGGTAGACCACAGCCTCCATGGCACATAGGACATGATGGCTGTGGTCAGATGGGAGTGTCCTTGGGCTCCACCACCACACCCCATGACTGCCTCTCTGCCTCTCCCCATCCTTCCCCCTTTCCGACTAGTGAGAAAGGAAGAAGCAGATCCGCTTGGGTACGGCTTACCTGTCTGAGGGACTGTCCTCCCGGCCCGGCCCTGTCTTCAGCCTTTCTCTCCCTTACAGGTCCTTCCCATCGCACAGTCTCTCAGGAAAAAGAACCGGTAGCCAAACCTTCCTGGAGCCCATTCTCCTCCACCTCCTCTTCTTTGTCCCCCAACCACTGAACTTCTAGAAGAATTTGTCTGGATTCTGTGTCCACTTCATTTCCTTTTAGTCCACAACCTGCTATAACCTGCATTTTGCCGCATCCCCATCCCCTCTCCACCAATAACCTTACACCCAACCCAGTGTCCATCTCTGCCCCTATTGTACTTGCCTTCTGGAAGATTCCATCCCTGTTGACCACTCCTTGCTTATCGAATGGCCCCCTCCCGTGATGTCCCTCCTACCACCGTCTCTTAATTTCCTCCTGTTCCTCTAGCTTCCCCTTTGTTGGCTTTCCTGGCTCTACCCTTTCTGCCCATCTGTGATGGTTAATTTTATTTGTCAACCTGGCTGGGCCATGGGATGCCCAGACATTAGGTTAAGCATCATTCTGGCCGTTACTGTGAGGGAGTTTCAGGATGAAATTAACATGTGAATCAGTGGATTGAATAAAGCAGACTGCCCTCCCCAATGTGGTGGTCCTCATCCAATCCATCGGAGGCCTAAATACACAAAAAGGCTGAAAAAGGGAGAATTTGGTCACTCTGCCTGTCTTTGAGCTGGTTCATTGGTCTTCCTCTGCCTTTGGACGCAGACTCAGACTGGAATTTACACTGTCAGCTCTCCTGGTTCTCCAGCTTGCCCACTGTAGATCTTGATACTTCTCAGCCTCTATAATCACGTGAGCCGATTTATAACCAACTTGTCTCTATCTCTATCTACATCTCTATCTACCCATTGCTCCTATAATATATATAATCTCCTATCAGTTCTGTCTCTCCAGAGCCCTCTGACCAAAGGGCTGGAGCCCCTGAGCACTCTTTACTCCTTGTCCCCATAGCGTTATGTCTGTAATGATAGAGTTTGTTTTGCATCATCGTCGCCTAATGAGCTCCTTAAGGACACTGATTGTGTCTCATTCATCTACCCAATCGGAAATGTTTGTTGAATGAATGAACAAACTATAAACTTGGATGCACATAGAACTAAGTACGATGTGTATAACCACAGGTGAGGCTCTTTTAATGTCCACATGATCCTCATGTTGGCAGTGCAGACTACCATCGAGGGTAAGTAATCTTCATGCATCTTAAATCTAATCTAGAGCTGAAAATCCCTCAAATGCATTACTTCAGTCAGGCCTTCTGTGCTTTGGTCTCCATGGCCAGGCACTCTTGTCAGTTCAGTAAACAATCTTTGGGAAGGAACAGAGTAAACATATATTAACTTTCTGACCCTACAGACATGATTTCAAAATCTCACCTCCACCGGAGGCCCTAGATTCCCTCTCACTGTGCACTCTGTCACTTTCTCTCTCCACCTGTCCCCTTGCTGTCACTCCATCGTATTTGCAGGGCGGAGTTCTTGGAGAAGAGAATAAGCCTGCATGCCTCTTGTCTATAGTTAGAAATTATTTGGCAGGTTAGCAGTCAGCCCTAAGCCTTATTCTCTGTCTTGAATTTATAGGTGAAGTACCTACACTCCTCAGGCTGACATAAAACCACAAGAACCTGTTTTGGCTTTTGTTTGGGATGAGCCAGGACCAGTGTGCTGGGACCTGTACAAACAGGGCGGTGGACATATTAGAAGGCATGTCCAGGCCTGAGGGCTGCGGGTGGTGACAGCAGGAGAGAGTTCTGACAGAAGCCTATAAAACAGAAAAGGGCAGAAAAACAGGTTGTGAGGGTTCATAGGCCAATTAAGTAGAACATTCCGACACGTTCCTTCTGTGTCTTTCCCAGCGACACAGAACGAGTTTCTCCCCCGTAGGTCATGTGCCTCACCTGGGACCCGAGGTAGAGTGTGAAGTGACAGAGAGATGATACAAACGTTTGCTTCCAGGATGGGCAGCCTGTGGTGTAATCTTGGATGAGGCTGCAGCAACTCCTTCTTTGAAGAGAGGAAGGAGCCAACTGCCTCCAACATCCACTGGCTTCCTACATATAGTGTGTGAAGATCTGCTCCTTTCCCCCAACATGTTTATGACACATCATTAAGGGCAGTGCCTCCCCCTAAATATTCATGTTGAAAGTGGCTGGTGAATATTGGTGGTAATCAGACTGACATAACTCCCTGGAGCTTGTATAAAACTGAAATCCTTCCTTAATTTTGAAAGGAACCCTAGGGATAAAAGCAAAAATGCCCACAGTCCAGTGGTACCAAAGGACTCCACCTTTGTTGGGTGGGACTCCTCCTGAGTTGTTACCTGTGTGGCTGAGCTTGTCCGGCACATCGTTGTTGGGGATAACTCCGAGGCAGCATTGAAATCAGTCACTTGAAAGTTTGAAGTTGATGAATTCTTGGAGCGTCCACCACCCATACCCAACAGTACAGAAGCAGAGCCCGAGGACCTTCGTGACTCTCGGTGATACTAAAGCTACCTCTCAATGACTGTCTCTTCAGGGACAGGCCCTTAGCACATTAGTCTTATTCCTAATCAAACCAGATCTTCTCATGGCTAAGAAAATCTGAGCCTGGAAAATTCTACCTTTAGCTAGTGAGCAGCAGAACTGAGGGTTAGACCCTAGTGCTTCTAGGGTCTAACCATTGTGATCTCCCCATTATTTCCACTCAGCGTATTTTCCATGACTCCTTTGGTATTTTTCATTCTGTTCTTCTTCCTGCTCTCCAGAGAAGCTATGGAGGAGAGCCCCTTGCTTGCCTAGAGGGACACTTTGCTGGCACTCCTGGGAAGCCCAAACACCTGTCAAATGCCTTTGTACTTAGAGATCCCCATTAAGCACCTCTGATCCCTCCCGGTCTGCTTCTGTGCACTCGCATCGTGCCCCAGGCTGCAGGGTGCTGCTCAGCAGCGCCTGGGTCTTGTTCATCTTTGCATTCCAGGGCCAAGCCCCAGCTGGCACACGGTACCTGCTCGGTACGGACAGAACCTGCCTCCTTCCTCACGTCCCACATGTCCTGCTGGGCCCTCTGCCCATATCCCCATGTCCTGACTCCCCCTCCAGTCATCTGCCTGGCCTTCTCCAGCACCCTGCACCAGGGGCCTTAGAGCCACAAAAATGGATTCTCTCACAGTTTGGGAGGCTAAAAGTCTGAAATCAAGGTGTTGGTGGGGCTCTGCTCCCTCTGAAGCTTCTAGAGGGGAGTCTGGTTTTTGCCTTTTCCAGTTCCTGGAAACCCCAGGTGTTCCTCAGCTTGGGGCCACACGTCCCCAAACTCTGCCAGCCGGTCACCTGGCCTCTTCTTCTTCTGTCTGTGAACCCTCCCCCGGCCTTTCTCTCACAAGGACACAGGCTGACATTTAGGGTCCACCAGGTACTCCAGAGGAATCTCCTCACCGCAGAATCCTTAATGTAATCACTTCTGCAAAGACCTCCTTCCAGCTAGGTCATATTTACAATTTCCAGGGATCAGGACTTGCTGTCTTTGGGGGCCGCTACTCAGAGGATCACAGCCCTTGGAGAATGGGCAGGGAGGGATCCCAGGTGCAAGTGGGGGCTGGAGGTGGGCTGCAGCAAGGGGCCTACCACTGTTGGAGGAGGAAGAGGGTGGCGTTGGGATCCAGGGAAGTGCGGGAAAGGAGTCAGGGGTGAGGGGCAGCGGGGGTCATGGTAGCAGAGTGCCCCCAGGGAGATTAAAGAGAGTGTGAAATAACTTCTGAGAGAATTAGAAAAGTGACTGGAGACCCAGAGAACTGCCGGCAGGGCCGAAATGTGTGGTGGCACCCAACTCGTGCCCGGGGAACATTCTCTGATAGTTTAAGTAGCCTGTGTGTGTGTGCGTGTGTGTGTGTGTGTGTGTGTGTGTGTGTGAGAGAGAGAGAGAGAGAGAGAGAGAGAGAGAGAACATGGCACAGAGAGCCCACCATGTCTTTGGCCAGGTAGCTTTGCAAGGAGGACAGGGAGCCTGGCGGTTGGCAATATTGGTTCAAGTCTGGGCTGCCCAGGAATGCCCAGGGAGGAAGGATCACAGGGAAGAGCACAGATGGATGGGAAGCTGGGCCACCTGGGTGCTGTCAAAGAGCAAGTGTGGTGCCTGTTAATGGAATGAGTGTTTAAAGTTTCAGAAAATTGCCAACTAAGCAGAGTTCGAAGTTCGGGATGAGGCAGGTGCAGGCTCCTGGGTATGTTGAGAGAAGCCAGGGACTGAGATGTAGGGGAGCAGGGTAGGGTGGGGGCTCTGGGACCACCCTGCTGGATGCGCCAGCCGGGGGTGGATGTGACCTGCCAGGTCACAGCGGGATTTACAAGGGAGGAAGAATGGCCTTAGGGGCCATGGCCTTCCATGAACACAGGAGGGGTAGACAGCCTGCACCCACGAGCCCTATGGTGGCAGGGTTTCATTTTTCTAAACAAGGGTAGAGGAAAGGAGTTTAGAAGTGTTTTTTTAAAGCAAGAGCAGAGACAGGGATTGGAAGCTGGAAGAGCATTGATAAGCAAAGGCCAGGAAGTAAATGAACCTTCCCTTGATGAGATTGAGGATGTGGGGGACTTTGCCATGAAAGGAGAGTTCCAGGGGCACAGTATTTACTGTGCAGGCCCGAAAGGAGCAAGAACTGGGGGAGCTTGGGTCAGTGACCAGAAGCCCAGGCACGACGGGGAGCCTCGAGGGAGATCTAGGGGGCCCGGTGGGGCTGATCTGCCTCAAGGCTGCAAACAGAACTCCAGTCTCTTCCGGGCAGAGCTGTGCCGAGGCCCCAGGTGATGTGGGGAGTTAGCACTGGTAGCTTCTGTTACACATTCGTTGACTGTGCTATGTTTGAGAGAGGTAGCTAAAGCTGGCACGAGCCACTGAAAGGCAGTTTCAGAACAAAGGCAAAAGAAATGGTCTACTCATCAGTCAGGGCCTGACGTCTGGTTTTGCTGCATAGGGTAGTCATTTATTTGTCAATGCTAAGGCCTCTGTTTGAGAACCCTGTCCAGTTTGGGGAGCTGATGCAAGCTCCTGCAATCAAGGTGAGAAGAAATGCAAGCTAAAGACTGCCCATGGCCCTTTGGGGTCTGCCCACAGGGGACCCAGCAGCCCTGCCGGAAAACCGCCCTTGTGGCTGGACAGACCTGCTCTGCTCTCCTGCAGCAAACTCCCTTGGCGGAGAGGTGAGGCTCGGGGCATGGGAGCTGCAAACAAGAGAAGACTTTGTACTAAGACCTTGTAGTAAGGGGTGGCCTTGGGTTAGGCAGGAAGTGACTTTTGACTCGCATAATTTAAGATCTGTGTTGCCACAGAAATAAATACAATGCAGGAAGACAGTGGCTTCTTAAAGCACATGTCTTTAACTATTATTTTTTATTTTTTTTGGCTGAGAGTTGCTTTAAGTCTTCTCCATCGTTGGCTTTTTAATATTTTGCAATGTTCTATCTGCTCAGTTACCAGGGTGGGGGGAATGACGAACTAGTGTGGGCATCTCCACAGCATGTTTTGTCACATTTAACTTCTGCTCTGAAGTTAATGGATTTCAGGCTAATTTTTCAGCACCTGCACATAGTGAATACTTGGATGACATTTTTATAGGCACCAAAAATACTTTCAATTATAATGTTAGCGCATGATAAAATAAGAGCACGCCAGTCATCAAAATCACTCACAGGATTTGCAGGGCTCAAGAACAGCCTGGCTCAGGGGATACCAAACCCAAATCCAGTCTCCAGCTAGAATGGTGCCACTGTTGTGATATTGTATATCATAAAAATATACATATTTGATCCTTGTCCCTGTTCCTGGCACAGAGCTCCTAATATAATACAATAAATAAATATTTGGTTTTCCTCCCAGGTTCTTGGCACAGAGTTTCTAGGGCCCTTGGAATTTCCCAAATGATAGGAGTGAAAGGAGTGAAAAGAGCTTCTTTTGTTATTCATAACCAAGCCCCTTTGCAACCCGACCCGGAGTTTCTGTTACTGAGGTGACTCCAGGAGGAGGGGGGCTGGTTGCCAAAGGAACCCACCCAACCGGGTGATTAAAGGGCTGGAACTTTCAGCCCCATCCGTCGACCTCTGGGGAGGGGAGAGAGAGGCTGAAGATTGAGTTCAATCACCAGTGGACAGCAGTGTGTTCTGTGTAAGGGAGACTTCACAAAGACTAACTGAAGGGGTTGGAGAGCGTCCAGGTAGGTGAACTCGGGGTGGTGCCGGGAGGGTGATGCACCTGGAGAGGGTGTGGAAGCTTCGTGCCCCCTTCCACACACCTTGCCCTATGCATCTCTTCCATCTGGCTGCTCCTGAGTGGAATCCTCTATAATAAATTAGTAATAGCAAGGGAACTGTTTACTTGGATTCTGTGAGATGTTCTAGCAAATTTTTGAACCGGAGGGGCCCAGAGGGGAGAGTTGTGGGAACCTTTGATTTGTAGCCAAGTTGGACAGAAGCTGTGGAAATCTGGGGACCCCAGTACTTGTGATCGGTGGCAGAGGCTGGGAGACAGTCTTGTGGGACTGAGCCCTCAGCCTGTGGGGTCTGGGCTAACTGGGCAGTTCGTGCCAGAATTGAATTAGATTGTGGGACACCCAGTCAGTGTCCCCTAAGAATTGGAAAATTGCTTGGTGTAGAAAAACACATTTTCTCGGTGTCAGAGTGTTAGGAGTACAGAAACAGAGGTTTTTCTTTTAACCAAGGTTAACAGCAGAAACACAGCTTATCATTTCCCTGTTCTACCAGCTTTGAAATCCAGTGACTTTTGATGAATTCCTACCATTCGGAAACATTTCAAATTTTGCAAACAAAGTGAGTCTTTATTAATATTTTACATGGTGCCATTTCAGCTTTGCGTAACCTTTTTTTTTTTTAAGATTTTATTTATTTATTTGAGAGAGAGAGTGAGCACAAGCAGGGGGAGCTGCAGGGGGAGGGGGAGAAGCAGGCTTCCCACTGAGCAGGGAGCTGAGGCAGGGCTCCATCCCAGGACCCTGAGATCATGACCTGAGCCAAAGGCAGACACTTAAATGACTGAGCCACTCAGGCACTCCAACTTTGCATAATCTTAATTAGCATGAAATCTATTCAGTCATTCAACAAATCTTTTTTGGAGTATCTTCTGTGGACCAGACTCTCTCCTAGGTGTTAGAGATTCAGCAGTAAGCAAAACAAAGTCCCCACCCCCGAGGACTTCTTAGTCTAATGGGGAGATTGATAGATAATAAACAAATAATAGATACATGATACAATGTCAGGTAAGGGTAAGTTTATGAACTAAAATTGGGCGCCTGGGTGGCTCAGTTGGTTAAGCGTCTGCCTTCGGCTCAGGTCATGATCCTGGAGTCCCGGGATCGAGTTCCACATTGGGCTCCCTGCTCCGCAGGGAGTCTGCTTCTCCCTCTGACCCTCTCCCCTCTCATGTGCTCTCTCTCTCTCTCTCTCTCTCTCACTCTCTCTCTCAAATAAATAAATAAAGTGTTTAAAAAAAAGAACAAAAATAAAGCAGAAATGTGTGAAGGTGGTCAAAAGGTATCAACTTTTAGTTACAAAATACATAAGTCCTGGGGATGTAATGTTCAGCCTGGTGACTATAGTTAAATAAAACATTGTATATTTTGAAAGTTGCTAAGAAAGTAGATCTTAAAATTTCTCATCACAGGAAAAACCATTTGGATGTTAACTGGACTTATTGGGCTGATCATTTTGCAATATATACAGGTATCAAATCATTGTGTGGTACACCTGAAACGAACACAGTGTTACATGTCAGTTATATCTCAATAAAAGAAATCTCCAAAAAAATAAAAAAGAAAACAGAGGAAGGGATAAGGAAAGATGGAGGAGGAGGCGCCGTTCCAGACAGGATGCTGGAAGGAGTCATGTGGGTACAGGGAGGCAAAGGGAGCAGCCAGGAGCAGAAGGGTCCTTGGTGACTATTCAGCTCATGAAGGACTTAGTCTGGCATTGATACAGAAGATGGGTTAAGCCCACTAGTTGTGGAATCAGACTAAGTTCAAAACCCACCACCTATTAACTGTGTGTCTTTGGGCAAGTGAATTAATCTTTCTATGTTTGCTCGTCTGTTGAATTGGGATAATAGTATACTTGGCTCATAGGGTTGTGGTAAGCATTAAATGTGATAACGAATGTAAAACCTTTATCTCTGACCATAATACATAGGATGTGCTCCAAACACGATGGCTGTCACTATTATTATAATTACCAGGAGTAAAAAGCCCTTTGAAAGCAACCTTTGTGTGGTTACTATTGTCAACATGTGGGACTTGGGCAGAGCACAGAGGCTCTCTCTGCGGGGAAGAGTAACACGTAAACACGTCTGTGGATATTCAAGCCCATGAGCTCTCCGGACAAGCGCTGGTGAGGGCCGAGGGCAAGAGAGCTCAGTTCAGAACAACGTAAGAGGGAGAATGAGTGTGAACAGGATCTGCTTTTAGAGCACCTGCTTATTGTTCTGCACCTGCACGCGCCTCGCCAACCGGGTATCCGGCTGCTGGACTAGATCCTGGGTGAACACTGCCACTTTGGGAAGGCAGGGCACATGGCTTGTGTGCATAGCCGGGCATCCCACGCAGCAGCTCTGGGAAGAAGACTGTTGATTCCCCGCTGCACGTGCTGTTCGCAGAGCCAACTCGGGCCTTCCTCTAAGCTTCTAGATGCCCAAACCTTTGGCCCACCCAGCCTGAGGTGACCACAGGCAGATGTCAGCATTGGGAGGAGCATCCTTGAGTGCGAGGTAGAGAATGCAGTTTGGCAAAAGGAAGCGCTTGTGTTTTTATAAATCTAAAATTGAAGAACACATCCTTCTCTTACACCTGTCATTGGTGAACCAGTTGCATTATAATCACCTGTTACCTTTCCTAGCTCTTCCAGAAGGATGGGAGTTCCTTGAGGGCCGAGGCGGTTTTCTCGTGTCCCTAGAACCTAGTACCTAAGAGAGACTCAATAGTGAATGAATGAATAAATGAATGACTCAAATGTCAAGGGAAGAAAATAATTCACAGTAATAAGTAGCCATAATATAACCATGTGTTTATGTGTAAATGTGTGTGAATATAATACAATTTTATTTCTTGACCTAAAACTTAATATTGTATCATAAAATTTTTCCCTGCTATGGAAACTCTCAGAGTATCTTTTTTTAAAACCACTGCACAATATTGAAGTGTGTGGCTGGGCCACGTTGAACTGTTAGCCATCCTTCACTGGTGAGCGGCTCCCATCTGCCCCCACCCTGAGACTTTCCACCTGCCAGGCTCTCCCCGCTTCTTCCCGGTGCATCCTGGTGCTCTCGGCTGTCTCACCAGCCAGAAGTTTTGTGGTGACTGACAAGATGCTCCCCTGTGACCTGGCAAGAGGCAGGCGATCTGTGAATTCTGGGAATCGAGGGGCAGAGTGGCACAGATGGTGAGGGAAGTCCCAGCCTCATTCCCCCAATGCAGGCGCTCTAGGGAAGTCTTGCTGTGCAGGTGGCCTAGGTCGGGGGGGATTCTCACTCGAGTCTCACTTAGCCCCCTTTGACCTGAGGTACAGGAATCACCCCCGCCCCACACTGTCCCTCCTCATCTGCGTTTTCCCAGGGCCTGGCTAGCCGAGCTGCTGGGTCTTGCGAGGGGGATTGGGTCTAGGGGGCTCCCCATTGGATTCCCGGGGCTTGACATTCTGCCTGGCCTGCAGGAGGCACTCAGTAGTTGTCTGCTCTACCTCACACACTGTCTCTGATTCTCTCATTACACCAGGGCTACCCTTTCTCCTCCATGCCCTGGCCCTTTGTCCCTTGCTGTTGTGACCACCATGGGGTTTCTGAAGACAAAGTCACCTGAGCTCCATTTCTTGGGAAGATTTTATTTGTAAGTAATCTCGACACCCAGTGTGGGGCCCGAACCCACAACCTCGAGATCAAGAGTCTCACGCTCCACCGACTGAGCCAGCCAGGTGCGTTTTTTTCCCTCTATCTTCAGTGCGCAGAGTGTTGAACTGGTCGAATTAGAATTACAACACGGAGGCAGTTTACAGAGGGGCTGGTTATGGAAACTGAGACAGCAGAGGGAAGGCATCTGATGGAAATGTGCATCCGGAGGTGCACAGCCTGGCACCTTCCACACTGACGGCAGCTGGTGTTGTTCTCTGAGCTAAAAAGCGGCCCCAGAAGAGAGTCACTGAGCACGGTCACATCTGTGTGCCTGTCAGCCTGGAAGGCGGGTGTGTGGGTGGGTCACGTGGTTCTGGGCCACGAGTTCCCACGTGTGCACTCCGTATGAAGGAGCCAGCGTTTCCTAAGGGCTGGATTCTGTCCTGGGTGGGTGGTTTTTATCTGGAGCCACTTAGATTCTGTCTCGACTGCCTACATTATTGAGTTGGTAACTTGAGGGCTGAAATCAAAGATGACTTTAGAAGAATTCTTAGCCGGATAGAAAAGAATGTAATCCAGACACCACTAATGCAGTCTTTAATACCTTTTATGTGGGCCCTATTGATATGAAGAACATTTTTCAAGCTCCTATGGACTCTCTGGAATTATGTCTAGGTATGTTAAGAAAGGTATATAAGGACACACACATACCCCTCAAACACGTACCAGCTTCCAGAAGGAGATGCAGCCCCTCCTTTGGTGTTTCTCCTTCTTTTCCTCCTCCTCCCCTTCTCATGCTTTTTTCTATTTGTTACAGTTGTGGGTTTTTCTTAAGTAAGCTCTATGTCTAACATGGGGCTTGAACTCATGACCCCGAGATCAAGAATGCTCTATAGGGGCGCCTGGGTGGCTCAGTAGATTAAGCATCCAACTCTTGATTTCGGCTCAGGTCAGGATCTCAGGGTCATGAGATCGAGCCCCCTCCTTGCTGGGCTCCACACTGGGTGTGGAGCCTGCTTAAGATCTCCCTCTCCCTCTCCCTCTCTCTCTGCTCCTCCCTCTGCCCACTTGCATGCTCTCTCTCTCTCTCTCTCTCTCAAAACAAACAAACAAAACCACCCCCCCAAAACCCAAAAAACAAAAAGAGAATCACACGCTCTACCAAGTGAGCCAGCCAGGTGCCCCTATTTTTTAAAAAGATTTTTAATGTTTATTTTTTTCTAGTTAATGAAACCCATATTCAGGAGTATTATAAGTGTTTACGAAATAAAGTAGATCAAAACCAATAAGTACTCTAGTGCAGAGACACACAAAGGTGTTCAGTAGAAAGGACAGCTCTGTGGAAACAGTCATTTTCACTTACAGTCGGTTCTGCTCTAGCACTTGTGAATTTGTTCCAAAGCAGTTGATAGATTAGGGAACAATTGGAACATTACATGCGTTCTACGTTTGCCAATGAGCATTGAACTGCACCCAACTGAACTGAGCTGGTAGCAATACACAAAATGCACATGCACACATGCACACATGCACACCTCAGTTACCAGCTACTTCGGTTCACCACGTGCATTATCTCAAAAGGTTGTGCTTTGCTATGCTTTTGCACATGTGACCTTTTCTATATTAAAACAAACAAATATTCGTCCAACATCCCAAACACGTCTAAGCCTGCTGGCTCCAAACCCCGAAGAAGAGTCCGTGTGATGGAGAAAGCCTTATTTATATAGAAAGATCTTAACGGAAACTGCCGAGCCCTGCAGAAGTGACTCCATCTAGGGCTAGTAATGGCTGGTTTTGTGGTTTCAAGCATCACTACAATTGCCAAAGCACTGAGTGCAGATGAGAAAAATTAGATATGGAATTGTAAAAGCAGTCTGTAATGTTGGATTAGATTTTCAATTTTGATGAAACCGGTATTTATCAGAAACACATGCCACAAGGGACCTGTATCTCAAAGGCAGAAAAACATGTCTCAGGATTTAAGGTTACAGAAGATTGCTTACCTTTGATATTTGGTGCCAAGGGAAACCAAGGACAATAAACCCCACCCACGAACATGGATGCTCCCACTTTCTGTTCAATTTCAGATAACGCTCTTTCCGCCATTCAGGATCACACACCCGCCACAAGCCTTCCCAGCCCCCTCCACAAGCACAGCTCAGGTCATTTTCAAGGGAAAGGGCCCTATTTGCTGTCATATTTTTGTATTTATGAACCACTTCACATGTTCAAGTGGCTCCTGTTTTTATTAGGGTCCTATCTTCTTTCTTGGAACATGTCATTGATGACATTTTAAAATTGTTCCACCACCACACTTAACTCCTGCTGGCCCTGTGTTGTTTATTGAGTGATTTTGCTTAGTCTGGTAATTTTTAGGAACACACACGTCACATGAAAGCACAACGGACTGTATTTGGAAGTGGTTTATCAGCTGCATTATTTAATGAGACTTAGTAATCTTGCCACATGGCCATGAGTGACTCATGAGGTGTGGGGGAAGGCAAGGGTGGGGGAGTCTGAACCAGTGTTAATTTTCTGAGGACCTCATATTTATTTACTTTTTATTATATGGTTTTCCAAACACACACAAGTGTTCCTTCTTTTTTAAATGTTGAAAAATATCGATCTGGAGCTTCTAATGTAAGACATCAATCCTGGAACAGGCAGAGTTAGAAAAAGAGAGCAGGCACTGCAAACCCAGCTAGGGAGGTGGGACCTACCCACAAAAACAACCGAAGATGATTAGAGAAAACACCTCAGAGTGGTGTGTGATCCGGGCCAACCTCTCCAGCAGTGCAGCAGGGTCACAGATGTGAGCTCAGAGTGTGGGCTGGGCGGGCGCGGAAGGTCTCCTGGGGAACCGGAGAGGGAGCAGAGGGGTGTGGTGGAAGATGTGGGAGGTTATAAGCAAGAGAAGCAACACATTTGAAGGCCTGGGTGCGAGAAGGAGGGGACCAAATACCAATCCGTACGAGACCAGTAACCCCTCTGGGCTCCAGACAGCCAGTGTTTGGCTCTGTGGATGAAGCCGCCATTGCTTTGAGGTCTCAGTCAGTCAGCTGTTTGGAGCCATACGCTGCTCACTCGGGCTTTGTAGCCGGAGGGAATGCGTTAACATTTGTGAGGAATGCCCTAGATATAGCCACCAAATCCATAACTGAAGGGAGCAGAGAGAGAGCATAGCTCGTGTCATGGTGGATCTCAGCAGCCTCCTTGCTTCGCTAGACACCAGTTTTAAGAATCGGAGAGAAGTTGCACAAGGAGGAAGGGCAGAAGTGAGAGATGGGGAATGGGGTGAAATGTTGATGACCGGCCTCACTGCCCAGGCTTATCCCACCAGAGTGACCGTAGGGGCTGGGAAGGGATTCCAGCTGGGAAAGTCTCAGGTCTCACATTGCTCACTCCGATGTCCAGCTGTTGGGGATTGGGTAAAAGCAGAGGGAATAATTCCTTCTCAGCTGCTCTGTCAAACCTTCCTCACATTCCTCAGGGTCCTACCGCTCCCTCTGGCATGGCTTCCTGCTTTGGTCTTGAGGCTAGAGTCCCCTCGCTTGTCTGGAATTGTGGGGGAAAGCGCTGCGTCTCCTCCTCCATGAGGGTGAGGGCTGACACCACCGCCCTAACAACTCTCCATGAAGCAACTCTTCCTTCCCACTAACCACTTCCATCCATTCTCCTCCCAACATCCCCCTGCCCCAACTGCTCTCTCAGATGGCCAGTGTGTCTGGGGGCACCTCCAGCAATGTCCGACATAGACGGTCCAACATCTCTAGAATATATGGGTACTTGTCAACTATCATTCTCAGCTAGGGGGCCTCCATTGAAACACCAAGACAATGAAAGATGTCTTTGGTTACAATCCTACACACATGGACCTTCTGTGAAATTACTGTTCTATTCCCTTGTTCCTTTGTGTGTCCCATGTCATGACTACCGTGTTTTTACTCTTAAGACCTCGTTGCATGTCTGATTCTCTAGAAATGTGGCATATCTGTGACTGTAGCATATATTTTCAGGCCAAAGAGAACAGCAGAGAAATCTTAAATTGCATACAGTTTTATTATCTGTAGTAATGTTGGCATGGTAATTTTGAAACTCATGTATATTGTAAGATAAAATAGGTAAATTTGTTGATGCAATGAGTCAAGATTTTCAAGGCGAGAAAAAGTTAAGAAGAAAACCTTTTGGGGGCGCCTGGGTGGCTCAGTCGTTAAGCGTCTGCCTTTGGCTCAAGTCATGATCCTGGGGTCCTGGGATCAAGCCCCTCGTCGGGCTCTCTCCGAGCAGGGAGACTTCTTATCCCTCTCCTCCCTGCTCATTCTCTCTCTTGCTATCTCTCTCTCTCTCTCTCTCTCCCTGAAATAGACAAATAAAATCTTAAAAAAAGAAGAAAACCTTTCGTGTTAATTTTGAACTGATAATATTGGTGTAGATTCATAATTTAAAAATAAAAAGTATTTCCTAGCTCTGTCTACTGAAAGACATCAAAACTATGATAGCAGCAATGAGCACATTTGGGTCCAGACCCTGGTTTCTTAGTGTTAAGTTGAAAGCTAGGAAATTGACAGTGTAGGATAGTATAGTATAGTACCGTATAGTATAATTAAGGCTAATACTGATCCTCACTAAAGGAATCAGGGCTTTTGGAGAAATGGCTGATTCCAGATCTAGGCAGAAGAAGGATAAGGTGACCTTGATGTAGCATGTGCCAAAAGTAAGGAAGCTGTCAAAGATTAATGGACTGGTACCAAAAACATACAGACTCAAAGGGCTAAGAACCAAATTTGGGGCAATTTGAGCACTGGAAAAAAAAAAGAACTAAGATCAACTGTAAATAAATAAATAAATATTTTATTAATGGTTGAATAAATAAAAATCCATGGCTCCATAGTTTTACAGACAAAGAAAGAGACAGAAAATCATTTCCCACCATGGGTTATGACAATTACACTAATTTCTTTCTCTAAATATCTGTAATTAAAGGGAGAGAATTAAACATTTACCCTGCCTTTTGAAGAAAAAGTGCTTTGCTCTCCTCATTGACAAGAAGCAGTTCTTTACAGAAGAATGTCAGTTAATATAGGTAGAAAGAATAATTGAATGAGAAGATTACCATTTTGTGAACACCCGTGAAATAATTGCCTTGGGCAATAAATGGATTCTTTATACTAGGGCCCAGGGAATTACCATCCACCAGTCAAATCCAGTCCACCATCCCTCTGATGTTGTACATCCCATGAGTTGAGAATGTTTTTTAAAAATTTAGATAGTTGACAAAATCCAAAGGAGAACAATACATCTTGACACATGAAATTTATATAAACTGAAATTTCAGCGTCCATAAGTAAGGTTTTCTTGGACCACAACCATGCTCATTCATCAACATGTTGTCAATGCCTGCATTTGTGCTACATGGCAGATTCGCATAACTGAGATCAAGACACTGTGGTCCACGTGGCCCACAAAGCCTAAATTATTTAGTATCTGGAACTTTACAGAAATACTTGGCTGACTCGTGCTGCAAACATTTGTAGAAAGGGAATTGAGGAAAAGGGTGTTTGCACAAGGCCGATGTATCATTCTATAAATCATTCATTAATTGCAAAAGGAAAAATGCACTTTATAATGGAAAGATCTGGCAGTCACCACCTTACCAACTTATCAACACTTAGCATCACTAATAGAGGAACAACCTGACAGTCTGTGCCTGCTGGCGTGAGACAATATATGAAGTCCCTGTACCACCTCAGGAGTACTCCTGCTAAACATGTTTAACTTGACAGTTTTTGAATGGTTTTATTGAGGTGGAGTTGACAGACAATAAACCACACATATTTATTTATTAATCATTTTTTTATTTTTTAAGATTTTATTTATTTGAGAGAGCATGAGCAGGGGGAGGGATAGAGGCAGAGGGAGAAGCAGACTCCCCGCTGAGCAGGGAGCCCGACGCGGGACTCGATCCCAGGACCCCAGGATCATGACCTGAGCCGAAGGCAGATGCTTAACTGACTGAGTCACCCACGAGCCCTAAACTACACGTACTTAAAGTGCACGATTTAATATGTTTTGACACTTTTATACCACCGGTGAAACCACCACCATCAAGCTAACGAACATGCCTTTACCAACAGATGTTTCATTGTGCCTCTTTTAATTCTCTGCTCCCACCCTCCATCTCTGTCTCATTGATTTGCTTTTGAGCATTAGAGGTTAGTTTACATTTTGTAAAACTAAATAAATGGAATCCTACAATGTGTACACTTTTTTGTCTGGCTTCTCAAAGTCAGCATGATTATTTTGGAGACTGAACTATGTTGTTCCATGCATCAATAGTTTATTCCCTTTAATTCCACTTAAAAGTATGGATATATTACAATTCATTTTTCCATTCACACATTGATGGGCACTTGGATTGTTTCCAGGTTGGGGCAATGACAAATAGAGCTACTGCAGACATTCATATATAAGTCTTTGTATGGCCATATACTTTTAATTCTCTTGGGTAAGTCTAAGAGTGGAACTGTTGAATCATATGGTAGGTTAATGTTTAAGTTTTTAAGAAACTTCCAAACTGTTTTCCGAACGAGTTTTCCAGTTGCTCTGTAGCCTTGCCACACTTGGCATGATCAGTCTTTTTAATTTCAGTCTCTCTGTGGTTTTAATTTGTCTTTCCTGTAATGACTAATGACATTGAGTATGTTTTCATGCGTTTTTGCCATCTGTATGTCTTTTGCCCATTAGAAAAAAATTAAGTCGTTTTCTTATTCTTGAATTTTGAGAGGTTTTGAAAAAAAATACATTCTATTTGCAAAAACGTGGATAGAGCTTGAGGGCATTACGCTAAATGAAATAATTCAGGCAGAGAAACAAATACTCTTTGATTTCACTTACATGTCGAATCTAAAACAAAACAAAACAAAACAAAAAGCAAACTCATAGAAAAGAGATCAGATTTGTGGTTACCAGAGTTGGGGAGGTGGAAGGTGGGGTGGGAAACTGGATCTGCATCAAGGTGGTCAAAGGTACTAGCTTCCAGTTATAGGATAAATAAGTACCAGGGTTCTAATGTACATGATGACTGTAGTTAATGCTGCTATGTGGTTTATTTGAAAGTTGCTAAGAGAGTAGATCCTAAAAATTTTCATCACAAAGAAAAAACATTTTCTTTCTCTTTTTTCCCTAGCCTCTTTTTGAGATGATGCATGTTAACTAAGCGTATTGGTTTTTTTTTTTAAAGATTTTATTTATTTATTTGAGAGAGAGAGAGAGAATGAGAGATAGAGAGCATGAGAGGGAAGAGGGTCAGAGGGAGAAGCAGACTCCCTGCCGAGCAGGGAGTCCGATGTGGGACTCGATCCCAGGACTCCAGGATCATGACCTGAGCCGAAGGCAGTCGCTTAACCAACTGAGCCACCCAGGCGCCCTAACTAAGCGTATTGTAATCATTTTACAATATATGTAAATCAAACCATTATGCTGTACACCTTAAACTTATACAGTGATGCTTATCAATTATATCTCAAAATTGAAAGAAAAAACTGATTAAGAAATATATACTCTGGATACAAGTTCCTTATCAGATATATGATTTTCAAATATTTTCTCCCAATCTGTGGCTTGATTTTTATTCTCTTAATGTTTTTTCAAAAAGCAGAGGTTTTAATTTGGACAAACTCTAATGTATCCCTTTTTAAAAAATTTTATTTATTCATTGGAGACACAGAGATACAGAGAGAGAGAGAGCACGAGCAGGGGAAAAGGCAGAGGGAGAGAGAGAAACAGGTTCCCCACCGAGCCAGGAGCTAGATGCAGGGTCCTGGGATCATGACCTGAGCCAAAGGCAGACGCTTAACCATCTGAGCCACCCAGGCCGCCCCATCTTTTTCTTTTTCTTTTATGGACCATTTCTCCAGAGTTGCCTCCGTATCTTTGTAAAAAATCAGTTGTCCATATATATGTGTAGGAGTCTGTTTCTTGAATCTCTGTTCTGTTTCATTGATCTATTCATGTGCTACATTCGCTTGTACAGAATTACGCTGTCTTGAAATTGGATAGTGTTAATTCTCCGACTTTGGTCATCTTTTTAAAAGTCATTTTGGCTGGTCTGGTTTCTTTTGCTATTCTTCACATGTCCTTTAAATTTGTCCTCTGTGAAATAAATAAATAAAATCTTTAAAAAATAAATAAATACATAAATAAATTTTAGAACCAATTTGTCAATGTCTACAAGAAAGTCTGTTGGGATTTTAATTTTGATTGCACTGATTCTATAAATCAATTTGTAAAGAGTTCATATCTCACAAATACTGAGTCTTCCAGCTCATGAACATGATACACCTCTCCATTTACTTAGGTCTTTAATTCCTCCCAGGCCATGTTTTGTAGTCTTTAGAGTGCAGCTTGTGTTTGGCGGAGTTCAAAGAATGTACCCAAGGGATGCCTGGGTGGCTCAGTCAGTTAAATGTCTGCCTTTGGCTCAGGTCATGATCCCAGGGTCCTGGGATTGAGTCCCACATCAGGCTCCTTGCTCAGCGGGGAGTCTACTTCTCCCTCTGCCTGCCACTCCCCCTGCTTGTTCTCCCTCTCTCTCTGACAAATAAATAAATAAAATCTTAAACAAAAACAAAGATGCCCTCCAAGATTCCTGCCTCTTGGGATAGGTACCCTGTATAATCTCCTCCTTTTGAGTGTGGGTGGGACCCACGAGTATAGCGTGTAATGGGATTTCACGCCTATAATGAGGTTACTAATGGTTGATTCTGAGTTAATAAAAAGGATATAATCTTTCATGGGCCTGACTTTATTAGGGGAGTTCTTAAAAGGGATGAAGCACTGGAAAGACTCTTCTCTCCTGTTGGCCTCAAGAACAAAAACTTCCATGAGATCTCCAGCTGCAGTGAACTAAATTCTGCCTGCAAGCTGATTGAGTTTTTAAGAGGTCCCCAAGTATCAGAGGAGACCACAGCTCCAGCTGACACCTTGCTCATGGCCTGGGTGACCCGAGCAGAGGATTCAGATATGCTGTGTCCAGACTCCTGACCACAAAAATTGTGAGTGTATTTCTAAGCTACTAAGGTTATGCTAGTCTGTAGCACAGCAATAGCAAAACTAATCCACAGGCCTTGAACATCTTTTGTCAGATTTATCCCTATTTCATATTCTTTGTAACAGCTAAAAATGTCAATGAACTTGTTTTCTTAATTTCATTAGCTAGAATATGGAAATACAGTGGATTTTTGTATTTTGATCTTGGATTCTGCAGTCCTGCTAAATTTATTTGTTCTAATAGTTTTTTAAAGAGATTTCTTAGGATTTTCTATATGTAGGATAGTAGAAAAAACATCCTATATAAGGTCTACATATAGAATAATGTGAAAATTAAACTGTTATTTTGTCCCTTCCAGTCAGCATGCCTTTAATTTATTTCTCTTGCCTTACTGCTCTGGCTAGACCTTTCAGTTCAGTGTTGAATAGATGTGGTAAAAGAGGACATCTTTGCCTTGTTCCTGATCTTAGTGAAAGGCATCCAGCTTTTCACTCTTAATTGTGATAGTAGTTTAGGAATTTTTGTAGATGCCTATTATCACGTTGAAGAAGTCCCCTTCTGTTCCTGGTTGGGTTTTTTTTTTTTTTTTTAAATGAGAAACGGATGTTGGATTTTGTCAAAAAGTTTTTTGCATCTATTGGGATGATCATGTGTTTTTTGTCCTCTATTCCACCAGTATGGTGAATTACATACATTGTTTGATTTTCTCATGGTAAACCAACTTTGCATCTTGGGACACGTCTCACTAGGCTATGATGCATTATCCATTTGCTATGTTGTTGGATTTTATTTGTTAATATTTTCTTTAAAATTCTGTATACTGGCTTGTGCCTTTTTTTCCTTATAATTTCTTTGGTTTTAGTATCAGATAATGCTGACCTCATAGAATGAGATAGGAAAGGTTCTCTCTTCTTCAATTTTCTGGGAGAGTTTGTATAAATGTGTATTACTTTTTCCTTAAATATTTTATAGAAATTACCAAATTTACCACCAGAATTGACCACCTTTGGGCTGTGGTTTTCTTTGTGGGAATATTTTAAGTTACCAATTCAATTTCTTTACTTTTTAACAGGTCTTTTGGGTATTTCTATTTGTTCTTGAGTCCGTCTTGGTAATTTGTGTCTTCCTAGGAATTTTTTCCATTTTATCTCAGTTGCATCATGTGTTGATGTCATATTTCGGTTTATAATAAGAAATCTATATTTGGTCTTTGGCCTTGCACAGAACTTCTAAAAATCTTGGGTTTTCTAAGTAATGAGAGTGATAAAGGTGTCCTTTGTTATGTGAATAAATTGACTTGTGGAAAGCCCCTAGACAACCTAAAGATGGGGACTGGTTGCCAGGGAAACCAGCCATGTGATTAAAGGATTAGAAATTTTAGTGCCCACCCCCACCACATCCCCTACCTCAGGCAAGGGAAGAGGGACTGGAGATTGAATTCAACCAATAGCCAATGTTTTAATCAATTGTGTTTATGTGCATGAGGCCTCCATAAAACCCAAAGGAATGAACACATGGAGAGTGGCATGGGAGAGTGGAGCTCAGAGAGGGCGTGGAAGCTCTGCACCTTTCCCCATACCTTACCCTCTGTATCTCCTACAGCTGGCTGTTCCTGAGTTATATCATTTTATAATAAACCAGTGATCTAGTAAGTAACATGTTTCTCTGAGTTCTGGAAGCCACTCTTGCAAATTAATCAAACCTGAGGTGGGGTCTGGGAACCTCTGATTTATAATGTCTTTCTAAAGCACAGGTGACAAGCTGGACTTGGAATTGGTACCTGAAGTTGGGCTAAGCAAGTCCTGAAGGACTGAGTTCTTAACCTGTGGGATCTGATGCTATCTCCAGGTGGATAGTGTCAGCATTGGTTTGAATTTGTGGGATACCCAGCTGGTGTTAGAAAATTGCTTGGTAGCATGGGGGGGGGGAACCACACACTAGAGTCGGCATAAAGTTATTCATATTTTTCCCTTATCATTTTTAATTTCTGTAGACTCTGTAGTAATGCTTCCTCTTTCATTCATGATGTGTAATTATGTCTTCTTTCCTTTTATCTTGGTTAGTCTGACAAAAGGTTTATCAATCTTGTTGACATTTTCAAAGAACCAGCTTTGGTTGCTTGAATTTCTCTATTGTGTTTCTGTTTTCTATTTCATTGATTTGTTCTCTGATATTTATTATTTCCTTCTATTTACTTTGGGCATGATTTGTTTTTCTTTAATAGTTTCTTTAGGCAGAAACTTAGATTATTGGTTTTAGATACATAATTTTTCTAATGTAGGTATTTAAATCTATAATTTTTTCTCTAGGTATCGCTTTCCCTACATATCATAAATTTTACGTTATGTTTTCACTTTCTTCCAGTTCAAGATATTTTTAAAGATTTATTTATTTATTTTAGAGCGAGAGAGGGAGAGAGAGTTCACGAATAGGGTAGGGGCAGAGGGAGAGGGAGAGAGAGAATCTTCAGGCAGACTCACAGCTGAGCATGGAGTCCAATGCGAAGCCCCACACAGGGCTCGATCCCAGGACCCTGAGATCATGACCTGAACCGAAATCAAGAGTCAGCTGCTTAACTGACTTACCCATCCAGGTGACCCCAGTTCAAGATATTTTTAAATTTCTCTTGTGATTTCTGCTTTGACCCAGGGATTACTTAGAAGTGTATTGTTTAACTTCCAAATTGTTGGTCATTTCCCAATTTTCTTTCTGTTTTCGACATCTGATTAATTCTGTGGTGACTAGAAAACATATGTACTATTATTTAATTCTTCTTATATTTATTGAGATTTAAGAGTCTAGCATATGGTCTATTCTGGAGAACACCTAATGTGTATTTGAATGTCTAATTCTACTGTTTTGGGGAGGAATGTTGTTCAAGTCTTTCTATCCATATTGATTTTCTGTCTAGGTCTATCAATTTCTGAGAAAGGAGTATTGAATTCTCTGGCTATAGTTGTTGAATTGTCTATATTTCCTTTCAGTCCTGTCAGTTTTTACTTTATGTATTTTGAGGCTTTGTTGTCAGGTGCAAATACACTTTTCACTATTATATTTACCTGATGGATTTTTCATCATATTTGCAAAAATTTTGGCCATTACTTTTTCAAATGATTTCTCTATTCTTTCTCTTCCTCTCCTGTTTTTTTTTTAGACTCCCACTGCATGTATGTTGGCATACCTTGCTGATCTCTGAGCTTCTGTTCATTTTTCTTCAATCCTTTGTTTTTTTCTGTTCTTCGGATTGGGTAATTTCCATTGGTCAATCTTCAATATCACTGATTCTTCTGCCATCTCTAATCTCCACTGAGCCTATCTAGTGAATTTTAAATTTCCATTATTGGATTTTTTAACTATAAAATTTCCATTTGAATCTTTATAATAGTTTCTGCTTCTCTACTGAGATTTTGTGAAGTGATTGTATTAATCTGTTCAGGTTGCCATAACAGAATACCACAGACTAGGTGGCTTAAACAACATTTATTTTCTCAGTTAGAAGTCTAGATGTTCCAGATCAAGTTCCTGTGAGACTGATTTCCAGTGAGGACTCTCTTCCTGGCTTGCAAATGGCTGCTTTCTTGCTGAGTCTTCACACTGGTGGAGCAAAAGAACGAATACCTCTTTCTCTTCTTCTAAGGGTACCAGTCCAACCCTACGATCTTATTTAAACTTCATGACATGACTCCTCACTATCCCTATGTCTAAATACAGTTGCATTGGGGGTTAGAGCTTCAACATATGCATTTTGGGGGGAACACAAACATTCAGTCCATAACAGTCATTGACATAATATTTTCTCTTAATTATTTGACATAGTTTACTTCTTTGAACATATTCATACTAGCCACTTTGAAATTTTTGCTTACTAAATCCAACATCTGATTCCACTCAGAGTCAGTTTCTGTTGACTGTATTTTTTTCCTTGAGTGCAGACTGCAATTTCCTGTTTTTTGCATGCAGTTTTTTTTTACTGGAAGCCAAACATTTTAGATACTATGAGGATTGTTGATGTTGTTTTAGTAACTGCTCCCTGTTCATGTGCTTCTGGTGATAAACCTTCTGGCTTATAATGGTAATGTGTGCCTTAGGACAGAGACCTCTTGGTACCATGCTCGGTTCTTGAGGACACCCATTTAGTGTCCCTCACAAGATGTTCTTGTCTCAGAGGGATCTTCACTATACTCTCCCCTGGCATTCTTAGCAACTGTCTTCCCTGTTATAGTTACCCAGTCTTTGAGGTGTGGGGCATTCAGGGCCAGGGGTGAGGGAGAGCTCAGGGGCTAATCAGTTTTCCTTGGTTGTTATCTGTTTACCACTCATCCCACTGGCTGCTATTGTTGCCACAAATTTACTATGGTGTTTCCTCATCACAGGGGCTGTAAGGCAGGCATCAAGCACCCAGGTCCTATGGAGGAGAGAGGAGCACAAATTAGCCTCTTCACCAGTGGTGATACTATGCCCGTGTCTCCCCAGGCCACTCCATTCCAGATGAACACCCCCTCTCTCTTCCCTAAGAGTTAGTCTCTGTCTTTGCTTTAGTTCTTCAACTTAATACATTTTCCTTGTAGATCTTTGGCATCTCCAGGGTTGTGCTTGGTGAAGGGGTTAGCAGCCTGCCCTGGTTTACCATCTTGTCAGGACTCCCTACTTCCTTGATTCATGCCCGTCTTCTCTTGTAGACTGCTGGCCTCATGAAGGTTGGCCTTGTCCCTCACCACTGGGGCCTAGAACAGTACCTGTTACATTGGAGATATTCCATAAAAATGTCCCAAATGAATTGCCTACTTCCTTCTGGAAAGGCTTTGTTTTCTCTTGATATTTTTACTCCTTCTTAGGGTCCTTCTCAGACTCACTCCTCTCTACATACCTGAAATATGTCTAGGTTTCTGTCCTCAAACTACATCTTTTCTCTTTCCCTGGGAATCTCATCCATATAAATAACTTAAACTACATGATGATGACTCCTGATTCTGGAATTTGTGCAGACTAAATTTCTTTCTTGAATCTAAGACTGTAATCTAACAATGATGGGCCTGGCTAATGTCCCACCGATGATCCAAGTTCAATGGGATCAAAACCAAATTAACAGGTATTTCCCTGAAACTGGTATCCATCCTGCCATTCCTGAATGGAGGGGTCACCATGGACTCTTCCCTCTCTGCCATCACTCCCATGTCATGTCTTTTGTGAGCTCATGAAATCCTGTAGACTCAGGCTCCTTTATGTGTTTTATACTTATCTCCTTCTCCCCAACCCCATGACCACTGCTTTGGGTCAGACCTTGATCATTTTGCACCTAAGTTACCGCATGGACAATAGTCATCTTGCCTTTAGTTATAACTTCCTCTAGTTCATTCTCCGCATGGGGCCTAAAGGGAAGTCATATGATGCTAAAAATTAATTATGCTTTTATGTGATTAAATCCTATATCACTTGGCTCCCTGTGACCTTTTAGATAACTCCCAATTCTTCAGTATGTATCTAGGATAACTCTATGATCTATATTGTAAACTGCATGAGGGTAGGGAGCAGGTCTGTCTCATTGTATTCAGTGTCCAGTAAAGCACCTGGCACATAGTTGGTGCTCAGTAAATATTTGTTGAATGATCGAGTGAATGAATATTCTAGCCCCTGCATACCACTCCAACTTCATCTCTTAATGTAGCCTCCACTCCACTTTTAACTACATTAAAAATTACTATATAGTCACATATAGCTGAACACATCGTCTTGAGACAGCTGAGATTAAGTATGTCTGGCACATGGAATAAGTGATATCTCTCCCCACCCACCCCAAATATCTATGGCCACTGATTTAAATGAGGGCAGAGAAGCTCCCTGTGGAAACACTCAAAATAAATATGGAAATGTGCTCCACACAATTCAGGCGTCTTTAGTCATGAGGCTGAGACCAGGGCAGGGAGCATGTGCTGGTGGAAGGGAGTCACAATGCAAAGAAGGGCTCTGAGGCATTTGAGAGAATTCATCAGTGGATCTGTACAAGACTGATGGGGGCAGTGTCTTTAGGAACAGCCTGGAGGCTAGCATGTAGAGCCGACCCTAAAGATAAGGTGTGAGCTCTGGGGAGGAAAAGACCATTAGTGCTAACCTGTAGAACAATTCCCTGAACTTTTCCCAGCACTTCCCACCCACGCAAACCTGCTAAGGAGCCATTCTCATTCTCCATTCTCAGGGTCTACCAAGATGTTGGGTCTTATCAAGCCGAGATCCATCAACAGAGGTCTACAGTGTGGAGCAGTGGAGGCTACACAGAAGAGCTGGGCTCAAGGAGGGTACAGGCAGTGAGCAGCACTCTGGACTGCATATGAGGAAGCAACAGACACTGCTTTGGGACTGCCAGAAATGAACGGGAGCATGGCAGGGACCTAGTGGTAGAGGTGGGAGCTGAGAACCATGGTTATTTGGATCTCAGTTCTGTTGCTCGCCTACCTGTAGCCACTCTTTCTCTTCTTTTTTGCTAAAGAACCCTGGTTTTGTTCAATTCAACGCTGGTGGCGGTATACACGCAGAGGTTGGGTTCAACCACAGGGGATTAGTCATGATTGCTTGAGGCATCATGGTACCCCATTTTAATTTGGTTCAGGGTTCATGAACTGGTTCATGAGTGGGCACATGACTCAGTTCTGGACAATGAAACAAAGAGAGGGACTGCCAGGGGGTGTGATGGTTAATTTTATGTGCCAACTTGTCTGGGCCATGGGGTACCCACACAGTTGGCCAAACATTATTCCGGGTGTTTCTGAAATGGTGCTTTTGAATGAGATTAACATTTAAATCAGTAGACTAAGTAAAGCAGATTATTCTCTCTGATGTGGGTGAGCCCCACCCCATCAACTGAAGGCTAGAATAGAAACAAAAGGCTGCCTGACAATCTTCACACTGGAGCATTGGCTTTTTCTTGCCTTCAGATTTGACCCAAAACATTGGCTCCTCCTGGATATAAGAGCCCACTGGCCTTTGAACCAAAACTCATGCCATCGACTCCCCTGGTTCTCAGGCCTTCGGACTTGAACGGGAATGACACCATTGGCTCTCTTGGGTCTTCAGCTTCTGACTCATTCTGCAGATGCTGGCACTTCTCAGCCTCTGTGACCGTCTGAGCCAATTCCTTACACTCTTTCTCTCTCTCTAGATAGGTAGACAGGTAACTACGTCTATCTATCTAGCTAGCTAGCTCGCTATCGACCTATCTATCTACACCTATTTACATACATATATATATTCTGGAAGAAAATGATATAACATAGTAAATATAATATAATAGATATTCTGGGAGAGATTTTTCTCCCTGGTGAAAAGAAAGAGCCCTGTGAGGAGAAACACGCTTTGTTGTTGTCTTTGATTCTGTCATGGGAGGATGGGATGTGTAGAGCTCTAACGGCTACCTTTTGATTATAATAACACAAGATGAGGAGAGAGGTGCTAAGGATGGCAGGAAAGAGAGACAGAAAAGCCTGAGCCCTTGGTGACATTGTTGAGCCACCAAACCCATCATGGAACCACCTGATCCAGATATCTTGCTGGATATGGTAATGTTTCCCCTTGATGTTTAATTCTTGCTACCAAAAGTGTGGTCCACAGCTGATAGTGGTTGTATTATCAATTACATTCTGCATTTCTAATGAGCTTGGCCCCACCCCAGATCTTCTCACTCGGTATCTTCCTTTTAACAAGATTCTTGGTGATTTGTGTGCACACTGAAGTCTGGCAAACCCAGGCTTGAGTGGCTTTTAGCTGGGTGTTATTTTCCTCACATCTGAGCACAAAATTGATGGCATAATTGATATGACCTCATTTGGATCTACGGACTGAGGTTTGTGACTGTTTGGATTATGTGGTTTTCTGGCCAGGTGGTGCCCCTTCTCTCTTGCTTGTTCCTTTGGACAGTCTGGTCTCTCTCTCTTCCTTCCACTTATTCATGTGCTAACATATCTCCTTCGAGACTCAGCCAAGGCCTCGCCTCCACCACCAGGAAGCCCACCTGACTCCCTCCAGGTTGAATCAGGAGCGCTTCCAATTGCGGTTACTGTGACACTTCTGGAACCCCAGTACCTTGCGGAAATTTTTTTTTTTTTTTTTTTTTTACTCTTCCTACCCTCCGCACCTATCTACTGTCTGGCACATACTAACAGCTGAAAAAGTGTTTCTGGAAGACTGAATGAAGCGTGCTTTGCTGACCTGCTGCTTGCTGTCATGTCCTGCTCCACAAGGGCTCCAGGCATCCCAGGCGCTGACAGGGCAGGCGGCCCACGCAGGATTAGAGAATTAGGGGGCCTGCTGGCCCAGCAGCTGTCTCTCCCTCCCCTCCTGCCTCCTCACCCTCCAGGGAGCACACACATCAGAAGCAGCTGCTCTCTTTCCCAGGAACAAATGTCACGAGGCAACCCAGTGACAGCTAAGCCAAAGGAAGACCCCCACAAATAGGAGCTCCTGGAGCTGGACGTGCTTCTGCCTGCTCCCTGGACTGGAACCTGCACATGCCACCAAGCCGTTGAGGCTCTGGCTGTCTGTCATTCTAGAAGCAGAACGGAGTGGTAATTAAACTTAACGAGGACGGGGCCACGACAGCACTGTGCTAGTTACACCGTGAGAGCCTAAGTGCGTTTAATGGCACTTTCTTATTAAGAAATGATTAAAAACAGGTATCTCCCCCTTACTCGATGCAGAGCATCCATTTTTAGGTGCTGAGGTTTTTAGTCAAAGCAGCCTGGCTCTACTGTGGGATAAGCGTAGGGCCTTTGCTAGGAGCAGGCTCCGGGCTGGAGCCAAGGGCCCCTCCTGGCGAGGCAGAGGTGAGGAGTCTGTGTGGCTCATTTCCCGGCGGGCTGTGGGACCGGTGCCTCTGCCTCATTAGCGGGAGCACGGCAGCCGGATGCGACGGGCACACATGTTCGGGTATGCTTGGGAAATCAGCTCGTGAGCTGAGCCACACCCCTCCAGCTGGGGCCTGCCTGGGATGATGTGCAGATGTGCTAATGGCTTGGCCTGACTTCAAGCAGAGGAAAGTAACAGAGAACTCGGGATGAGGAAGCATGAATGTCTGACCCTGGAGGGGCCCACATGGAACATTCCTTTGGGACCTGTGAACATGGCAGAGCCATGATTAATTCATTTGCTTTCTAAATGTTTGCTGAGCAAGCCCCTGTGACCAGGAGCCAGGGTCCGGGGTGGGTCATTGGGATGTTGCTGCCCTGAAGGAGCAACCCATCGAGCGGGGGAGACAGACAGACAGACACATCCAATCTGGTGGGATAAGTGCTGAGAGACAGGTGACCTGAGGATTTGAAGGGAACAAGGAACCCAGACCAAGGGGTCAGAGAATGTCCTGAAGAAGGAACACTGAGCTGTTTCTTGAAAAGACAAGGCTGCAGAGGAGGATACTGGCATCCATGCAGAGCCGACTACGCAGCCGGCACAGTGCTGGCCTCATCACCCACATCTTGTCCCATGACACTCCACAGATGGGGAACCGAGGCTCGGGGAGGCTCCCTGGCCTACCTGAGGCCACAAGGGAACCTCTGGGGCCTTATGCCGTGACATGCTATCCATCGGTTATGCCAGGGATGAAAGGAAGGGCAGTCCAGGCTGTTTTAACCACATTTTCTAGTTTCTGTACTTGATGTTTTGACATCTGGAGCCTTGCTGACCAGAGAGGGACCAACCCTCCCAAGGTTAGCTGATTCCTAGAGAAAGCAAAAGACGGGCCTGGGAGCTTGCCTTTCACATGCAAACCAGCCAATCCAGAGCCCACAACCCACCACCTTTTTACTGGCTCCCACACTCAGGGACCCTATCCACCTGCTCTGCTCAGTAGAAAGCCAGGTACCAGACAGCTAAGGGCAGCTCTGTGCCCCATAGCCTGCTGAAATTACTCAAGCCAGCCAATCCTGAGCCTGCTTGCCCTGCCTCAACTGCTCCTTCCCACAGATACCGCAATAAAATCTTTTGCCCTTTGCATCCTGAATGACCCCAGTGCTCCCCCGGGTGGCCCCGTGTGGCATGCCCCCTCCTCTTGGAAACTGTGACCAACAGACCAACTTTTCAGTGGCAGCATCTCCTGATCTGTTGTCCTCACCGTGCTTGAGTAAAATAAAACCTGTATTTAAAACACAGGCAAGAGGAGTTGCTGGTGCAAGGGGACCAACAAGAGCAAGTCATGCACATTCCATGAGCTGTTTGTGGGGCTGGAGCCCAAGGGCGTGGGGGGCTCCAGGGGGTGGGCAGAGGCTGGTGGCCATGCTGAGAAGCCAGCCTTGAACCCAGAGGTGCGGAGGTGCCGTTGAAGTTGGGAGACAGACCATGCTTTGTCACAATCCCTTCCTCAGCAGCTAGGAGAATGATCAGGAGAGAGAGAGAGAGAGAGAGAGGACCCTGTGTAGTAATCCCAGTGTAACAAGAAGGGAGATTTAACTGGGGCCATGTTGGTGGGAATGGAGTGGAGGGAACAGACCTGAGAGCCATGGAGAACACAATGACCAAAGCTTGGTGACTGGTTTGGTGAGGAGGTGGAATGAAAGGGAGGACATGAGTTTTGGCAGAGAAATTCATCGGTGGTGGCTCCTTACCAAGATTGGAAGTGCTGAGTCGACTGCCATGAACATCCATTTGGTGGGAGCCATAGACCACTGGGCCTCTGGATTCAGAGCTCAGGGGAGCAGGTTAAACCAGAAGATCCGAGTGACATCTGAGGCTTGCCCTTTTACATAACAATGTTAAACTCCTCTGTCTTTTGTAATTGGTTATTGTTAAGCATTTCTCACAAAAATTTAACAGAAAATCTAATTGAAGGACCTTTATGTATCTTCACACACTGATCCCGAGAACTGTGTGACAAAGAACAAATGTTCTTTATATATTCTAGTTAGGGAACCACTACGTTCTCCATAGGGAGCTCAAAGATGCTCTTTGTCCACCATCCCTTAACAATTGCCACCACCATGTCAAAGAACCTAGGAAAGCTGATGTTTAGGAGTGGAGCAACTGCAGTGAGGCAGATAATTCTGATTTGCAATCTGAGGTTGATTGGGCAGGCATCCAATATTCTGGAATCACAAACACTCAAAGGTCAGGCAGGCCAAAAATGACTGATGAAGAGGAGAAACATCTGTGTGCTGGTTGGGGAAGGAGGGGGGCAGTGGTGGACACTCACAGCTGGGTTCCTGTTCTGCACCAGCTCCCAAAGGGCTGTAGGAATCTTCCAGCCCTGGCTTGGGGACCAGATGTGATTTGGGATCCTGGGAACCTACCTCTAGGCCCCAATACCTTGGGGGGAGCTTCACAATACACCCGACAGATTAAAAACTGTGTGTGTGAACAGTAATTGTGTGTGAACCGTGTGTTGCGGGGGTAAGGAGGTGCTAATGATATTTTATCATATTAGCAAAAAGGGCACAGTGGAAGAGCCTCCAAAACATTTGGTGCTTGAGAGATCCCAAAGCAGACAATGCAATCCTTATTCCCAAGGAGCTTCCAGGGTAGTGGAGGTGCCCAGCCCTATGTGAAGGAGCTTCAGATGTTTCTGAGGTATGATAAACATGAGTGTGCAGGATCTGTTCTGTAGCTGTAAAGGCCAAAGCAATCTGAAGTGGGAACAGAGCCCTACGGATGGTCCAGGGGACGCTGTGGAAAATGATGGACTTCAAAGCAGAGCATGGCATCTTTACTACTCTCAAGTCCTTCTCAGAGGGAAACTGGGCCATTTGCAACACCGCTGGTTAGGTCTCTTGCTTCAGATGAGTTCAGGCCCCTGAGAGCCTTTGCAGCAATAACTGTTTATAATAAGCTCATGCACCTGTAGGGTACAGGAGAGTACCATGCAGAAATCGTAGGCACCTGCGCCTCAGTCACTTGAAATGGATTTTGCTTGGTGCTTTCTGAGAAGAGAAGGGAGGCACGCTAACTTTTCAGTCTCCTGAAAGAAACCCTGAGTTCGTTTAGTACCTGAAAAACAGAAAAGACAAAAGTTACCATCAACAAAATGAAAAGGCAAACAAACTATGGAATAATATTGGCCACACAACGACAACGAAGGGCGAACATCCTTACTCTGTAAAGCTCATGCAAGTGCTCAGAAAAGTAACAAGACTGCAACAGGACCACATGGACAGGCTGTGTGGGGATGCCTTTTCCCTGCGGGGAAGCCCATTCCCGAAGCAGAGGCAGAGAAAAGCCAGGAAGCCACACTTGCAGCTTGCCTTACGGGTATGATATAGGTGGGTGTCCTGTTCTGACCCATAAGATGTGACGTGGACTTGGAGGCTTTGGGGAAAGTACAGGAGAGAGTGGTACAAGGCGAAATCCCTTCCTCTTTCCATCCTGCCTGTGAAGAGGGCTGTGTCGAGGGTTCTTCCGCTGCTTGGGTGTCCCAAAGAAAATCACAGAACATTTTGACCACAGCCCTTAAGTCATTGATGCTCTGAACCAAGGCTCCAACAAATGTGAGATTTTTTCAACAACAGTATGTTGTTTAAGCCGCTTTTAGGTCAAGTATTCTTTTACTTGGGATGAAGTCATCCTAACTAATAAAAGTTGAAATAGATTATTTTAGGAGGAGGAAATTACAATCAGCTAATAAAGATATGAATAATGTTTTGCCTAACAGTTAAAGGAAATGCAAACCAGAATGACGCTATTATTATTTGATTATCAAATTTGCGAACAGAATGATGTATGTGTGGTGGGACGGCTCCCTTGTCCACACGTGATAAGAGAGCTAATTGGCACGATGTGTCTGTAAAGGAGTTTAATGATATATATGAGGATATAAAAGTTCTTCCTCTTTAATTCACTATTCTACTGCTGAAAATCATTAGAGATTCAAACAAAGATGCATTAACTGTCTCTTGACATCTCCACGTAGAATGTTTTATGGGCTATTTTAGCTTTCTATTGCTGCTGTAACAAATGGTCACAAACGTAGTGGTTGAAAACAATACAAATTTATTATCTTATAGTTCTGGGGGTCAGAAGTCTAAAATCCAGGTGTTGGCAGAGCCACGTTCCTTCTGGTGGCTCCAGAGGAGAATCTGTTTCCTTGCCTTTCCAGCTTCTAGAGGCTGCCTGCGTTCCTTGGCTCCTGCCACTTCCTCTCGTCACTCCGACCCCTGCTTCTATGGCCACAGCTCCTTCTTTATCTCTGAGTTTCCTGCCCTCTTAGAAGAACCCTTGGGTTAGGGGCACCTGGGTGGCTCCATGGGTTAAGCGTCTGCCTTCAGCTCAGGTCATGATCCCAGGGTCCTGGGATTGAGCCCCCCATGGTGCACCCCATCGGGCTCCCTGCTCAGTGGGGAGCCTGCTTCTCCTTCTCCCTCTGCTTGCCGTTCCCCCCTGCTTATGCTCTCCCTCTCTCTGTCAAATAAATAAAATCTTAAAAAACAAGAACCCTTGGGTTACAGTGAGCCTACCTGGATGATACTCCCATCTCTAGACCATTACTTAATCACACCTGTAAAGTCTCTTTAGAGACTTTACATTAGACAATTAGACATTAGACAATTAATGAATTGGTAAATAATGATTACCTCTAATAGCTAATGAAAGACCTAAAAGGCCAATGATAGACAAATGGCTAAATCAACCAAGACACAGCTGTTTATTACACAGGTATTATAGTTATTTATTACATGGCTATTAAAGTCTGTTTCTGAAGAATCCCCCCCCCCCACCGCCGCCGTGGTAACCGTGTTTGTTCTCTATATTTAAGAGTCTGATTTTTTGTCTCTTTTTTTTTCTTTGTTTGTTTGTTTTGTTTCTTAATTTCCACATATGAGTGAAATCATGTGGTGTTTGTCTTTCTCTGACTGGCTTATTTTGCCTAGCATAATACTTTCTAGCTCCATCCATATTGTTGCAAATGGCAAGATTTCATTCTTTTTTATGGCTGAGTAACATTCCATTGTAAATACATACCACATCGTCTTTATCCATTCATCTATGGATGGACACCTGGGCTGTTTCCATATCTTGGTTATTGCAAATGATGCTACAATAAACATAGGGATGCATGTATCTTTTCAAAATAGTGTTATATTCTTTGCGTAAATATCCAGTAGTAGAGTTACTGGATCATAGGGTAGCTCTATTTTTTTTTTTTAAAGATTTTTATTTATTTGAGAGAGAGAGAATGAGAGATAAGAGAGCACAAGAGGGAAGAGGGTCAGAGGGAGAAGCAAACTCCCTGCTGAGCAGGAAGCCCGATGTGGGACTCGATCCCGGGACTCCAGGATCATGACCTGAGCCGAAGGCAGTCGCCCAACCAACTGAGCCACCCAGGCGCCCCAGGGTAGCTCTATTTTTAACTTTTTGAGGAACCTCCATACTGTTTTCCACATTGGGTGCACCAGTTTGCATTCCCACCAACAGTGCATGAGGGTTTCTTTTTCTCCACATCCTCAACAACACCTGTTGTTGCTGAAGAATTTTTAACAATGAAGGGAAATGCTTATTATTTGTCACTGAATGGCATAATAGAATATATTTGAAAAAAGAAGAGGAAAATGAGGTAGAGTCCAGCATTGACCCTCGCAGTAACTGGAAACCCTGATATAAACTCGGGTCAAGTTTGTAATTTTCCACATTGAATTTATTCAACAATTCTGATTATTTGCTCAGTGCCTTCTTGTCAAAGCAAAAAAAAAAAAAATGATTCAGATCCTATTAACTATCCAATATTCTTTGGGGCATAAAATATGGGGATATGAGGAAATAAATAGGGCCTTGATTGTACTTCTCTGGGCTAAGATAATCTTATTTTTAGTCTCTCTTTCTGCCATTAATAAAATAATGTCTGATCATATGTAGAAATTATAGGTTTGAACTTTGTATTTTGCATATTTGTCCTTTAAAATTAAAAACAAATTTTCTGATTTCAGAACTAAGACGTGCTTATTATAAAAAAATTAAACATCAAAGTAAAATAGAATTTAAAGTATTCTAAAATTCTGCTTCAAAGCAATAATCATCGTATTGTAATCATGGTAAAATTCTTCCAGAATGTACTCTAAATATACACATATGCACACATTAACAGCACACAAACACTGTGCAGAAAGAAGCCCACACTATATGATGGTCTGCAAATTGCTTTTTCATCTTTAAAACATTTCTTGGCCACTGTTTCACATCAGGTTCCATGCGCCTCTCTGGTTCCTTTTATCCAGGAGGGTCTCAGACTTAGACTTGGTCACTTAGGGTCTGAGAAAAGGAACCAAAATACAGGAAGGTGACTGGTCGTCTTTCCAGGGGCTGAACGGTCAGGGTCCAGGTGCCCAGATTGGTTCATACCCTGTTGCTTTTCCTGGCCGTGGAGACCATGTTTACTATCCACATGTGCTGGCGTGATTGGATGAATCGTATGTGGAATCCTCTTTGGGTGGAAGCTGCTACCTAAGTAGAAGAAGAACAGAACCAGGGCTATCCTACGCCTGCTGCAGTTAAAATCCTACCACTTTGCAGACTTCTCTGGAGCTTCCAAAGATTAGAGGAGTTATCTCACCTTTATTCAGCACTGTGACCCAGTATGTGAAACTGTTGTAGTATGGCTAAGAATACAGATTCAATATCTTTTAAGTGGGGTGGTGATGGTATGGGGTGTATGTGCACACACACACACACACACACACACACACACACACACGATCTCAGGGTCGTGAGATTGAGCCCTGCGTTGGGCTCCTCATTCGGCATGGCAGGGGAGTCTGCTTGAGATTCTTTCTCCCTCTCTCTCTGCCCCTCACTCCTTTGTCTTTCTTTCTAAAATAAATAAATCTTTTTTAAAAATAGAGGTTACTGTAGTCTGTAAACAGCTTTTATCCTCACAAATTTGGAATAGCATGAAGCTCCAAGATTGATTTTCTGCTCTGTTTTCCAGCCTCCTCTCTGAGTAAAGGGCTGGTGCTGGGAAGACCCAGTGTCACATTCCCAGGGAATGATGAATCCTACCGCACTCAAGGTAAACAAGGACGTTAGCTTCCAGCAGTGGGAAAACAAATCTCTGTGGAGAGGAAACCTGCAATTTGAGGTGGTTTTTTTTTTTTAATGATTTCATTGCCTTGTATTAAAATATTATATAAGATAATCTATCAATTATCTCCTACTTAGGACAGTTTTTCATCAATTTATTTATTTACTTATTTTTTTATTTTTTTAAAAGCACGAACGCAGTCCCCCACTACCACAAATTATGCAGTCGAGTTTCCCACATTTGGGAAAATCGCAGAGGTCAGCACATCCGGAGTGCAATGGATAAGCCTCGTCCTGGGAAAACCACCTTTGTGATCATGGTATCTCCCCTGCCAGGTAGGTATGAGTTTTTCATCAATTTAACAGAGCAATTCTGTTCACCTTTTTTTCAGGATATAGTAAAAGTTTAACAGCCAGCAATTAGGACAAAGAGGCTCTGGGGAGCATTATTTCTGTCCACGATGCATACATCACCCATGTTTATTGGCTTCACCCCTGAAACTAAGCAAGGCCCCAGACATGTCCTTTTATGTCAGAATCGGGAGATTTCCCAGAGCAGCAATAGTACATTATTTCATGGAGACTTAGGTCAAGCAAGTGACAAGGACACACAAAGGAGGACCTTGAGCCTGACCCTTGATTTGGAACTCTCACTGGCACGTTATGATGGTATTTTCTTTGTCTAGTGTCTGGGCAGCAGACCGGAGGAACCTGTCTGCTGGCCCATGTCCTGGGATCACACCACAGTCCACCTTATGCCCAGCCCTGGGGCAGGGAGGTGAGCACGTTCCCAATTTGCACATGGAGTGAGGTCCTGAACACAACAGGAGCGTGCCTGGCAAACGTTGCTCTATCACTTAGACTTAACCCACTTGGAATTTCTTTCTGTTTCTAGCGCGCTTTCTGCAAGGAGTTCAAGAAACAGAAGCAAACCGAGGCTGGTGTTAAACCTGGCTCCATCTTCACTGCATGTATTGCTCTGTATGTATTTTTTTTCCCCAAGATTTAATTTATTTATTTTGGGGCGGGGAGGGGCAGAGGCAGAGGGAGAGAGAGAATCTCAAGAGGGAGACACCTTGCTGAGCACGGAGCCCCATGCAGGGCTCTATCTCATGACCCTGAGGTCACAAACTGAGCCGAAATCAAGAGTCCCACGCTTAACCGACTGAGCCCCCCAGGTGCCCCTTACACGGCTCCTTTTCTCCAAGAATAATTTGGAAAGTGTGGAAAGAGTCTCCTGGCTTCGGTAATAGGTAGAAATGATGATTCTAATCATTACCTTCAGTTCAGGGAGGGGGGGTGGAGTCGAAGATAAAGGAGCGACAGGCAGTGTGAAAATGCTGGGACCCTGGCAGTGGATGAGAACACGTCGCATAGTTCAGTGGAAGACGCAGGAGCCAGAGTTGGGGTATTAACTCATGGTGCCACCTTTTTTTTTCTTTTTTAAAGATTTTATTTATTTACTTGAGAGAGACAGAGAAGGTGACAGAGAGCATGAGCGGGGAGGGGAGGGAGAGGCAAACTCCCCGCTGAGCAGGGAGCCTGACAGGGGGCTCGATCCCAGGACCCCGGGATCATGACCTGAGCCAAAGGCAGACGCTTAATGACTGAGCCACCCAGGCGCCCCTTGTCTTTTCCTTTTTTTTTTCTTTTTAAAGATTTTATTTTCATGGTGCCATCTCAATCATTGACACAAGCCTTCTTATGTGGCACAACTGTGGTTTGTACACTGGCTTGACAACTCCAGCCTAAACTTGTTTATGCTGAGACAGAGCCAATAAAAGCTGAGAAACTGGCTTAGTCTTCCTGAAGAAGCAGGCTACACATGCATGTATATTGTACTTGTTACTTTGGAAGAGGCAGTAACTCATTAAAGGAATTTTTCTATCATTTTATGTTAATGGAAAATTTAATCTATAATTTACTACATTCCATGCTAAGTGCTTTCTACGCCTTACCTCATACACAAACAGGACCTGGTGAGGCAGATGCAAGCATCATCCCCATTTTACAAGTGGCAAAATTAAGGCTTTAAATAATGTATTGCCAAAACAATCTTGAAAAAGAACCAAGTGAGAAGACTCCTACTCCCTGCCCTGACTTCAGAACTTACTATAAAGCTGCAGTAATTAAAACGATGTGGTCCTGGCCAAAAGACAGACATGTCGACCAGTGGAATAGAATAGAGTCCAGAAATAAACTCTTGCATTTTTGGTCACATGAATTTTTGACAAGGGAGCCAAGAGACACACAGTGAGAGAAAAGACCATCTTATTGACAAATGGTGCTGGGGAAACTGGACATCTTGCCTGCAAAAGAATGAAGATGGACCCATACCTAATGCCATATACAAAAATTAACTCCAAATGGATCAAGGACCTCCATGCGAGAGCTACAGTGATAAAACTCTTAGAAGAAAACAATACAAAAACTTCATGATGTCGGATTTGGCAATGATTTCTTGGATGCGACACCAAAGGTACAGGTAACTAAAGAATCATACGAATTGAACTTCATGAAAATTAAAAAATTGTGTGCATTGAAAGACACTGTCAACAGAGTAATAATGCAATCCATAAAATGGAAGATAATGTTTGCAAATCATAGCTGATAAGGGATTAATATCCAGAACATACATATAACTAAAACACAACAACAACAAAACCCAAACGACCCAGTTCATTAAATGGACAAAGGACTTGAGTAGACGTTTCTCCAAGGAAGCTATACAAAGGGCTGTTCTGCACATGACAAGATGTCACTAATTAGTAGGGGAATGCAGATCAAAACCACAATGAAATGACACTTCACACCTGTTATAGGATGGCAATTATCAAAAACCAAACAAGAAAACAGAAAATAACAAGTGCAGAGGAGGATTTGGGGAGATTGGAGCCCTGTGCACCATTGGTGGGCACGTGTCCCAGCCACTGTGCAAAATTAGTCGGCAGTTCCTCAAAAAATAAAGAATTCTCATAAGATCCAGCAATTTCACATCGGGATATGTACCAAAAAGACTGGGCTGGATCTCAGGAGGTACTTGTGCGCCCATGTTCAGAGCAGCATTACTCACAAGAGTTAAAAGGTGGATGCAACCAAATGTCAATGGACGGATAAGCAAAATGTGGCACATGCATACAAGGGAATATTATTCAGTCCCCAGAGAGAAGGAAATTCCAACATATACTACAACATGGATAAAGCTTGAGGACGTTATGCTAAGTAAACTAAGCCAGTCACAAAAGGACAAACACTCTGCGGTTCCCCGTATGTGAAATGCTGAGAGTAGTCAAATTCACAGAGACAGAAAGTAGGACGGTGGTTGCCAGGGGCTGGGAGGCAGGGAGAATGGGGATTTAGCGTTAATGGCATGATGGTTAATTTTATGGCCACGGGGTGCCCAGATATCTGGTTAAACATTATTTCTGGATGTGTCTTCGAGGCTGTGGTTCTGGTTTCTCCGGAGAGCCCTGACTGATATAAATGGATATAGTATATATAAATCTGCATACTTGGGGAAAGCACCTTGGAGAGGGGTTTTTTTGTCCTTTGTTTTTGCAAGTTTTGCAAGACGAAAAGAGTTCTGGAGATGGATGGTGATGTCTGGAGGGTATACAATGCCACTGACCTGTACCCTTAAAAATAAATAAAATGGTAAACTTTATGTTATATGTATTTTCCCATAATAAAAAAAATTGGGGGAAAAAAAGAATAGTACATGATTTGCTGTCAGCCACACAACTAGTAAATGTTGGAGTTTGGATTTAAAGTCGGCTCTTTCGGATTCCAAGTTTCTGACTAAACACCAGGCAGTGGGTCTGTCTGTATGACTGAGCCTGATTATATGTTGCTTTATCGGATATTTTGCAGTTGAGGTGGCTGGCTTTGTGGTACGTTACCCCGAGAACCCTGGGAAACAACCACCCACAAGGCAGAGGAGAACAGGGGACCCCTGGGAAGTCTGTAGAACCCCAGACAGGAAGCCAAAGGGATGGCAAACATGGGTGGGGCACAGACCCTGTCCTGGAGGTCACCATTCCCTCTGTGCGCCCCCTCACATATATGAAGCTTCCTGACCACATGGCTTCATCCTCTATGGCCGGTGGGGGGTGGGGAGGACGGGGGACATCCCGCACCCCAGACTCCTCTCTGCAGCTCAGCCATGGTGCCCTCTGCCCCTTGCTGCAGAGCATGTAAGAAGGAAATTAGGATCTGGTTGGAAAAATTACCCAAATGAGATAGAAATCGCTCACTGCGCCTGGAAAATTCTGCTGTCTAAGTAGGAATATTAAGGGTGGTGACAGAGCAGATACCAAGGTCACAAATGTGAGAAAATCTCTTTCTCTGTCTGTCACCCTTGGTTTTCAGGGACAGACACTGGGGTGGGGTGAGGTGCAAGTAGCTTATGAGGAATAGCTGCTGACATTTAATGAATCTTTATTGTGTGCCAGGTTCTGTCATAGCCCATTGTTCGCTCTCTCCCCGGTCTTCTTTCTCCTTCAGGAATAGTGGTTGGAGATCACTGGTTGGTTCCTCTCTTCCTTGGATTCCATGATATACCACCGAATCCCCTCAATAAACGACTTTTTTTTCTTTCTTTCTTTCTTTTTTTTTTTTTTTTGCTTAAGTCAGTTTAAATGGATTTCTGTTACTTTCAACCAAGGGTCTGTGACTGAAGTGGTTATACTCATTTTATAGATGATGAACCTGACACTGGAGGAGTTTAATGATACGCCGGAAGCTAGCAAATGTCGGTACCAGCCTTTGACTCCAGGTCTGTTTGGCACTAAAGTCAGTCTTTTCTGCACGGTGCCTCCCCGGGTGGTTGGAGGAAAGGGATGTGGTCCGGTAGACAAATAGTGTCACTGCTCTACATGGAAGGGAGAGGAGTGGTCTTGGCAGGGGCCTGAGGTTGGCAACCGGACAGGTCTGCAGGGAGAGGGTGGGTTGGGGGTGGAGGTATGTGAGGGGCACCCAGGGGAAGACTCACCTTGAGGAAGAAGCTTCTGAGACAGAGGCTCCTGGCACTCAGAACATTCCAGTCAGCCTTGCCCCTTCAGCATCTAGGGGTGGCTCCCCTTCCAAGTTACTAATATCACAAACTATAGAAATGATCCCTGAAAGTATAGTCTTAAGTTATTAATATCACAAGTACTGGCACAGGTGTTTCTTGGATGTAGTTTTTTTTTTAAAGATTTTATTTATTTATTTGAGAGAGAGAGAATGAGAGATAGAGAGCACGAGAGGGAAGAGGGTCAGAGGGAGAAGCAGACTCCCTGCCGAGCAGGGAGCCCGATGTGGGACTCGATCCCGGGACTCCAGGATCATGACCTGAGCCGAAGGCAGTCGCTTAACCAACTGAGCCACCCAGGCGCCCTTGGATGTAGATTTTTGAAAGTAGGATTAGCAATCAATATTTTATATTGAAAATCATTAATTTGAAGGCGGTTTTGGCTGGAAAGCTCTAGGTGGATTTTGATTTCCCACCTTCCTATTCCCTACCCTGCCCCCAACCCCCACCCCCACCCCACACACACACCTGGGTGGCAGAGTCCCCACCTGCTGAGGACAGAATGTCCCTGCTGAAGGACAAAAAAAAACCCTCTCCAAGGTGCTTTCCCCAAGCCTGCAGATTCCACTTTGGAACACTAAGTCTCAATTTGAGTTGTTTGCTCCCTGAGTAGCCGGACCACCAGTGGTACCCACAGTGGCTGAGGGCAACAGTGAGCAGCTCTGGCCTCGGAGAGGTTTTCCACACCTGAAGGGCAGTCTGCATGGTTGGAGGATACCTGTGCTCTGCACGAGGAAGCCTGCTTTGCCCATTTTCTTCAAAGACAACCAGACATGTATCTAGTTGGAGAGACAGCTTTTCTTAGCCCGTTGTTCGGGCTAAGATTTCAAGGGGTTTGTTGAGGTTGGCCTGAGCAGATGACAATTCACCCTGTCCTAGGCTGGTACTGATTACCGTCCCCACTCTGGTTGGCATTCTGAGATAGACCCATCCTGGCCACTCTGAAAACACGAGGGCATAAAGATATTGTTGAATGATTATAATACTGAAAAAAAAACTCAGTACCCAAGACTCCGTATTTAAATATATTCAATGAACACAAAAAGCTAAAGCAGTGACTCGTCAGTTTGACAACCGGATCTGTGGACGGTGGCTGAATCTCTCCCTGATTCACTCGTCCTCAGCACCGCTGATATTTCACACCGGCTTGTGCTCAGGGTAGACATCTGAAATATCCGGGGGCCAAGCAAGCCATTCATTCCCCGTTCCTCATCACTCAGGAGGACAAGCCACTTTAATTTGAAGAATTACAAATTGCTTAGTTTGAATTGAACCCATATAGTAAGTAGTCTTAGTAGAGAAAGCCTTGTAGATTTGTTGCTTAAATGGATCTTTCAGTGATTTTGAATTCTGATTCTTGTCACAGTGTAGAGTAATCCAGCTTCTGAAAGTGTTTTAAAAGTGCCCGTTTATTCATTCATACAGCAAACACTTGCTGAGCACCTACTTAGTGTCAGGCACGGTGCTAGGTCCTGTGGCTGGCCCAGTGGACTGGCAGGGACCACCCGCCCTCACAGAGGGCACTGATTAGGGCAGAGAGCCAGGTAGGTGGACGCTTGCTGGAGGGGATGTGCTCTCCTGGCAAGCATGGGTTGTATAGGAGGCGTCCCTAGAAGGATTCAGGACTCCTGGGAGGATGTCTGGAGGAAGGGTGTCTGCGTTCAGACCTGGTGGGTGACTGGGAGTTAGCGAGCAGCAGGAGGAAGGTGTTGTAGGCAGAGGAATGCGAGTCGCAAATGCCCAGAGGTGAGAGAGAACATGGCGCCCACTTCAGGGACTACACCTCGTTGTCAGGGCTGAGGGGGCATGGAGGGTGGGGAGAGGTATACGATGGTGAGAGGTTCTTCTGGAGAGACGAGCATGGGCTAGCTGACGAAAGGCAAGGAGGACATGGTCAGAGATCTAGACTTTTATCCCGAGGCCAATGGGGAGCCACTGAAGAGCTCTTAGTAGCAAAGCCATATGATCAAATTGGCATTTTAGGAAGATTGCTTTGGCTTCAGGATGGGAAATGGGTTGGGAGGGGGGGAGAGTGTGGGTGGGAACTTTGTTCGGAAGCCACTGGAGGGATGTAGGTGAGGGTCTGGGAGCCTGAACCAGAAAACTAGCAGAGGAGAGGGAGCAGAGCGGATGGACGGAATATATTTGGCAGCTGGAACCATCCGTTAGATCTACGACGGGAGAAAGAGGGAGTGGCAGCGGGTGACCCCAGGACTTCTAAGTGAGCAGACGGATGGGAGTTGGTGTGATTCTCCAAGATGTGGAACAGGAAGAGAATCAGACTGGGGGTTGGGCTGGGGTGCCAGGGGGAGGTGCAGTCACATGGCTTTGGACAGCTGAAGCTCCAGGTGATGATGTGCAGAAGGCGGGCAGCCCTTCTGAAGCGACAGGCAGGGTGGGAGGTAGACAAGGACTGTGAGAGCCATCAGCGCCAACATGGTCCCTGAAGACACGGGGACAAAGGTGCTGGCCCGGGAGAATGTGTGGACGGAGAAGTGGGGAGACAAAGGCCTCAGACGGGACTTCTCAACCCCAGCACTGCCAACACCTTGGGCTGCATAATTCTGTGTTGGGGAGTGTCCTGTGCATTGTAGGGTCTTTAGCAGCATCTCTGGTCTCTACCAGTAGAGCCCCCTAGTTGGGACAAACAAGATTTCTTCCAGACATTGCCAGATGCCTCCTGAGGGCTAAAATTGTCCTCTCTTGAGAATCGCCAGCCTAGGACAAAATAATGAGAAGCATCAATTTTTAAAGAATGGGAAAGAAGGAGGAACCTGGGAAGAAGGCTGGGAAGAAATGGCCAGAGAAGAGGGAGAAAATCAGGAACCCGAGAGTTTGAGGGACCAGAAAGTATTTAAAGAGGGACGAGTGGGTCAAAGCTGTCAAATGTGCTGAGAGGCTGGGGACAAAATGAGGACCCCATGGGAGGTGGGGCCAGGAAGTGGCCCACCTGTGTGTGGAGGGCAGAGAGGGCAGAGGCGGCGGGAGCAGAAATCAAGATGATGAGGGTTTTGTGGCAGGAGTCGGGGGGGAAATGGCTGGAGAGGGTGACTGTGGACAGCCCTTTCAGGAGGCGGGGTTGGGGACAGGGAGACATGGCACTGAAGGGGATGAGGGATCCTGGGAGGTTGAGGTTAAGGCGAGAGAGACTTGTCTGCTGCCAGTGGTGCTGGGAGGGGTGGGTGAGGAGGGTGGGGAGAGGGGAGGGGGCGAAGCCGGAACAGGGCAGGAGAGATGGCCGAGGAGGACAGGAGGCCACGGGAGGCCAGACGGGTGGAGGGAGGCCGCCTCCGACTGGTCACGGGAGGGGAGGATATGAAGCACCGAGGCTGAGGACATTCCCTTCTGGAGGCTTCTGTTTCCCGGAGAAGCAGATGAGCTCATTTGCTGGTGAGGCCGCAGAGGTTTGAGTGGGCAGGGGAGTTTGGAACAGTCATTGCGGAGAATGGCTGAGAGAACACAGCAGAGACCAGAGTTTGCGGGGCGGAGGGCCAGAGCTGAGAGCCAGGTGAGGCTGGAGGCCGCGGATTTACGGAGTGCTGGTGGCAGGGCAGAGGAGGCAGGCAGGCCTAGGGCTGGGGTACCGTGGAGGGACATTGGGCAGGGGAGCTGAGGCTGCTGGTAAGAGGGGTTGCTGGGGTCAGTGGGGAATGTGAGCCCTTGAGGGAAAACTGTGCAAGCGGGCCCCACTGTTCCTGTCATGCCACCAAGGACACAGGGGCCCAAGGGAAGCACTACCAGCCCAGGGTCCGACGTGCCGTCTGTCCCGCTCTGGGAGAGCCGGGGGGGGGGGGGGCAGAGGCGACTGGGGCCCACATTAATCATTAGTCTCTTCCAGGTCGTTTCCCCATTTTATAAGATTAATTCTGCTTCGTGATCCAACCGGTTCACCCCTGCCGGTCACACGTGAAGACCCCCTGGCCAGAGGCGTAGGGGACTCATTCCATGACTTCAACCCGTCTGATGACCCAAGAGCTGTGGCCAGAACCCAGCCAAGTCTCAACAGCATGGCCACATCCCGGGCTTTGTGCCCCAGTGCCTCTGTATTGCAGCCAGAGGGATTCTTCCAAAAGTACTAATCAGATGGTGCCCGTTCACTGCTTAAACCCTCCTGAGGTTTCCCATCGCATCAAGAATAAAATGCAAACCCACTGTCAGGGTTTCCCTGGGCGTGGGCTCTGCTTATTTTGGAGCTTATCTGGCTTGCTGTCCACCACACAGCTGCCCTGTCATCCACTGCTCAGTCCTCCTACCACAGGGCCTTTGCACATGCTGATTCCATGGGCTGGGACTGCTCTCCCATCTTCCCAGGACTAGCTCCTTCCCATCATTCAGACCTGGCCTACATGCCATCTACTCAGAGGGACTTCTCTATTGAGCGTCACGCCACTCGGAGCCCTCCTCCACAACCGGGTGATCCTGATCATGTTTCTTGGCTTATTTTCTTTATAGCATTTACTATGGTTGAAATTACCTTGTTTCGTGTTTACTAATTTATTGATCGTCTGTCTCTTCCATGAGAATGTCAGATCCCTAAGAGCAAGAATACATCGAGTTCCATGATTTGTCCCTAGGGGGGAACCCAGCTAGGATCACTTAGATGGCTAATGATACTTTGTACAGTGTCTTGCACACAGTAGGCACTCATCATATGTGTGCAGGATGCTGCCTTATGAAACAGGATTTCCTAGAGTCCAATGTAGTTCATTTGGAATAATCACATTTTCTATGATGACACAAAGCTGTTTGAAGAGCACCGCAAGCATTTTGTCTTACTTCCAAAGCTCTCCTGGAAGGTTCCTTGGAGGCAGGTTCAGTCAGGTGTGAACGGTCAGTCTTCCGGAGACCCAGCCCTGCTGCTCTCCTGCCAGCGTCCTGTCCCCCAGGCCTGTTGTCGTTGTCCTGGGAACATGCTGGAGACAGGGGCAGTTTGCCAGGAACCTTAGCTCCGGCCTTTCGCTGTCTAATTCAATACATCTGAAGATCAACGGAAATACCACCAAATCAGAAGCTGTCTTCAGATCCAAAGCTCACAATTAGCAAAGGTGAAGCTTCCTGAGCTGAGTTGGCACGAGGTCTGGAAACAGCCCTGAATGAAGCAGCAGGGCGGCTGACAAAGGCCGTCCTTTCTACCTGAACAAAACTGAAAAAAAAAAAAAAAAGATCTGCCAACGGCCGGTCTGTAGTTTTTTCCCGTCTTGTGCATTGATTGGGTGTTCAGATTCGAGGGTTCTTAAATCCCAACACAGCCTTAAATGCAATCTGCCCTGCTAACAATGAAATGTGCTTGAGGGGTGGAGATTGCTCCCCATTGCTGGAGAGCTCAAGGTGCTTGTGAGATTATCAGAGAAATGAGGAAGAGCCGTACCATCCCCCCACACCCTTGCCATGAGTATTGAGAACCCTTTTGCCCTCCTAGATCATTTGTATGAACAGAATTTGAATACTGGGAAAGCACGCCTTGGTAGAGCTATTGATCCCTGAGGACCTGCGAGGACTAGCATCTTGGGATGAACACCAAGTGAGCTGCCGCCCAGGCAGCCAGGGATGCCAAGAGAGGGGCGGTGTCCACACACACACACACCCCGATGCTTCTGAGGGTCCCAGGCCAGCAATGGCTCTCTGTTTCTGGCCTGCGCACAGGACGAGGCTGTGAACACAGAGTCTTTGCCTGTTGGCCGGGGCTCTCAGATGGCTGGGAGTGTGCTTGCGTGGAGAGGGGAGGGGCGGGGAACGCATGCCTGCTACAGCGTGCACCTGTTTATGCTAACTCCTCAACCCTGCAAGTGGGCTAGGGGTGGGCATTTCTTCCTTCAGTGGGTGGGGATGCAGTGTCCTCTGGGCTCAAGACAACCCTTGGGGCTGGTACAAGGCATCAGGATAGGCATTTAAAGTTATCTGAAGTTTCACTGATTCCAGAGACTTTTCCAGCAGTCCTTTGTGACCCCAGATCCCTGTGAGGACCCCCAATGTTCTGGGAGGCAGCCCAATCTCCCCAGGACTCAGCCTCAACACGCGGAGCCCTGTCACTGCCAAAATCACCTCTTGCAGAGTTAAAAAGGGGCTCTTCCCCAGACATCCCTGGTCAGGAGGAGCCCCCTACTACTGAAAGTTCAACTTATTCTCCCCACGATGACAATTTCAGAGCAAACAGATTGAGGCAGGCTGGAGGAGAGTCAGGCACAGAGAAGGGCTTCCAGCAGCAGGGCTGTGGGTCTCAACTCGGTGCCCCCGGCCTGCAGAGGCCCACGGACCCCTTCTGCAATAACGTATTTACGTGCATAAGACAGAGTGCCTGGGATTACAAAGCAAACCGATTATAATAAATTGCAGTTATAAAGGTATTTTTTAAACACATTTATGAAATAGCATTGCACATGCTTCTTTATCAGTGCATTAAACAGCACCCTGTAGTAGTGGGCCTACAAGTGAGCATAGTTTTGAAGAAATGCTGAGTGTGAATGATATTTTGAGTTACCTGCGACCATTATAATGTGATGGGTAAATAACCGATTCTGTCCGTGATGGCATCCCGGCCACATCTGTTACTTCCGTGGTTTGTGTCTATCACTGGGTCCACTCATAATTTAAGGAAATATTAAGTTGTGGTTAGGGGTGAGTGAAAGTAAAGATGCAATTTTTTTCCTGCATCCAAGTTCCTCCACATCCCGAATCTGTCCACAGAACCCTGGGCTCCATGGACCCCAGGTGAGGAGCCCCAGCTGTTGGGGGTGGTCCGCATTAGCTGGACCGAGTGGGGGGCAGGAGAGAGACTGGGGCAGACCCCCTCATGGGAGGGGGCAGAGGAGGAGGCCCTGGCTAATCGGCCTCAGGTCTGGGTTCATGTAACTAGGCCCGGGCTGGGCCTTGTTAAACGACAGACCCGGGTCCCTTTCCTCTGTCATACAGGGGAATGACCCCAGAGGAATGTGGAGACTAGACTAGCAATAAGGTTCAAGGTTGGGGAGCGTAATTGCTCACATAAACCCCCTTAATGTGAAAGAGGGGCGGAGGCTCTTTGTTATTTTATTCTATTTCCTTATTTTCGCTTGGTCCACTCTAGCCCCACCTACGTTATAAGGAAAGGGGGTGGCCTTCGCTTGTTTTTAACCCCACAGGTTATAAACTGGAGGGCGGGGATGCCATTTCCCCAGAAAGGGCTGACACACAGTGGTGGCATGGGGTGCCAGGTGGCATGGGGCAGTGACAGGCCCAGCAGCCTGGGTTCCTGCCCCAGCTCTGTGCAGTTACTGAGCCACTGGTGGGCTGCTTACTCCACCTGCCAGCCTCAGTCTCCTCATCTGTAAAATGGTACTAACACCACCTGCCCTACCATCTCACAGGACAGCCGTGACGATCAAGGACCTTCATGATTGTACACGTGCTCTCTGATGTGTTTCTTTATCCAGTCCCCGAAGTAACTGACAAATAAGTAAATAAACAAATAAGACAATTGGAGTAAAGGGAAAATTCGGGCAGGAAAATGTGGTAAAATATGCGGTTGCCCAAGAGCCTCTACAGATGGGTGGAGGGGGTGAAACGTGGGTGTTGGGGTGGGAATGGGTGAAGGGGGGAGAACTCAGGGGCGGCGGGGAGGCAGGCTGGAGGGGCTGGTGCTGACTGGAACTGGGGAAGGCAGAGGCAGATGCGGCTGGGAGGACACTCAGGTTTCCAGCTTGGGCAACCGGGAACAGTGGTGCAGGAGTCCCAGGCTGGGGGGAATCCATGAGTTCATCTGAAACACGTGGCCTTTGAGGTGACCCTAGCATTCCTGTGGAGCTTCACAGATGAGTCTGGACAGCACATGCAAATGTGAGCGTGAATGATAATTGCAGGGATAAGGCAACGTAGGGGATCAGTGCGAGGCGAGTGGAAGATAAGAGAAGAGTGCCCAGGGCAGGGCCCAGCATTTAATCCTAGAAGACCTTAATGTCAGCCACAGTCTCCCCGTGCAGGGCTTACACCAACAGCTAACTGCCATTGCAACTTCTGCTAAAATGGTCTCGCTTCCATTTCTGCTGTTCTGTATTATAATTGCCCTTCAGATCTGCCTCTCTCACCCTCTGTCCTCTGCCCTTTAAAAAAAAATAATAAATGTGGTGGCACCCGTGCTTGGACGTGGACCCGAGGCATACAGTGCTTGGAGATTGAATGAGCAAGTCAAGTGGATGATTTGAATCTGCGGATGCTGGGGAGGTCAGCAGGCGGGCCACCTGGCTGCCTCCGAAAGGCTCAGTAGATGTAATTTCTGAGAAAGCTGGGAACCCATAAAGACTCTTTCATTCGCAAGAATTTGGGAGGTGGGGGTCACACAGAAAAAATTCCTGGATGTATCTCCCAGGACAGTACACAGAGTGTGAGTTTCCTGATGGCAGGTAGTGTATGTAAGGCAACTGTTTGTTCAACACGTAACAGCAATGACAACAATATTAGGAAGCCTTTACCCAGCACTTCCTATGTAGCCGGTGCTGTTCTAAGAGCCCTCCAGTCTACGAATCTACCAGATAAATGTTACTGTGGGCTCCCATTTTATACCTGAGGAGGCTGGGGCACAGAGGGCTTAAGTGGACCATCTCAGATCATCATTAAGTAGGTGGCTGAGCAGGGAATCAAGCCCTATACCTGGGACATGGTAGATACTTGATAAATGTTTGTTGAACAAATGAATGAATGAATAAACACCTTGTACTTCCACAACATGGAACCTGCATCTCTGTTGGTCCACAAGCCTCTGGGGAGCTCTCCGAGTCAACTCTGCAGCTGGCTCTGTACTCGCAGAGGGCAGGGAGAGATTGAAGAAAGGGGTAGGATCGCTCCAGATTGGCAGGTGGCAGTTTTAATAAACAAAGGGAATTTACATATGATGTTTGCTTTGAGCGGCAGCAACCCAACCACCAAATGTTAAATGTTTATACAGAAAGAGGCCCTCACTGGGCTCAGTCATGTGTACCGTGCAGGTGTTCTCAGCAGCACATCACCATCTCAAGGCCGTGTCCTTGGAGCATCCCTGGGAGCAGGAAAGGCAACAAAAGCATACATTCCAAGGGCAGGGGATGGGGGTGAGGAGCCTTGGATCGCCTGCGTCCAGCTGAGGAGTCAACTGGCATTCACGTCTTCTTGATGACCTTCCCCAACAGCCTCTCCTTATTGAAATCTCAGCACTTAAGTCTTGGCTCAAAGTCCCCCTTCTCTGGGAGGCCGCCTGGTATTCTGCCCCCACGCCTTTTTGCCCACAGCACTTTGGGTGTCAGCCAGAGCTTGCTCCATTCCTGTGATCACTCAATGAACCACGCACACATGTCACTGAACGACGGGGACATCTGCATCCCTCTCAGTGCTTTGGACTAGTAGGTGCTTAATAAATGTTTATTGACTTGAACTAAACTGAAGTTGTAATAGGAGCCAAGATGTGTACTGGGAGGAATTAAGAGCAGGCAGAACACGAAGATCATTAGAAATGGGGCCAAAGAGGCAAGTGACCTTGATGGGTGATGAGCAGCAGAGATCTGAGAAGTGACAGGGTCCCAAGAGGACCAAAGGCAGCTCCTTTCCTCAGAGGTGAAGGAAAGAAAGCCTTCTCTCTAAGTTAGTGAAGTGTGTTCAGCTCAATATTCAATATTCAGTCTGTGCTCTGAAATGTGTATTTCCATTAACAGTTGCTCCCCAGGGAGCCACGGTTCCTGAGCTCAGAGCAGAAGTCGAGAGGTTTGTATTGTGTTACTTTAATAAGGTTTGATGTTGGCTGAAAATTCATGAGTGCCTGGTGTCTTCCACTGTTCTAAGCTCTTTACAAATAGCTCATTCTCTAGTCCTTTTTACAACCGTCAGAGCAGGGTGCTCTTATCACTGTCATCATCATTTGCATTTTACAGTCGAGAAAGCTGAGGCACATAGGGAGGTTCGGTGATCAGTACAAGGCCACACAGCTTCAAGTGGCAGACTCAAGAAGGCATCCCAGACATTCTGCCTCCCGAGTCCCTGCTCCTAACTACAATACCTTTCGACTTCTTTCAATTCACCACACAGAAAGATAGCCTAGCCCTTGAATCCACATTTTCCTTGTCACAGTGACAGCTAATGAAATGTACGTTGGCTGCCTCAGTGGCCCCCCAGAGAGCTAGGCTGTAACTGCAAGCTGGTTCAAGGAGTCGGGGGAGTGCGCAGGAGAGGCCGTATAAGACCGGGTGCCCATGCCGTCCTCCGGGCTTGCAGACCCTGCGGCAGCTCAGGCATTGAATGAGCCACTGTGTAAAGCTGCTGGCCCCGGGGGTCTGGTTTCATGCCCCCGGCATCAGGCATCATGAATTCTAAGAAAGCAGAGGATGAGCTCTGTATCACTGTTGCTGCCAGAGACATCCAGGGGTTTGCTAAGTACATTTGCTCAGAAGAGGTGAAGGAAGAGAAAACAAAGATTGAGAGTAAGAAACAGCTGAGCACAGTTACATGAGATCTGGGGAGAGAAATATGGGAGAATGCCCATATGTCAAAGGAGCTTTACAAATACTTTAGCATTGAGCTGAGATCATAGGTGGTACATGTAGGATCTGAATATTTAAATTTATCCGATCTTTGGTTGAATATCATCCTTTTTCTTAAGCATTTCTGGGAATCCTTAAGGTTGTACCAGTGCACAATCAATTCAGGAGTGGATGCTCTGCTTCTCACCGCCATGGTGAGCATCCCAGGAGAGACCTTCCTCCAGGAGTCCACACATTGGGTTCTTGGGCAAGAGTTATATCTTCTCAGGCATGCCCCTACACGGTGCAGCCTATTCCTTGCAGCTGGCTGCATTTGCCAAACCAAGCAGGAATGTTCCTCTAAAACACAGAATGGTCACGGTGTCAGGCGAGGGGCTGAAGCCATCGGCCACCTCTGACCCCGTGCCTTATGCAGCATTAGTACTCCCTGCTGCCATGGTCTTATTTAAAAGACATACTCAATGGTTTTGTAACTGTGGGCAAATTGAACCTCTTCAAGCCTCAGTTTTTTGGTCTGTAAAATGGGGAGAGTTCTAACAATGGCCTCATTGAGAGAGGGAATGCATACTGTCCTTATCACAGGGCCAGGAGTGAGGAAATGCTCAAGAAGTGGTATTTGTTGGGATCCTGGTGCTAGTGCACGAGTAGCCTGAGAAAACAGAACAAGAAAATATACGTTTTGGTGTCCGAACTGCACGATTTTGCAGTGAATCATGTAATCTTTTATTTGGGGCAGTATCCCCTACTTGCCAGGTATTCTTAACGTATGCAAGATGATGGAAGCAATACATACTTGTTGATCACAGCCTTGGATGCAAGAGACCCAATCATGAGTTTCCTTGGTCCAGACACTGAAGGAAATGATAGACGAGTGAGGAATTCATAGCTAGAAGGCAGAGACCTGCTTCCGGGGACCTTTATGCTTTATACTCTCCAGCACCAAACACAGCCCCCAGGACAGAGAAGGACCTCAGTGAATGTTTTCTGATGATTCAGTGAAGGTAATATTCTCAGCAGGTTTGGGATCTCTCTTTGCAAAGATAGTCTCCCACAATTTACTTTTCTCAGCTTTTGTTTTGTTTTGTTTTTTAAGTCTCAAAAGCACCACATCTCAAACTATTCTGTTTATCTAACTTAGTGTATGTTTCCTGATTTCCACTATCTACTTAAATGTAGTTGGGGTTAAGAAAGGAAAATTAAAAAGCTGAGAAAAGGAGCTATAATCCCCACAGGGCCTTTTGCTCGTGAGGACGTTGGGGTAATGATAGATTTGCCTCAGTACACAGCGGGCCACACCTCTGAGGTGCTGTGCAGGTTTGGGCTCAGAGAGGGACTCAATCACCTGGTGGGTTTGCTTCAGAGAATAGATTGGTTTAGCCTGCCATCTACCGGTCAAACTTGTAGTTACAGGTTTGTTGCATTTTTGTGTCCTCACTTGCACATCCATACATATGTACAGTACTCACGATCGTTTTAAATTTCAAAACAAAACCAAGTTTCTCCCCATTACCATCCAGCTTTCATGTCTGGTCACTTCCATCCCCCCCTAGATCCTGAGAACCGGAAAGTCTTGTCCTCCTTTCCTTCCTTCTCCCGACTTACCATTGACCTTTCTCTGCAGTCTGCCCAAGGAGCGTCTCCCCCCAGCCCCCATTTCTTTCTTTTGCACTCTGTTACCTCTTGTTCACTTTCCAACATCAGGCTGCGGCGTCTCTCCCAGCTGACCACCATGTTCCAGAACAAAGCCTAGTATTCTGATGATCTACAAATACAGCGTTTCCTCCAGACCTTACAACCAACTTGGTTCCTCTCCAATTGTTAAACTCCTTCAGGAAAGGCATTTCCAAAGTCCTTCCAGGAACTCATGGCAATGGCTTACATTCCTGGAGCTGTGGCAAAGCCCTCATATAAAAATGATCCTCACCAGAGCCTTTGAGGACAGGATGGGTGTGGGTGGGGTGGGGGATGGTACAAGTCTGTGCGGGAGGGAGCATGTTCACATTTATTTTCTCTATAGCAACATGGATTCATGTAACCAACATTCTCACCTACCATTTAGGAGGATAAGTTCACGCACAGATTTGAATAAAGAAGGTGGAGGGAGGACAGTACAAGGACCAACCCTCATTGGTTTAAAAGGAAAAATTAGTCTTCCATGAAAAGAATCAGTACAGTTACACATCAATATGGATGAATAGCACAGACATAGGTTGAAAGTCAGACACACAGAGTACCTGGTGCGTGATTTCATCGACACCAAGTTCAAAACCAGACAGTTCAATCCTAGGGATCAGGGTAATGCTTCCTTCTGGTCAGGGGGCACAGGCGGCATGGCCTGGGAACCTCTAGGGAACTGGAAATGCTCTCTGTCTCATCTGGCTGGTGGCCGCACAGATGTGTACAGATGTGAAAGTCCTCTGACAGTTGATGCACTTTACTATCTGTAAATCACACCAAAAAAAAAAAAAAGTAAAGGGGAAAAAAAAAAAACCCTGCAGTCAGGATTATCACTGAGAAGCATCCTTAGGGGCCATTTGTTGTCATCTTGGGAGAGGCGGAGCCACAAGGTCAGTTTTACTCCCCAGAAGCCTGTGCTCTGGGGAGAGGTCAGTTGGGTAGGCCCCGTGTGCAGAAGTGCTGGGGCCCCGAGTTGGGGTGTATGAGCCATGACGGGTGAGGGAAGGAGGGGAGAAGGGAGGAGTTATCAAGAGATCTCTTTCGGGGCCTTTAATTTTAAAATTAATTTTAAAAACTCTGCCCCCAGACATCACTTTTTTTTTTTGCATGTCAAAAAGAACCTTTATTTATAGTAGCCTCATAATATTCTGTAAGCAGACATCACTTTTTTAAAATGGCAACAATTGGGGCGCCTGGGTGGCTTAGTGAGTTAAGCATCTGCCTTCGGCTCAGGTCATGATCCCAGGGTCCTGGGACTGAGCCTCACATTGGGCTCCTTGCTCAGTGGGGAGCCTGCTTCTCCCTCTGTACCTCCCCCCTGACCCATGCTCTCTCTCAACCAGATAGATAAATAAAATCTTTAAAATAAAATAAAATGGCAACAATTCTGCTTCAGGGAGGCTAATCTAGCTGGCTGCCTTCCAGGTCCCTGGTTGCTGTCAATCTCTCTGGAGGGCTCTCACTTTGCAGGAAGTGCTCACACCTTCATCACCCATGGGAGCAGGATTGAGAAGGCCCCACTCAGAACCTGAGATCCTCTGAGGCACCAACAGTTTAGCGTCTGATTTAGTGTCTCGGAGCTCGGCTTTGAGAAAACTGGCACCAGGAATCATCAGCTCCCGAGTTGCAGTTTCCAGGACCTGAAAGGCCTTGAAGCTGGTCTGGAATGCTCTCGAGCTGGCCTGGCCCAGGGGCCGAGCAGCCCAAGTTAGGAAGAGAGGATGCTGGTTACGCAGTCGCTTGTAACCCGAAGACGTGTAATGTAAACTTCCCTTCTTCAGCATGCTGGCCACATAACTACGCCAGGGCAGAAGTTACGAGTTTTTTTATTGGTGCTTCAGGGTGACATTCTGAACGGCCGTCGTGCTTACTCATTTCTGGTTATCGGCAAGCTGTAGTGCTTCAAACCGCCAGGGGACCGTCAGAGATAAACGCGGGCCAGCCACAGACTGAGTGGCGCCCAGAACAGCTTTCATGTGTTGTGGATTTCCTTTCCTTTCCTTTCTTTCTTTCTTCTTCTTTTTTTTAATTTTACAATAATGTATTTTTTTGTGACCTGGAAATATTTATGCAAGATATAGAAAGAAAAATAAAATCCCCTAAATCTCAGGGCACGAGAATCCTACTGATGCACTGCGCTTTGCTTTTTTCCCTCCTCTGTATTTGATGGCAGAAAGTAGCAGAAAACACAAGATGGAAAGTCCAGGTTTGGGGGGTTACTACGTCCTGAGAGCACTGATCAAGGAGGGCCTTAACACTCGAGTTCCCAAGGATGTCGGGTTGCGGGGGCATCTGCATGTAGGTTAATTTCTGACGTTAGTGTGAAAGGTAAAGATCATATCTAACCATAGCGGTTAGCATAGCTGCTTTCCAAAATTACCTTTGAAATTCCCTTCACTCTCTCATAAAGCACACTGAACTGGTTTCAGTTAAAGAAGTCTGCAGAATAATTCTAACACACACAGAAATGTGAGAACCACTGAACTCCACAGGATGAAATAGTTTTCGGGAAAATCAGCAGATTCAAAATGGAAACAGTGCCCCCCAGGTGGCCAGCAGGAGTCTGAGCAGCAGACGCGAACTCCCTGTGACGTGGTCGCCACCTGCCGGCCCCAGCGTCCCCTTGTCAGCCCCGAAGGGCAGCGACTCCCCGAAGCACAGGTAACACAGCCATGCGACACAGGTCGGTGTGGGGACAGATGGCCAGCTGCCTTTTACCCCCGCAGCGCTAGCTAAATTACGGAGGCTGAGATATGCAGAGAAACATCTTCAGGAAGTACACACGGGAGGTGCAATAAAACACTTCTGCGCTATGTGTGCTCTGTTTATTTAGCAGTTCGTAAGGTGAAAAACACATCAGAGTAAACCACTTTTCCTCCAGATTTTCATCTTGCTCAATTTTATTACTATCTTTGGGCTTTGGAGCACGGGGCTCCTTTTCCTTGGCTATAATGTAAATTATAAGTTGGGTGGGAGGAGATCTCTTGTGGAAAACAACTGACCGATTGCCGACCACCTCACGGCAGGGCTGTGGGTCCTGGTTCCGGAGGCAGCCCATAGGGACCCCTTCTTAGCCAGAGCTCCGCTGTCACAACTCAGCATGACACCGAGATGCTGGGAATGGCCAGCAGCAAGAGCTGGGGCAGAGGGGGTGCTGAGCACTTAGGGGTGGCTGGGCCTGGTTCCGTCCCCATCACAGCCCACCCGATCACCCCTTCTGAGTTCGCCGGCTGCTCCCTTCTCATTTCTCCACAAGGAAGAATAGCTGGTGATGACTTCTAGGGAGAAGGTAAGAGGCCTGCTCATGCCTTTGCTCTCCTTCCCCAGGTGCCCTGTGGTGAGGCACGGGGAAGAGGAATAGGAATGGGAGTGGAAGAGAGCGGGAGCTGAGTTGGAAAGTTCTAGAAAGCCAGTTTCCTGACTGAAAGGTGGCGGCCAATAGGAAAAGCCGAGGAAGTTTGGGTAATGGATTATGAATCCCCCAGTGGAGTGCACTCAGGAAGGGGCTCCCTGCCAGCCAGCAGGGCCGCAGGGGACAGCCTGGAGGAGGGCCTTCCTGGAGCCTGGAGCCCACACTTCCCTCCAGGGCCTGGTATCTGGGCTGTTTCTGCTCACTCTGCATGAGCCCGTAGTCAGGACGAGATTTGCCCCAAGTTTTTGCAGAGCTCTGTTTCCTTAGTCTAAGCCAACAGTTGTCATTAGATCCTGAGAGGGATACTCTGACTGGTGTGGTTCGGGGAGCACATGCACCCCCTCTGCGCCAGAGTGGTGGCAAGCATCACTCCATAGAGGGGCCAGTGTGTTCTTGGGCCATCGGTCACCTCACCTTCGACAGCCCCAAATGTCAGCATGGACATGGACCTGGCCTTATGGAGCAGCCTTGGAGAAGCTTCTGATGGCTGGTGAGCCTCCACACCACAGTCTCGTCGGGTCTGTCACGCTGTTCGTGAGCAAGAGCTGTTGGCTTCCTGTTCGGGGGCTGGGGCAGCGCAGCGTGGGCTTGAAGCCGGAAACAGGCCTCCAAATTTCATTTCAACTAGTCCCTGCTCCACGAAGAGAGCCCTCAAACGATAGCACACAGATGTTGCGGTTTCTTAGGATTTGCTAAAGAAGAAACATAAATACCCTCCCACAAAGCTGAGTCCCTCATCATGCCTACAGTCCTCAGGACCCAAAGCCAGCCCTTGGGTGGCAGCAGGGGACCCACCCACAGCCCCCTTATTTTTTAATCTTTATTGTTAGAAAATTCAAATGTGCAACATGTGTTCAAACCAGGGTCTGTTCCTGCAAAACATGTTCTCATCATCACACACATGCGAGGCCAGAGTTCCTGCCCCCGCATATCCACAGGGCCCCGTGAACCCAGAAAGTGCCCAGTCATGATGAGTGACTGTCGACCTGGCTGTGACTATCCCGGCAGCTCCTGTTCTGTGAACATCCTTCCATGGGATCCGCCTGCTGCTTCCTTCATCCACGGCAAGCTAGAGGCTATAAAGACACCTACTTTTCTGGAGTTAGGCAAGTGCTGACAAATATTCTAAGAGAAGCAGTTAAGCACACGTACATAAAAGTCACCTGTCAGCTCACCCACCAAAGATAAGCCCCGTTCATATTCTGGGTGCCTGTTCTCCATCTCCCTCCCAGGCCCTCGTGCTTTTATGTCTGATGGGCAGCCAACATCCCGGAAAAAGTGGTGTCGCAGCCTGTGCAGAAAGGCAATTTAAACAGCTACGCATGGCTCACCAACTTTAGTGCTCGTAAGAATCACTTGGAGAGCTTGTAAAACAGATTCCCAGAGCCGACCAGGAATTCTGCATTCCACGGGTGCTGAGAGGGGTGGCCTGCCTCATCCAGCCCAACTGCCTTCAAATCCTCCGGGCTTCTTCGACCTCCGCTTCCCACAGAGGCCAGGACCTGGTTAGACCTCCTCTGGGCCTTCACTGAGCAGAAGGGGAAAGAGTGTTCTGGCTAACCGCCGAAGCAAGAGTCATGGTAGCCATGGGCTCTCTGGAAGCAGCAGGGGAGGAGGAGCGTGTAGATTCTGCACTGCCTCTTCCTGGCCCTGTGACCTCGGGCCAGTCACTTCCCCAAGCCCTGCTGCCTCCCTGACATGAGGACGGTCACTGCACCTTCCCCACGGAGTGTGGGTTGGATAAGGTTATAATGGGGCCATGGTCTTGGGTTGGCCCCTCGTGAGCCCTCAGGGGCTGACTCCAAGAACCATGGCTCAGGGCACGGTTGATTCTAGTGTGATCTCGTCACTTAGAATTCCCCATCTACAAAGCATGGAACGGTGGGCACGGACCTCAGGGGTCCGAGGTACCAGTTACATGAAATAAGGCCCGTAGAATGCCGAGTATAAGCCTAGCCCATGTTCTGTGAATCATTGTTTGAACCACTTCATACCTCTGTGCTGTGCTCTGTAACCCGAGGGATCCACCAACAGGCTTTTTATTTTAAAATCTTTATTGTTACAAGATTCAAGCAGACTTGTCCAAGGTCTCCTCTTACACCCATCACCCCAGTTCAACAGTTAGTAAAGGTCTGCCTCCCGACCACATTTTCTTGGCTGGCGCTGGGCTCAGGTCTGCTCCGGGGTTTCAGAAGCAGGGGCAGACGTGCGAACCTTGGGGCAGGTGTCTGGGGCGTGGGGGTGGGGGGGTAGCCCCGAGCAGCAGCTGCTGGGAGAGGGATCCGGAATCAGCAGGAAGTGAGGGCAGTGTGAGCTGCCTGTGCGGCTTTTGTGGTTCCCAGTGACCAAAGCATGAATGTTGAGTTCAAAACAAGCAAACCCAGAAATGCTTCTCTATATACATTAGACTCCTCAGTCATCCCAAACTGCTTCATGCTGCCAATTCCAAGTACTCCCTATCAGTATCGTCTCTGGCTCACAGCAAACTGATAGCTTTCATAGATTCTCAGCCCTACGGTTTCCCCTGTATCACAGCCCGGCACTCAGCACATGGTCCCTGGGCCCCAGAAGGTGGGTGATTCTGCATCTCCAGGTACAGGATCTCTGCTGGATCGAGACCCCCTCCCCCGGGGTCTTTCCTGCTTCCTCGGAGTGGCTATCAGCTAGGACGGCTTTCCCAACCCAATTTTGCCAGTTTTTGGCTCAAGAGATTGATTACGAGGTTTTCCAGCTACCAAAATGTTGTCACGTCTTTTCATCGGGACCAAGAGGGGTGATGTGAGGGGTACAGAGGGCTTGGGCTGTTTTATGGATACCAAGAAGGGGAGATGCTACACATGGCAGGTACATTCCTGACAAACCGGGGACAGCGAGGCTGCTGATGGGGCGGGTGCAGTGGTGGCCCAGAGCCCAGCATTTGGGGGCCTCGGCGGGTTGTCAGGGTGTGATTATGGGCAAAAGACTTTACCTCTCCATCTGTAAGAGGACCATACTACTCCTGCCTCGCTGGTCAGAGAAGCTGAATCCACACTTTTTTTTAAAGCTTTTATTTATTTGAGAGAGAGTGTAGAGCGAGAGAGAGAGAGAGGGAGAGCACGGGCAGGAGGGAGGGGCAGGAGGGAGGGGGAGAAGCTGGTTCCCGACACGGGGCTTGAACCCAGGACCCTGGGATCATGACCTGAGCCGAAGGCAGACGCTTAATGACTGAGCCTCCCAGGCCCCCCCAATCCACACTTTTATCCAAAGAGCTGAGAAGCAGATGTATACCCAATTTAGGAGCTACTTGCCCTGCCCCTCACCACCCCCACCAGCAAGAGGGAGATTTCCAGATGATTCAGAAACTTTTACACTTTCTACTGAGAATGTTCTACCAAGACACTTAGTAAAAATGACACAAACTTTAAATAGCTTTTAGGACCTTACTGATGGATAGGAAGGACAAATATCTGTATTATTAATCTAGTCAAATGTCATTAGAAAAAGAGAGACGATTTCGGGGCAGTGTGGCCCAAGGCAAGGACTTCCTTCCCGGGGACGGCAGCAGGCCTGTCGAGGAGGGCTGACGGAGCCCACCCAGAGACCACCGCCTCACACAGGGCACAGGATGCTACCTGGACTCACCTTCACGCTTCCCTCCCTCCCTCTCAAAGCCTCCAGACCAAAGAACGAGTTTGAAGTTTTGTGGCACATATCACACATTATCAGTAACTAACTCTCCCTTCTCCCAGATGCCTCTGGCAGGAGGAAGAGCTTGAGAACTACCTTTAAATAAGAATAATTATAATTATTATAATAATATAAGAATCTTATGTTACCTGGACGCCCTAGTGCTTTCTATAAACTCATGTAATTCTTAGGCCAACCCTATGAGATAGGAACTAGAGTTGTCCCATTCTACAGATGAGGAAGCTGAGGCCCAGGGAGGTTCTGGCCAGCCTGGGGTCACACATCTAGTGACCACCTTGCTACCACGTCCACCTTCCTTTCCTCTTCCCCTCCTTGGCTGCTACCCTGGGCTCTGTGGGCCTGGAAACTGTGATGTAAGATCTCTAATTCTCCCCACTGCCACGATGGTGCTTCTAGGAGACATTTCAGCGCCGTCTCGTCTGTGTCCCAGGACATCCCATCTTCTGGCCCCCATGATACCGGATCCTTGCCGGACACCAGGCTCTGGAGGCCTCCAAGAGGAAGCATGTCCCATATGGGCCCTCCAGGCCACCCATGAGGGCTCTGGGGCCAAACCCAGGGGAAATTGACGAGTGGAAATCTGGGATTGCAAACAAGGGCAAGAGAGGCAGCTTTGCCATCTGAACTTCAAAAAGCATTCCTGGAGGGTGATAAGACAGGAGACAGTGGGGAAATGATGGGGAGCAGGGTGTTAGAAGGAGGCGGGGACCAGGGGAGGTTTGAACAGCTGCTCCCCGGCATCCCCAACAAAAGCAAACGGCCGGTTCCTGCTGCGCCTACTGAATGATTAGCCAGGTACGAAACCCAGAGGTCTATCTGGTGGCTGAGGGCCCTGGCCTCCCCCTGCCCAGCTTGGCTCTGAGCACAGGAGGCCGAATGCAATGCCCACGCGTAGGCATTGTGCCCTCTGGAGTCCGGGGGGAATAAGGACACAGTGGAAGAGAGGCCTGGGTGGGCTGGGACGGAGAGAGCACATTCATTTCTGTTATCCCGGCCCCTGGATAGGCTCCTGAGGATGGGTAACATGAGTGTCCCGTGGGCTCAGAGCCTGTGGTTTTCACGAACAAGAGAGGCCAGGCTCAGAAGGAAAGAGGTGCTTTGATTGTTAGCCCTAATATTTTAGCAAATATTCACTGAGTGTCCGCTGTTGCAGGGCACAGAGCTGGGTGCTGCTAGCGTGTGAGCCAGCCCTGTCCTGCATTAATCCCCCGGAGAGTGTCAGGTGAGGACAGGAGCCAGAGGTGGGACTGGGCAGCACTAAGGGAGCTGGACCTCAGGGTCTGCTGGGGGGGGTCTCAGCTGGCTGCCACCGCGCCAGGCACAACGTGGGATCCCTCAGGGCGCCGGCTTCCCCCTCTGCCACGGCTGTGCTGCTATAAAGGCTCTTCTGTCCATCCCTCTTCCCTTGTTCTCACGGCCCCGGGTGAGCCCGAGTGACCCTTGCAGGGGCTCCCAGAAGAGAGTAGGGGAGTGAAAGTGACCAGGGCAGTGACAAGGCTCCCCGGCAACCGGGCTTTTCCTGGGTCCACCTCCCTGCATGGAGCCCACTTACCCATCAGGCTCAGGAGCGCCTTTCTGCTTCTGGAATTTTGTGAAGGCAAAGGGCAAGACATTGGCCTCTCCCTGCACCTGAAATTCTTCACATTTTACATCAGATCTCCTCCTGTTTGGATGCATTAGTCACTCTAAAGAAAGAGGACTTTTTTTTTTAATTAAAAAAATAGGAAACCACCTTTGCTAACAATCTGGGGTTTCGGTAATCGGGTGAAGATCACATACCCAGGTGTGACATGGGCCAGAGCAGAGCCCAGGAGTCTCGGGTGAGTGTGGGGGCCCAGGGATGCAGCGGTGTCACCACCAGCCAGGAGAACCAGGCCAGGGCTGCCCTTGTGGGGTTAGAGCTGTGCGGCCCCAGGGCGAGATGCAGGGGGGCACGGGGGTGGCTCCTGAGCTCCTACCCCTGCAGGCAGTTCCCTTCCAGTCCACCTGTTCCTGGAAATGGGTCTTGGTGGCCCTGGAGTGCAGAGTTGCCCAGAGCTACCTACCCGAGAGCAGAGCCCCCAGCAGTTAAGCAGAGCTGGGGACTCAAAGCAGGGCTCCTCAGCTGCTTCATGTGACCCAGAGACAATCCAAGTGCAGGGCAGTCTTCTCTGAGGACCCTCACAGAGTCCTCAGATTTGGAGAAGCCTGGGGGTTAAGAAAAAGAATACGAAGTTTACTGAAGTTATTCTTTTTTTTTTTTTTTTGAACGAGAAGAGAAAAACCTCATCAAATTACAAATTTTAAAGAACTGCCGAGTACCACAAACAGAAAACCAAGATGTTTATGAATCAACTGCCTTATCCGCCTCTATTCTTTATTCTTACCTTGTTTTACTGGTGTGCATTTTGATTTTATAATGTCATTTTCTGTAAAGAGGATAGAAAGATAAGGCAGCACTCCTGGCTGCCAGGCTCTGGGTTCCCCACCCTTCCCTCAGGGGCCAAAGCCTCGGCGGTGGGGGGCCAGGTGAACCCCGTCAGTCTGAGCCACCCAGCAAGAGGAAGCAGCCCCCTGCCCTCTGGGTCCTGGTGAACTTGCTTCCAGAATGAACCAGGACGGGATGCAAAGAGATCTTTCTGAAATGGGAAGAAACAGGAGGCATTCCCGCCCCATTTCTCAGTTTCACTCTGAACTGTGTCTGCATTTGCTGGTTGATGTATTCCTTTTTCCAGTCCTACTTTCTCTCATACATGGTTTGTAAACTCCAGCCCCAGACTTCAGGATTCACGTGTGTGTGTGTGGGGGTGTGTGTGTGTGGTGTGTGTGTGGTGTGTGGTGTGTGTGGGGGTGTGTGTGTGGTATGTGTGTGTGGTGTGTGGTGTGTGCGGTGTGTGGTTTATGTGTGTGTGGTGTGGTGTGTGTGTGTGTGGTGTGTGGTTTGTGTGTGTGTGTATGTGGTGTGTGTGGTGTGTGGTGTGTGGTTTGTGTTTGGGGGTGTGTTGGGGGTGTGTGTGTGTGGTGTGTGGTATGTGTGTGTGGTGTGTGTGTGGTGTGTGTGTGTGGTGTGTGGTTTGTGTGGGGGTGTGTGTGTGGTGTGTGGTATGTGTGTGTGGTGTGGTGTGTGTGTGTGTGGTGTGTGGTTTGTGTGTGTGTGTATGTGGTGTGTGTGGTGTGTGGTGTGTGGTTTGTGTTTGGGGGTGTGTGTGTGGTGTGTGGTATGTGTGTGTGGTGTGTGTGTGGTGTGTGGTTTGTGTTTGGGGGTGTGTGTGTGGTGTGTGGTATGTGTGTGTGGTGTGTGTGTGGTATGTGTGTGGTGTGTGTGTGTGTGTGTGTGTGTGTGTGTGGTGTGGTTTGTGTGTGGGGGTGTGTGTGTGGTGTGTGGTGTGTGTGGTGTGTGGTGTGTGTGGTGTGTGGTTTATGTGTGTGTGTGTGTATGGTGTGTGTGTGTGTGTGTGGTATGTGTGTGTGGTGTGTGTGGTGTGTGCTGTGTAGTTTGTGTGGGGGGTGTGTGTGTGGGGGTGTGTGTGTGTGGTGTGTGGTTTGTGTGTGGGGGTGTGTGGGGTGTGGTGTGTGTGGTATGTGTGGTGTGTGTGGTGTGTGGTGTGTGTGGTGTGTAGTTTGTGTGTGTGTGTGGGGGGGGGTGTGTGTGGTGTGTGGTTTGTGTGTGGCGGTGTGTGGGGTGTGGTGTGTGTGCATGCACACACTCTTCTCCCCAGAGAAGGAAGCCCTGCGTCCTGTCATATTCGGTATGTTTACCATCAGAAGTGGCTCATAGATTGGCTGAGCTAGACCTCACCTCTTCCGGCTGTAAATAGGATCAAATCTTTGTCCTTAATCCATCTGCTCTATATAACCTTCTTTAAAAACCGTCCTGATCAAAACATCTCTCCCCTCAAAAGTCCAGGTGGCCCCCCATGGCCTTCCACATAAGGTTCCACCGCACTGAGCGGCATTCATGTCCTTCCCCAGCCGGGCCCTGACCTAGCTTCCCAGGCCCGCATCCTGTACCCTTCCCCTCGGTCCCTCGGGCTCAGGCTCCCTCTGCCGGCCCTGCCTCCCCTTCCTAGCCCCTGCTGAAATCCTACCTGTCAAGGTTCAGCTCAAATGCCACCTGATTCAGGGAGCCCTCCCTGAGATTCAGAGAGAAGGGATTCTCTTGGGTTCAGAATCCCTTGGTGCCATTTGCTCTCGGATGGCCCTTCTCCCACCCAACCTCGTGTAAGAGATTCTCTGTGCACAGTTCCTGCTCCTTGAGCGCGGGGACTGTTGTCCACCTCATTTCCACATCCACCACCAGTGTTTGCTGAACGAGTGGCTCTCTTTTGGTAGAGGAAAACACGGGGGCTCAGAGACCTTAAGTGATTTGCCCCAAGTCACTCAAGCCGGTGAGTAACAGAATCAGATCGGGAACCCAGGCCTCAGAACGCCGGCTGGCATCACCCACTACATCTATCCATACTCAGTGTTCCATCTTGCTTGGAACCAAGGATGGCCAAGGACGGCCAGTTCAAGGATGACACAGCCTTCGGTGTGACTACCTGCCCATGCCCGAGGATTGTGCTAGTACATGGTCTGCAGGGAAAGGAGGCCTTGTGTGTATGTGCCAAACACTTGTAGGTATTTTTTAACTCTTTATTATGCAATTTTCACACATTCACAAAAACAGAGCAAATAATACGATGACCTCCCTTGTACACATCACCCAGTTATGACAGACGTCACCTGATGTCCAGCTTCCCACATCCCGGATTCTGCTGACTACAACCCTGGGTGTCAGTTAACATTTTTTCCTCCCGAGGCCTGTATTTCTTGTACACTAGTAATTAGATCTAGAAGCTTGGTTGGGCTTGATTCTCTTCCTTCCTTCCTTCCTTCCTTCCTTCCTTCCTTCCTTCCTTCCTTCCTTCCTTCCTTCCTTCCTTCCTTCCTTTCTTTCTTTCTTTCTTTCTTTCTTTCTTTCTTTCTTTCTTTCTTTCTTTCTTTCTTTTCTTTCTTTCTTTCTTTCTTTCTTTCTTTCTTCTTTCTTCTTTCTTTCTTTCTCTTTTTCTCTCTTTCTCTCTCTTTCTCTTTCTTTCTTTCTTTCTTTCCTTCCTTCCTTCCTTCCTTCCTTCTTTCTTTCTTTCTCTCTCTCTTTCTTCCTTCCTTCGTCCTTCCTTTCTCTCTCTCTATCAGAATACTTACTTTACAGGTGGTATTGTTTCCACCAGGAGCACATGATGTTGTGGCCATTTTTAAATATAACATGTTAAAAATAGATCAGTATTATCATACACATCTGAAAAATGTGAAAACGGACTTACCCAACAGACCCTCACTGGAACTGGAAATGGTTTACTCTGGGTGATGCCTTAACAGGAGTTATTGGTAAATCAGATAACAAAGGAAAGAATATAAGGACATTGCTCAGTGATTGGCCTCCTGAAGTAGGAAGATTCCAGAACTGAGTATTGGTCTTACTTCACTATGGCTACCTGCTTGCCCAGGGCAGGATGTCAATATTTGGTAACATCGTTGGACAGCTTTGAGTAATATGTGATGGGTGTGTCAGTAGGAATCAGTATCAGTTTTTCTCAAGAAAACATACACGGCTCCTTTTCTTTCTCTTTCTTTTCTTTTCTTTCTTTCTTTCTTTCTTTCTTTCTTTCTTTCTTTCTTTCTTGCATCTTTCTTTCTTTCTTCTTTCTTATCTTTCTAATATTTATTTATTTTAGAGAGAGTGCGTGCACGGGGTGGGGGGCAGGGGCAGAGGGAGAGGAGGAGAATCCTCCAGCAGACTCCCCATTGAGCTTGGAGCCCAACTCCAGCCTTGATTCCAGGACTCTGAGATCATGACCTGAGCTGAAACAAAGAGTTGGACGCTTAACCGACTGAGCCACCTCGGTGCCCCTTACACGGCTCCTTCTCTACAAGAATAATTTGGAAGTGTGGGAAGAGTCTCCTGGCTTCGGTATTAGGTAGAAATGATGATTTTAATCTTCAGTTCAGGGAGGAGGTTAGAGCTGAAGATAAAGGAGCGACAGGCTGTATGAAAATGTTGGGACCCTGGCAGTGGATGAGAACACGTTGTATAGTTCAGTGGAAGTTGCAGGAGCCAGATTTGGGATACCAGCTCATGGCACTATCTTGATCATTGACAACCACATGCCTTCTTCGTGCCTTCACTTCTATCTGAAAATTGGGAGACCCTGTTCGTCCCCGGCGAAGATCGCAATTTTCTAGAACACTGAAGCTTCCTACATCCTTCATCTTATAGTCCTTCTTATTATTATTTTTTCTCTACGTTGGCCCTACTTCTCCAGTGAAAGAATTATTTTGCAGTCTGTGCTACGCATCACAAAAAACAGGGGCTTTGCAATCCCCTCTAGTTTAAACGAGGCAGGAGTCCTGCATTTGAAGAAAGTTGCTGGAGAACTTCATTGCAAGATGCCGAAGTACCTAAAAAAGTCAGAGAACAGAAAGTCTTGCTGAAAAGGCTTCCCGAGTTTCACTCAAGCGGAGCGGCCCTCAATGTCTTAGGATGGGCCAGGCAATAAAGATAAGCACTAAGCCTCCTCTTCTTGGAAGGGCTTATCATCAAGTCTTGGGTTTGGGGAAAGCCACCTCCCAGGAAGACGCTATCGATGGCGTCTTCACCACAGGTTTTACTGGGGCCGCGTCCCTGGGGCTGTGATGTCAGGTCCCTGTTCCCGTGGGGAGGTGCCGTGTTTGGTCATTGAAAAGAGCATGTCCGGGTGGGGGCAGGAAGCCTTTATCCAGGAGTCAGGGCGCCAGCCAGGGCCCCTCCCCAGGTCCTCTGCACTTGAGATAGCTCAGGGAAACTTTCTCATTATCACTGTGACCTCCAGGGCCCCTCGCTGCTAGTTAATCATTACCAGGGCGGGGTTGTATTCCTCCGGCTTTCTGACCTGTTTTTGCGGCTGGCTGGATTTATTACTGGCCAAGGGGCCTTGGCTGGTGTTTGGACTGCATGCTGATAGGCAGCCAATTGGCCCCAGTTCAGCCCTTGCTGGATACAGGAGTTAGGCCCCTCTTGGGAAACTGCAGTGTCTGGATCGTTAGCACCCGCTTCCCGGGCTGCTGGGAGGCCCTGACATTAAGCACCCATGTCTCCTCTTGGAGAAAGCCCTGAAATGAAATTTGAGGCATCAGAAGTCGAGGCCTAAAGAAAGGTTCTCCTCGGGGGCTCTTTCTTCAGGTCCAAACACCCAGGGCCTGGCCGGGCATCGTGCTGTGAAATCCTTTCTTCTTCAAGGTACCCCCTTCTCTCTCTTCTCACTCTGTCCACATAGAAGCTGAGACAAGCCAGGGGCGTTCCAGGCATATGTTACAAAAGCAAGTTGACTTCCCCCAAAAGCACCTCCTAGCTTTCTTCATAATCATAAGAGTAATTAATCATAATTAGTAATTAAATAAAGTTGGGGAGAGTTTCAGAGTCATCTGCCCAAACGACCCAGGTTTTCCAGGTAGACCACTGTGAACAAAATGTGCGGAGTGCATTTGCCTCTGCTGCCTTCTGTCCCATGTATGCATCCCATAGCCAGAGGGACACCACCAATGCCCCCCCCCCCCGCCCGCCCCACTATGTCTGCTTTCCCGCCTCCTCCCCTGATAGGCCACTTCCTAGATCCTGCCCTCCCAGCCGGTCTCCTTCTCCAGACTGTCGGTATTCTCAGTCTAAAATGTCCTTCCCCTCCTTCAAAGTTGCATTGAGTGGTGTCCTCACCTCCACCCCTCACGCATCCCCCCACAGTGCTGGGGGCTGCACGAGCCCACGTGTTCTTTCATCTGAGGTGACTGGGTTATCCTTGAGGTTCGTCCCCCCAGACTGGGGCTGGGTCTCGCCTCCTTTTCTATAGCTTCAGGTAGCACAGGGCTCTTTCCCCAATACAGGGACATCACAGTGGGTCACACTGAGCTCAAAGCATGCCTCAGTACCACATCTGTGGCACTGAGAAATCAGGTCAGGATGAGGGTTAGTACTCGTGCGTGGCAAGAGGATGGTAGCGATTCAAAGTGACTTCCTCCCCCTCCTGGATGCATTTCATGAGCTGCTCCTCACCTCGTGCAGGCCACCTAGTGTGGGGATTGGCAGCTCCTCTTGACCACATGCCCATCACGCTGGAGCTCGCTGCATGAGGGCAGGAGAGGGGCTGGGGCCGGGTTGGGCAAGAGTGTCCTGGGCCTATTCTCCTGCCCCCTCCACCCATCCCACACTTCACCCACTGCTGCCATTCTTCTTGGGCCCCCCTCTGTCGAGCTGGTAAAAAGTGGGGTGAAAAGGAACCATTGGAGAGGCTGGGGAGCACCTGCCCGGGAGGCTCCAGGACATCCGAGGATGCTGGGGCACTGCCTCCCAGGCAGCCTTGTCAACTTGGGGCAGTGGGCGCCCTGCTGGCAGCTGTGAGCAGAGAGGAGAAAGGGTGGCCGGGGCTGAGCGCAGGACTCAGGGTCCTAGCCCCCCGCAGTGCTGGAGTACCTCGTGGACCAGGCAATCCCAGCACTTGGCCCAGCGCTGCGAACCCAGCAGATGGGGATGGGAGAGACAGAAGTGTCTTCCTCCAGGTAGAGAGTATGGAAGGCTTAAGCACAGGCGAGACCAGAAGACCCCTTCCTTCACCCCTGAGTTCACTCTCTAGCTCCCACAGAGCAGAACATACTGCTGAGCGGTGGTTACTTGGAACCAGGGCGTGGGCTCTTCTTCTAGAGCTGCCTAGTGGTCCCTCCCTTTCTGAGCTCTGTGACACAAAGAGAATTTGTCACTACAGATGAAGCCTGTTTCCTCCCTTTTATTACATAGTTGATAGTTTCCCTCTGTGATTTCTTTTATTACCTGCAATTTGTATTAATCCTGTGGTTGCTGGTGATAACAATCTCATAAAATAACTGGGTGAGCTCTTGCTGAGAGGTCCCCTTTGATGAGTTGGTATAACGCCTCTCTCCTCCCCGGAGTAAGGGGGTCCAAGTGCGGGGCCTCGTCCATACATCAGCATCCCCTCTGTATCCAGAGACAGGCGTGCCTCATGCTTCACAGCAGTGTGAGTCCAGAGAAGACCCCTCTGTGACCCAGAAACTTCGCAGTCCAAGGGCTCTGACGCAGGCACAGTTAATGGGGAAGAAACCGGAGGAGGTGCCTCCCCTAGCGATGCTGTGAGTCCTGTGTTCCCATGGAGAATCTGGGCCTGCTCAGCTGCGGGACCAATGGAGCCCATGTGGCTAACCCATCTCTCAGGACAGCCCCAAGAAGGGGAACAGCCCCTCCCTGCAAGATTAGGTGTTCTACCGGGGAAGTCCCAATTTTCCGCAGACCTCACCTTCTGTTGTCACTTTGCTCCTGTAGGTCCGGAATCGTCCTTCCTTCAGCATCCCTCCCTCCCCGCACTGGCCTCACTACCCCTGCCCGGCAGGGCGTGTGGCCTTCAGACGGGAGAGCAGGGAGCCGCTGCAGAGCCTGGGCAGTGCTCCCCAGCAGCGGGAGCACTGGCTGACTTGGTGGTGGTCTCGGGCTGGCTGCTAACAGAGGGAGCAGCCACTCCAGCCAGGCGCCCAGCCTGGCCTTAGCTTTCGCTGTATTTACGCCCACTGCTCGCTTAGTGGACTGGTTTGAATTGGACGTGGGGCTCACCCATATGAAACGTAACAAAGTGGCCATCACTGCTGTGCCTACAGGAAGCTGTCACTGGGCGTCCCTCCGCGGACGCCCCAAGCCTGGCCGCTGGTCTTCACGCTGCACAGGAAAGTTGCTGGGTCTTGGGGTGGGGGCGGTGCTGAGTCTGTGATGCGCCCTCACTGTCCCCTCTTTTCTTTCTTCTGCCACCCCTTCCTCTGATCCTCAGCGAACGCCAGATAGTCATAGGGATATTTTTTTTAAAAAGAGGTACCCTTCCTACTGGAGACTTGCTCCTTTTTCATTTACAAAGAATGAGGAGGACCTTTATGGAAATTTGCATGGGGTGTAGGGGTCTTGACCGATCACACTTCCCCTTGGAATCCTCTGATCTCATGTTCACTGGTGATGAATGCCCGGCGTGCGCACTGGGGAAGAAGAGCCAGCCAGCCAGAGTGTGGTGGGAAATTGCTAGTTGCCTGGGAGGGAGTGGGAGGCCGGAGAGAATGGTGCAGACTAATGCCCACAGCCCCGAGGCCCAGGAGGAGAGGGCTGGGGGCGGTGACGTCATTCTCGCAGCCCTTTGCACTCCCTGCTTCATGGGAGTGGGTCCTAGGAAGCAAGTGAGCCAAGGCCAGCCCAGGGACACCTGTGTCTCCCTCCTTCCCCAGCTGCCCAGCACCGAAAACTCCCCTGCCGCTCTGCATCTGGATGCTCCTGCACTCACACTGTTCCTGCCCGCAAGCCACATTGCTGGCCCGCCTGCAGGGGCGCTGTGAGACTCTCAGAGCCGTTGGTCTGCATTTCAGCAGCGTGTTCTCTCATTCCCAGATTCTATACCCACTTTCACTAAAACATTCCCTTTTCATACTCATGGCTTGCCCACTCAGAAAAAGAACCTTAGAGATTTCCCCCGAGTCTAGCTCTTCCCTCATCTCACTCTGTACCCACCAGATGGACACACACATGTCCTGGAAGAGTCTAGATCATGCATTTTACTCGTAATGGCCCAAACCGTCAACAGCCCTCACATCCATTAACAGCAGAATGGGTGGCGAGACTGTGCTGCAGGCCCCCGACGGCACACAACACAGCAATGAGGATACGTGAATGACAACTATATGCGACCACACAGATGAACCGCACACACCTTGTGTTGAACAAGAAAGGGCAGACACACAAAAGAACGTACAGTATGATTCTCTTTACATAAAAGTCAACAGCAGGCAAAGCTTGTCTGTGGTGTTTGGAGTCAGGATGGTGATTCCCTTGGGACGGGATGACCGGAAGAGGCATGGGGAGCTTCTAGGAGGCTGGCCACGCTCCATTCTGTAGTCTGGGTACAGGGTCCATAGGCGGCTTCCCTTGGTGGGAATTAATCTCGCTGCACACTTGCAGTGTGTGCGCTTTCTGTATGTATGTGCCATTTCAAGGAAAGAGTTTCCTGGAAACCACCTCCCTTCCCCCAACACCAAGTTCAATCTGGATTTGATGCCATTTAGGAACTTGTTATTTCAACAAATTACATGTCATTTAAATGACCTATTGCTTCAGCTGTGCCCAGGGACTGCTCTGTGATAAACACACATACCTGCTCATTATGTTTAATACCTTCTTGCTTTCTCATCCTATTCAAAAGCACTCGCAGCACCCACTGGCATGATTAACAAGAAAGGCATTAATTTTCTCTTCTTCCTTGACTGTTTGGAGCGAAGGGGCAGGCGATAGCAAGGGGCTCGTCCTGACGGCATGTCGGGCTCCTTCATGCCAAGGTGCCCTCCAAGCCAGCCCTTGCCTGACTGTCACTCGGAGGTGAGGATCCTGAGGCCTTGGAGGGTCGTGGCCCCGTCCAAGGCTCTCAGAAAGGCTCTCAGTGACCCCATGGCACTGCTTGTCAAACCACATTTGTAAAGGGAGACAGTTTTCCAAGATATGATGACTACGCACATGGTTTTCAGGGAGCTGGCTTTGACCCTGACGGCACAACCTCCAAGGAAGACCAGAAAAAAAGGGAATGAGAAGAGGAGAAAAAGGATGGACCTTTGATTGGAGGAAAGATAGGCAGGAACTAACCAAAGAAGCCAAGAGCATCCTGCTCTTCTAGCCTCACACCGCCCTTGGGCTCTCTGCTGCCCCCTGCTGGTCGCACTCTACTCGGCTGGTGGATGCTCCAGGAGACCCGAAGCGCCTGATCTCCCTGGGTGGCATCCAAGAGCCCTCTCTCCTGTCCTGCAGCTGTCACTGCCTGCACCCCAACCTGAGCACGCCTTACTTGGCTTCCAGACATCGGTCTGGCTTTCCTTTCTTTGGCTCCTTGCTCTTTGTGTACTTCCTCTAAGAAAACAGACTCTAAACGGTTGGTTTCCAGCCGTGTGTCCAGTTTGCACTGGTAACTGGTGTCTCACCTTTCCCCCAGGGAGTGTGTTTGGGGCTGTGGGTGGAGGTGCTGACAAGGTGGTGGTGTTCAGCTCTCAGCAGTTGTCCCTTAATCTTCAAGGTGCCCTTTCTTTTCTGCAGCACGAAGCCACCACGCCTGATCCTGATGCCCTGTCCTGCAGAGTTCAGAGGTCAGGCACTGAGCCACACCCGCGTCTGGTGACTGCTCCCACCCATAGCCGGAGACCCAAGGCCCGGGGGGGGGGGGGGCAGGACAAGGGCTGTAGTGGTTGAACTGGGTGCTCTCCAAGTCCTCACTTTTGGCCCCATGTGGAGGAGTGGGAAGGGAAGCTGTAGGGTGAGACCTCTGCACCTTTGCCTCAAGAGTGGCGCTCACTGGTTAGGCATTAACAGGGGACCGGGCCGCGTGGCAGGCCCAGGGCTGCAATCGAAAAGTGTATGGGCGTGTTTATAGCGGGCAGCCTATTACCTCTCCTGCCAAAAATGCGCCCTCCCCCCCTTTCATGTCAGGCTTGTCACAAAGCTGAAATGACAGGTGGGCAAACAGCAGGGTGACCAGCTAGGAAAATCCCTGAGCCTCAGCAGGTCCACAAAGCTCCCCTCTGCCTGACCTGCGCTGCTTTATCGCCTGGGAACAGTCTCTGCAGATAATGGGGCCCGCCAAGGGTGGGCTGTGGGGATGTGAGTTGCGGGAGGCCCCTGGGGTGGGGGGAGCGGAGGAGGTACAGGGGTGGGAGGCAGTGGGCAGGAGAAACACGTCATCTCCATGGGGACGGGGACCTTTTGAGTTTCTTGCACTAGATGTGGAGAAGCAGGGCCAGAGCAGTGGTCTTTAAGGGCCCCAGTGGGAGCAGGGTGACAAAGGTTTTGGAGCCGCTGGGACATTTCCTGTGAACACTGACCATGGGGCCAGTCAGGGCATAGCAAGGGTTCTGAAACGCCCAGGGCTAGTGAGGACTTGGGATACCCCCTAGCCCACTACAGATCTCAGAATTCTGGGTTGTAAGATGAGGGAGGGACACATGAAGCTCTAAAATAAAACCCCTGTAATCCATGGCAAGTTCAGAGACCCCAGAAGAACCCCGTTGGTTCTCAGGCCATAATTATGCACATAAATTAGAGATTTAACCTGCTGTAACAGCACCTCCTCACGGTCACCACGGTCCTTGTCTCTGACCTCCCCCTTGTCCAGGCCCTCCTCAGTGCATCCCATTCGGTCACGTCCAAGCAGGGTCAGGCCCGGGAGCCTCAGGGACAAGCTTCACAGCCAAGTTCCATACCCTGTTACCCGCCCCGACCAGCCATGTTCCAAAACACCAGACATGGCTACACCTCTGTTGTTTCACCCGTAAAATGGAGAAAACTGCCCCCACTTGATGTGTTTTTTGTGATTAAATGGACAATACTGAAAGAAAGAGAGTTGCAATTGTTCAGGGATTTAGGTGGGAGATGTAAGGGTGGATAAGAAGCAGCAGAAGAAGCAGGACATGCCAACCTTGAGGGCAAAACCCAACTTCACACCGCATATTCTGTGGACATAAAGAGTGCCTACAAGCTATTTCTTCCGAGCACTAAGAAGCAAATGGGCTGGTGATAGCCTAGAACAATAATGGTGACGGCCAACATCTGTTGAGCCTTTCTAAATGTCTTACCGCCCCGTCTCATCTCTCCCTCACAGCGATCTGGCCCAAACTGGTTTTATCCTAATTTTATAGATGAGAAAATGGAGGCCCAGGGTTTGATGCGCAAGTTCACAAGGGTAGTAACTGTGAAAGTCAGGCAGGGAGCCTGGGCAGGTGACAGACCGTGTGCTCTTGACCACTATATTTCCCTGTTTCTTGACTTGCAGAAAACGCTGGGGCAGCCCCCTGTCCTAGGGGCACCTGTGCACCTGTTCTGCAGGGTGACCTCTTCTTTGCCTCTCTCCCCAGCACACCCCTGCCTGAGAGGCCAGCCCCCTTCTCCTCCCGGAGATGGTGGTTTCTGGCACTGGCATTCTGGGGCCTGGGGACAGCACCAGACGGGAAAGGACACATCTGATGGGGCTTCATGAATGATCACTGCTTACTTGGGCGGAATGCTCTGTGAAAATCCAGGTCTGGTCCCTTGTTCCAGAAGCATTTGGGGACACTTCAGATATGAACCTGAAGAGTATGGCCTATTAACCAAAAGGGTCTTATGTCTTATAGAATGATTAGTTCATTTCTGCCTACCTTAATGGGTTTTGGCCAAACCACTATTGACCAATGGTGATGACCAGCACTTTGGGACATCTTAGATGCTGCCAGCTATGTCATCCTTGGTCCCCAGGGACAGCTGAGCCCCATCTCTACTTCTTCCACTAGCCTAGGCACCCTCATCCCTAGTGACTGGAATACTGAAGCCCACCAGAGCCCACATGCCCCTGGAGCCCACCTGCTGGGCATCGTTCCAGGCAGTTGAAATAGGTGTTCATCATGGGGGCGAGAGGGCCTCCAGGTCCCAATCCTTTAGCACTGCTCCCTGGACCACCATTATCATCAGATTCAGGTGCCTGGAGCCAGGCGCTTGACAAGGTTAGTCAAGGTGGCCTCTACCGTCCTGACCACAGAAAAACTGAATAAAAAACACATAGAAGACACATAGAACACTCATACCACTCGAGGACCCACGTGTAAGGATGTGTAAAAATTTACTTTATGTCAAGCTACAGGGCAAGTGTAGAGAATGAAGACAGAGATGAGTTGAGCTTCCCAACAGATGGCTCCTGAGGAGGCGGACATGGGGGAAGTCTCTCCCAGCATGGGGATCTGTGCTTCTATGTGGGGAGTCGCTCCTGGAGGGGTTTGTTCAGCAGGACTTCCTGACGGTCCTCCTCCTCCTTACTCTTTATTTGGTCATGGTCCATGGGGGAGAAAAAATGAAAGGCCTGGACATTTTTATCCCAACCAACTCAATTATCCTTTGGCTGTCACCTATATCATCTTGAATGCAAGGCACTGCAGAGACAAGGGTGTTCCCGTGGTATGTGAGTTTGCTCCTGTTTCTCTCTCTCTCTCTCTCTGCTCAAGTGTACTGTTTACCTCTCCTGGAAAGTCGGTCCTGTGGCTCAGTCTTTCTTTCATTCACTTATTCATCATTCAACAAATACAGTGCATTTCCTCTTCCCGTCCCATGCAAACCAACAACATTCCCTGCCCCGAGGAGTTTCCAGCCACACTTCATGTATTTCCCTCTCTTCCTCATGGCTCTCTTTCTTTCTTGATTCTTTGAAGACCTCTGGTTTAATCAACTCAACTCATCTGATACTTGCCCGAGAAAGTCAACTAAGAAATTTCATGAAGCGTGGGGGGATAGTTCAGACTCTCTCTACATCTGCTAAACTCGGAGTGCTCAATTAATATCCCCAGAAAATAAAACAGAAATTAAAGTAAATATCCCCAAATTATATTTTATGATGTACTCCTAAAATTCTACTCCTTTTTCTCTTTTCTAAACTCAATTATAGAATATTAGTTTACTTCGTGGCAACACATGACTCTTTATTTCTCCATGATGGAACTTTTATTGTCATCCTGGCCTACCCAGCCCTTTGCCTTGCCCGGCCCCCCTGTGCCCACCCATATCAGTGCAGAGAATTTGGGGCAGGGGAGGGGAGGTGGTTTCTGAATATGGGTAAGACTCCAAACAGATTCTGCTAATCTCAGGGTTTGGTGAAACTCTTTGCTCAGAAACTTTATAGCCAGTGGGAATTGATGGTTTGTGTTTGCTCTTCAAATAAAGGGACATTGGAGGTAGAGAGGGCATTTTCAGTGGAGCTGCTGACTTTTGAAATCTTGAGCCCTCTTCCTTATCAGGCCTGTTTATTACAGGTTTCATAAATGTTTTATGAGGGAATGGTGAGGCCCTGCTGACTAGGGGTGGTGGCAGCTGTCTCCAACTTTCCACATTGTTGACAAGATCAAAGGACAGATTTACCACCTCATAAGATTGGGTGGATAAGATAGGGCGGAATCCCGGATTGACTTCTTGCCTCCATGCACACGGGCAAACAAAATGGGCTTGATCTGGTACCGTGTTCTTTCCTTGCCTAGACTCCTTCATATCATTTGTAGAACCATCTGGACCTCCCAAGCAATTCCTGCCTCAAGAAGCCAACTACTCTTTCTCCTTAACAATTTTAGAAATTAAAAAAAAAAAAAAATGTATACGTTAAAGATTTAAATGATCCGAGCACTTCAATCTTCACTCTATTCATACGAGTGGCGGTCATTTAAAAATATGTACAATGGAAAAGAGGAAAAGCTGGGTGCCTGAAAATAATTTATGGTCAAATAAATCATCTCTAGAACATTTATATTTTCAGGTAGAGAAATTGTATTGACTTTATTTCCAGTGATTGTTGACATTTTACCACAATTGCCTTGACAATCTTTGAGAATGTTTTTTAATCTCTGTCATTATTATTGGAGACCTCCCTTATGACTAGAAAATTCTTCTTTTTTTTTTTTTTTTGAGACAGAGGGAAGAGTCTTTCCCGAGTCAAAAGAAGTTTCTCTGATTATCCAGAAATACCCACGCCACTCACCTTCTCTGTAACTCAGAGACGGATGGGCCCTGAGGCCCTGCCTGTGGCCAGACCATCTCTAGGAAGGTTAGGTGTGTTCTGGTGGTGGTAGGCCCACAGCCAGGTAATTCATTCCAGCTGCTAGAGTCTGGCCCCAGCAACGTATTAAGGGGCTACTTTGTAATCCACATTATTCTGGAAATGTTGTACAGCAGATCCTGAGAAAACTTGTGACGATAGCTCTGCTTACCTGAATTTTGTGTTTCCTTCACTCTAAGCTCCTTTCTCCCCATCCTGAGGGTCTCCCCTTTCCCTGAGTTCCCTGATTTCTCTCTGCTGGGCTGTCCGCTCTCCCCACATGCCCACCACCCACTCGCTCCTCCCCCATAGCTCTGCCTTCCTTCCAGGGCAGGCTTTCCTTGTTTATCTACTCTTTCAAGTGCATTTGCCGTGTGTCCTGAGGCCACCCTAATCCCCATGAAGGTGAGGCTGCCAGACAGCTCTCATTTATTATAGCTACTCGCCTTCCTCAAATTTGTAAGTTTGCAGAGTATTGAACATTAACGGTGATATGTCCCACCATTAGTTGGGGATCCTTCCATGTGCCCCTCAACCATGCACGTTAGTTAATTCAGACCATTGCTCTATGAAATGCCATTGTCAAGCCACCTCTGGCTTCAGGCTTTCGCACCTGGGTCCAGGCCCAGGGCACGTGCAGTGATGGTGCAGACTGAGAAACACACCCCTTCCCCAGCTCTGGGCATGGGCTAGGGTCACATTCCATCTTCTAACTTGCATTTAGAGGGACAAAAGCATACTCAAGTTTTGGAAATGCTTTTCAGGGGTAATGTGGGATTGCCACAGGGCCTGAACGACCAGCCCTGGATTGGATCAGGCCTGGAAAGAGAGGGAAAAAGGATTTGGGGAAAAGATAAAACAGGGAAGGTGGTTTTTTAGAGTCGTGTCTGGAAGGACATGCTTGGGAGGTAGATTTAATTCACTGTCACAGGGCAGCCTCTTCTCTCATCCACATTTAAATAATCCAAAAAAAATATGAGGCCCAGCCCCTCTGCTCCTTCAGAGATAACATTGGATGCAGCCCATCTCCTTAGGAGCAGGGGGATTTCTTTAAAATGCAGATTCCTGGTCAGCGGCAAGTGAAGGTGGCTTTGGAATCTACATTTGGGCACCGACCCTCCGGTTTGTTCTGATGCACGATGCGGCTCACACCTTGCAAAGGCTGATCTGGTGCAATGAACAGGCCCTGCACTGGGAGGTGGGAGGTGGGAGAGGCATCTTCTAGTCTCCCATCTGCCTCCCATCTGCAATGTGACCTTGGACAAGTCACATTGCCTTGATGCGTTAAGGCCCTCGGGTCCTCACTGCGCCCACCTCACATCCCCAACACCGGCTTCAGGATCTGAGGAGGCTGGGCTAGTATCTTAGTTATGCTGTTTGGTTCAGATCTGGTGAACCCCAGAGCTTTGAGAGGTATCGTATCTCTGCTTTGATTGTGAAGGCCGTATTGGCAAAGGAATGGCTCTAACCTCTCCCCGATGGCTTCATATGCCAGCCTGACCCTGGGTTCCTGCAACCCACGAGGCCAGTTTGCCACCCTGACTCCATTTCTGTTTTCCCAGCTGCGCGCCCCGCCCCCACAGCTCCAGGAGCAGCCCTGTGAGGTTAAGGGCGCCGGCGGGAGAGTGGGCCGCCTCTGTCCTTTACCAGCTACCAGACCTTGAGCAAGTCCCTCAGCCTCTCCTAGCCTCAGCACCAGGGGGACAATAACAGAACCTCCCTCACAGGGTTTAGAGGAGTTAATATATACAAGATGCTGAGCCCAGTGCCTGGCACACGGCGAGGACCTGGTAGGCAGACTTGTTAGTGTTGTTCTTGTTACAGCACTCTACAGTTTACAGAGCTTCCACGTGGACTGCACGTTCATGAGATTTCCATAAAGACTCTTGGAGGGGTCCATTCCACTGTGCAAATCAACACAACCGTGACTCAGAGAAGTTGTGAGAGTCGCAGTGCTAATTTCTTGGGACTCCAAGCCTGGGCTCTCTCTGATTCACAAGGATAATGTCTGATCTGTGTCGAGAGAGTCCCCTGTTGTGAAAGTATTAGGCTTCACGGTTGTGAACGTGTCTCGTGCCCACGGCAGTACTGAGCTGTGGAGTAGGAGTCGCGGTGACAGTGGGAGCCAGTACGTGGGGGGTGTCCTCTGCAGGCGGGCTGGGGGTTTGCCTGGTCCTTTCCTCCCCTCTCCCTCTGTCCCTGCCTCCCCTGATCATGACGCAGGCAGAGAAGAAGAACAGGAAGCAGGTGGCCTTGGGTAAGGGTGGGGAGAGATGCCGATCTGGAGTACAAACTCCAAGCCAGACTTGCTGCACTGGGGAAACTCAGTGTGTACAGCCTAGAGCCAGCACTTCTGGGGCCGAGCTCCGGCCTCGGCCATGCCAACCAGCGTTGTGCATGGGGCGCAGGGCTGAGATCTTTGAGAAGAGGGGTGCCTTCATCTAGAGAGACAAAAGCACCATGTGGGCTCAAGGCATCCTGCCTGGAGTTTGAGGCAGCGTCGGTTGAACCAGTCCCTGGGATTGTCAGAGTGACAAAGGGCCCTGGGGCTGAGAGGTGGGCACAGGCCATCTCCCTTTCTCTCCAGAGCCAGCAAACTTCTGTGATGCGGAGACTGTCCTCTGGCCCTCTGGCCCATAGGTCCTATTTGTAAACAGTGCCATGCTGCCTTGGAATGCCTGGTGGTCTTAATTCCAAGAAAGTCAGGTCAGAAAGTGCCAAACGTTTTGACGCTGTGTTCTATGTAGGGACAACCCAAGATGACCACCACTCGAAGGGCATCAGGAAAGACTGATGGGCCTCACAGCACAAGGGAGTGGATGAGAAAGAAACCGAGACACTTCTGTGAGCACGATGGTTCCTTGTCGGGGGGTTGGGCTTAGAAGCACAATATTGGCCCTAGTTCCCCTCACCGTGGCCACACAGTTGGCCAGAGACGTTCTAGGAGGCAGTTTCTAGGGGCCAAGGGTACAGGCTGCTCCGTCCATCTCTTGCCCGAAAGGTGTAGAGCAGCATACATCTGCAAAGGCAGGAACTGTCCGCTTGCAGGAAGCTCGTGAGCTGAGCAGTACAGAGCATGAGCAGTTGGGTTCCGTTTCGTGGAGTGGCCGCCGGAGACTTCCCAGACCTGTGTTGCTCGGTCCCATGCAGACCGGCCCCAGGAGCAGGCAGTGGTTGCCAATCGGCAGCGTGTGCCCTACCTCGGCCCTGTGGCCCCGGCTTTATATGGACAAGTCCGTGGAAGAGGCTGGGCCTGGGCTTGGGGCTGCGGTGGGGCTGCTGAACGAGGCAAAGAAGGCAACTTTTATTATCTGGGGAGTTGTTTCCGAAACATTATCAACTCAGATTATTGGCCACAAATTTTCACCTGAAATCAGAGAGTAATAGGCTTTTACAGTGCAGTAAAAAGCGTATTAGCTGGTTCTGGGGTGTCTCACCTCCTGTTTACTCCGCTGTTTTATCAATATTGCCATAACCTGACACTTCTGGGTAGAGGACAATCGTAAAGTGTCCATAGATCCTGTAAACCACACTAAATAGAGATTAGTATTACTACTAAGTTTAAACCCTAGTAAAAGATAATTAAATTGATGGAAGTGGCTGTAAATCTCCCTTTTATCAAGTGCTCGCTCTCGTGCAGGCGGTCTCGAGCCTTATTATTTTACAGCATCATTAATGCCCTGGCAAGATCAGTGCCTCAAGTGGATGCTGCTGTCTGCTGGCTGGGGAGACAACGAGATGTATCAAATACATCCCCTGAATCTCTGCAGGCTCTCCCCTCCCTTCCCTTCTGGACTGCAGTGCTCGGCTGTGACTTGTCTCTGTGCCGGGACCAGTGCAAGGAAACAGGGCCGACCCTCCAGACCACTGTCCTGTCTGGGCCTCCGGCCCTTTAGGGAGGAGCCCTGGGTGTTTTTAAAGGCGGCCTTTTCCGGTGCTCTTGAATGCAACCCTTACCGAGAAGCTCCTATGGGGCCCATGCTTTCTACAGAGACTGTCTTATGGGACCAAATAATGCTGCTCTGGGGGGGAGATAAAACTACAAAACCATGACTCAGTGGAGGCAGCTGAAACATAAACACATTTTTTAAGAAAGAGATTTATTTATTCCAGGGGGGGTGGAGGGGCAGAGGGAGAGGATCCCCAAGCAGACTCCCAGCTGACCCACAAGACCATGACCTGACCCGAAACCAAGAGTCGGACGCTCAACTGACTGCGCACCCAGGCACCCCGCAAACATAATTTTAATAGATGCCTCACCGGAAAGGGAGATCCCTGGATGTAGCCTGTATTTAAGAGGCTCAGTCCTAGAAGGAGTTTCCCATCACAGAATGATTCAGTAGAAGTCTTTGGATAAGGGTGAGGGTGGCCTAAGGGCTGAGCACAGTGGGTTGCGGCTGCCATGCTAAGCGATTTTTAGTGGGGTGCTCCCATCCCCCACCCCACCCTTTCTACATGTCCACCAGCTAATCCAAGCTTCATTCAATGGCAAAACCTCAGTCAATGGCAAAGCCCACGTGTCCATCAGCTAATCCAAGCCTCAGTCAAGGCCTGGGCCAAGCCTGTGGGCCTGGGATCTGTCAGGGGCAGAGCTCCCAAGCAGAGAGTTCAGGAGTCTGCCAAAAGCTGGCTTGTCCTCCATCTGGTCCCTTCTCTCCAAGGCCACTGGAATGAAGGGACATCTGCTTCTTGCCACCAATCCATTTCCCTTCCAAAGCAGTGTTGGCAACCAGATGCATGACCCTCGGCAGATGGAGTAGCTAGCAGCAGGGGTGGGCTTTGTGTCTCTGGCCTTACCCTGGTCTGGACAGACCACTGTCCTGTCTTATGGGACCAGGTAGTGACTTCTTTAGGCATTAGTCCTTCTGGACCTCTCAGAGGCTCCATATGCCTGAAGAAGGGACTTCCTTAGGCGTTTCCAATGCATTTTTGAATCCCAGTTAACCAACACCCCATTATGTATGGAACAGAGATCCTGGGGGCCAAGACTCTTCTGCATATCTGCCCCTGACCTTGGCAGTGACCCTGAATTGAGCCTGTGGGGAACTAAGGGCTCAGGGCTGTGTGACTGCCTTGCCTGACAAGGCCAAGTTCTCGGGCCCCTGGGTGAGCCTCGATCTTTGGCTGGCCTTGACTGCAGAAACGGGAACATGAACAAGGAAATAGTCCCACAGAAGAGTCATCTGGGAGAGACTGGATTTGCCCACAGCAGATAAACACTTTTTTTTTTCTTTTTATTGCCTAAAGCTAAGTGATATGTACCTTGGTTGGAATTAGCAGGCTGAAAGTTCAAGAGATAAGCAGCTTCTCTTGGCGTGAGTGATCAGCAGGTCCGGCAGTGGGGTCTTGTTTTGGGAGGCCTCACCTTTTGAACTCGAGGCCTGATTCCCCTTTGCTGTTTCATAATCTCCAGCGGCAGGGAGTGTGAGCAGAGAGGACATGCCGGGCCCCGTCACAGGGCCCCACCTCAGTGTACCATGCTGGTGTGATTTTGTCCCTGCGTTCATGTTGGGCTGGGCCACTCCACGGGATGGCAGCAAGTACTTAACAGTCCTGTTCTGTGCCTGACCCCAGGGCTCCTGTTCTGTGCCGGACCCCTGGAAGTCTTCTTTAGGCCCAAGGCCTGCCTTCAGGGAGCTCAGAACCCAACGTGGAACTTAATAGCTAGCTCATAAACCCTACCTCTGTTTATGGTGTTTCTGTAGAAAAATGGCCTCAGTTTGGCTGAAGTCACGTTGAGCACTTGCAATTTCTTGGTGCCCTTGTTACAATGTTGTTTCTTGGGGCCACTACCCAGGGCTGCTGTGCAAAGACCCACATCTGTTCAGATTGGTGAACTGGGCCCTGTAGTGTGAAAGCCAAGAACCATAGTCTCAGAAGTGAAAAACTCACATCATCATTTACTGAGCGGCTGATGCAGGCAAGAGAGCTTTGTGTCTCTTTATGTTGTGTAAACAAACAGGTGGTTATACTTGACAAAGGCATGTTCAGCTGCTAATGAACGAACTTCCCCTGCTTGGGACATTTGAGTGTTTTGCTATGATAAGCACAGGACCGTGAAAACCCAATGGCAGAAATATCCACACAGCACGAGGTGCATACCGATCCATCCACAGAGGTCCTGGGCCAGCAAGAGGCACTGGGATCACCGGGCTGAGAACCAAGCTGACGCCTGAAGAAAAAAGATTCTGGTGCCCTTAACACAAAGAAGTCTGTGCTCAAAAAGTTATAATAAAAATGATTTCTCTGGTTCAGAGTCTGCTCATTTATCGTCTCATTCGATGGGTGTTTATTAAGTGCCTCTGTGCCAAGCACACTCCTGCATCCCCAGGATATAACTGAGCGGGGCCCCCACCCTGGACCTTCCCGAGCTCCCAGGAGGGCGATGAAACACGTGAACATTGCGTGTTGAGTGGGGTGACACACAGACGCCACGGGGACCTAGGCCGGCTTCCACGCTCCCAATCCTGCTGTGTGTGTGTGTGCGTGTGCGCATGGGTGCACGTATGTGTGTGGCACGGATGCACAGACCCATCAGACTTGCTCCCACATCTGCTCGTGCCCGTGAATTATCCAGGGCAGGATAATTACAACCTTTAAGAATTGAGCATTTGACACACATTATTTTTTTCTCACGCAGGATATTTTCCAATTTAATGAATATGTGCCACATTTGAAATTATGTTCCTCAAAAGAGTAGCCTTTGATCCTTTTCGGGATGGAGGGAGAGGAAAAAGAAAGAACAAAGAGAACCCCAACAAAAAGGGAAAACAATGACAGCAACGAAAAACCCCTCAAGTGCTATGATCCAAGCAAAACTCTGGAAGGTCAGGGCTGGGGCTGACTGTAGAATGCTCTCAGTGCTTAAGCTAATAAACCCAACTATCTTGAAGAGTAAACACCATGCTGTTTTGCCAACTATTAGATTTTTACTACTCTCCAATAAAGTGAGCGCATTATTCATTTCAAATAATGTGCCACTTATTGTTTCCTAAAGATTAGCAATTGAAAGAGATGTCAACAATTTTCACTCTTTAAATTAAGTATAATAGGCTTTTATAGCACAGTATAAAGATATCGAAGGGAAAAGCTGCAATTGCAAGCTTGAGTTTCCCTTTATCTATACATACAGCCCTAATTTGACACTTGGGAGCAGAGGAAGCTTGTGAAGAGCCCGCAGACCCCATAAAGCCGGTGACACTTGGATTAGTCTTACAGCTCACTTTGGGCACAGTAAAGTGATAATTTAATTAACTAATGGGGCCGTAAGCATGAGGGTTTATCTAATGAGTTCCCTTCTCCTTCGCCTCCTGGTAATTCCAGTCCTGGGTGTTTACAGATTTGCAGTAGCCTGGGCCGAGACGCACCCAGAGAGGAGCATCTTGTCCAGGTGTCCCCCGGGGCCCCGTGTGCTGTTTCTGTGGAGTTGGGACGTCATTGCTGCTCCCAGACAAACACACAACAGCTTATCAGGGCACGTTTTGAAGAGTTTCATGGTTTCTCCAAGGTGTCTAACACGCTTTCTGTGCATGAATTAATAATATAGATCCTATGGGCTCCGCGCTCAGTGCAGAGTCTTCTTGAGATTCTCTCCCTCCCCCTCTGCCCTTCCCCCTGGCTTGTGCACACTCTCTCTCTAAAATAAATTAAAAAAATAATAATAATATAGATTCCCACTGGTATTGTGTGTCTGTGTAAACACGTGCCTGTGCCCGTGGGAGGGTATGTGTGGGTGTGCATATGTGTGCAAGTGTGCGTGAGGGTGGATCTGGAGGAAACTTTGAACTCTGCCTATTAGCCTCACCTCCGACCTAGTTCATGTGGCAGGTGGACACGCAGGAACTGAGAGCCGGGGCAGAGACCACGGGGGGGGGGGCAGTGTTCCCAGAATAGCCGTTTCACAGCCCCTGGCACCCCTGGATTATTAGGCATTTCTTTCTTGTCTGTGCCCTTGTTCCACCATCCTGCAGGCAACATCTGCTGTTCTGTGGCTGAGCCCACCTCCTGGGGAAGGGTTCCTTGGGGCCTCGCTCTACTCCAGGGTGACTGCAATCACAGCTGAGAAGTGTCACCTTGACCCCGCGACTAACTCTTCTTCAGGGCCCCAGGAGGCCAATACAGGCCTGGAGGGGTCAGTTCATGGTTCCAGGACCCAGAGACCAAGAGGGTGAGCTCCGTGGGTGGGCCTGTGTTCACCTGGGGCGCAGGCCAGCTCAACAATCACCCTGGGACAATGGACACTCTCAGTTGAAATATACCATTTGGGCTGCTGAGCCGCCCCCCCCACCCCCCAGAAGGGAGCTGCCGGTTTTCATCCAGAGTAGGTCCTGCAGAGCGGTAGACAATGGGGTCATTTCCAGATTTCAGTCCTAAGGGAAGCTTTCACCACCATTTGGTCTCAAAGACACTATCCACATGGGAATTTTAGTGACACCTTGTACTTGTCCAGAGCAGCTCTCAGCCTCAGAATCCCACCTGTTGAGCAATTCAGAGGCGCAGCTGGGCCAGCAGAGGGTGGAAAAGAGTCTGAGCCACCTGGAGAGGCTCTCCCTTGCTTTCCCGTCTCTGCTTCACTTGGGGAGTGACCACCCCATCTGAGGACTCTCCAAAGCCTCAGAATTCCTAGGGGAGCTTTCGTACCGATGCTTGGGTTCTACCCCGGAAATGTGGATTTCTCTTGTTTTGGTAATTTCTTCTTTTTAAAAAATGTTTTCAAAAATTGGTAAGAGTTAGCTTTTAAAAACTTGTGGTGAAAGACATATAACATAAAATTTACATTTTAACCATTTGTCAGTGTGCAATCCAGTGACACTGGTGTGCGACCATCACCGCCGTCCAGATCTTGAGTTCTTCCGATCTTGCAAAGCTGGATCTCTGTCCCCATGAAGCACGAACTCCTCATTCCCCTCTCCCCCCGGCCCCAGGCAACCACCCTTCTACTTTCTGTCCCTAGGAGGGTGATGACTCCAGGCACCTCATATGAGTGGAATCATACAGTCTTTGTGCTTTTATGCCTGGCTTATTTCACTTAGCATCTTGTCTTCACGGTTCATCCATGTAGCAGGTGTCGGAACTTGCTTCCATTGAAAGGCTGAAGAAGATTGCATTATGTTAGATATCACATGTGTTTGTCCATTTATCTGTTGATAGACATTTGGGTTGTTTCCATCTTTTGGCTATTTTGAAGAATGCTGCTATGAAGATGGGTGTGCAAATATCTCTTTGAGTCCCTGCTTTCAATTCTTTTTTTTTTTAAGTTGGCTCCACGCCCAGCATGGAGCCCAACACAGGGCTTGAACTCGACCCTGAGATCAAGACCTGATCTGAAATCAAGAGTCAGACACTTACCTGACTGAGCCACCAGGTGCCCGCCTGCTTTCAATTCTTATAGGTATATGTCTTGACGTGGAATTGCTGCATTGTACGGGAATCCTATGTTTAGCTTAGGAGGACCTGCCATACCCCTGTCCACAGCAGTGGTACCATTGTACATCCCCACCAATGATGCCCAAGGATTCCAGTTTCTCCACTTTTCTTGCCAAAGTTTATTATTTTCCATTTGTTTGCTTAATAATAACCATCCTAACAGACATGAGGTAATATCTCACTATGATTTTGATTTGCACTGGGAATTAATAATTTTAAAAATTCCCCAGGAGGTGCTAGTGAGCATCCAGAGTTGAGAACTACTGAGTAAATGCCCATTCTTTATTGAGCCCATATTATCTGCCAGGCACTCTTCTAAATCCCCATTTGTTCCCCACATCCACTCAGTGAGGTAGGAGACACTCTCTTTCCTACAGATGAGAAAACAAAGCACCCAGAGGTGAAGACCCCTCATCTAGTAGGTGGTGCGGTTAAAATTCAAGCCCAGATCTTGTGGTCTCCAGAGCTCCTGAGCTCATTTGGGGTCCTCCTGCATCAGGAAGAGAAGGTGCCAAGGGCCATGCGGGAAGTTGCAATTTGCATGGGGTCAATACCATCTAAAAACAATACCAGAATGAGATCTTAGTTTAATTCTTGAAAGGAACGTTTTTTTCACACCCCTTTTTTTAGGAAGGAGGTTTAATAAAGAGGAGTGTTTCATTTTAAGTAATCATAGTTCTTTCCCTTTTACCTAATAATTTAATAGTTATTTTAAAGTCATTTATTCAAATAAAACTCAGGCTTCTGTGTTTTCAGAGGGACAGAAAACTAGATCCCATTCCATGTCTATCTCCTGTACTTACTGAGAGCCTGGAAGAGGGCCATGTGTTAGAATTGGAGTATAACAATACTGCCATCTTGTGGGATATTAAAGTATGGCCCTTCACACCTATGGCAACTTAACCCTCAAGCCAGAATTAAGAATTTCTGTGCACAGGCTTGTCTAGATCCGTTTCTAGTCAGGATGGGGCGGGAGGTGGGGGGTGGTGGGGGAAGGCCGGGTGGAGCAGTGTGTGAAGAAAAAATCGTGCTCTGTCAAAAGCAATTCATACGTTGAGGGCCAAAGTCAGAATCATGCCCTTGAGTGACAGGGACAATAGCAGATACAGTCCTGTTCCCTTTGCCACTCCCAGACTCTACTGCCCAGAGGGGAAGCTGTGGGTGGATCCACTGGGGCATCTGGAGGAGGGCTAACTTCCCTGCAACCATGTTTCCACCCCACCCACAGAGATGAGCAGGACAAATCTGAGCCTGGGATGCCTACTCTGATTGTCTTGAGTTTAAGAAGGTCTAGAATGGGCAAGAACTCCCCCCACCCCCCATCCCACCCCTCTCCTCCTTCTTCATAACCTACTTTATTGAAATATAATTCATGTACCATACAATTCACACATTTCAAGTGTACAAATCGGTGCTTTCTCGTATGTTCGCAGAGTTTTACTACCATCACCACTGTTTCAGAACATTCTCATCACCCTAAAGAGAAACCCCATACATACCCTTTGACCATTATCCCCCAATCCTCCCATCTCTCCGAGGCTATGGCAACCACTAATCAGCTTTCTTTTTATTTTGTGTAATTTAAAAAAAATATAGTTATCTATGAATTACATTTATTATTTATTTATTTACTTACTTATTTTTAAAGATTGTATGCATTTATTTGAGAGAAAGAGAGCGTGCACAAGCAGGAGGAGTGGCAGAGAGAGAGGGAGAAGTAGGCTCCCCGCTGAGCAGGGAACCTGATGTGGGGCTCGATCCCAGGACCCTGGGATCATGACCTGAGCCAAAGGCAGATGCTAAACCATCTGAGATACCCAGGTGCCCCTACATTTATTTATTTGTTTATTGAGATATAAATGGACATATAACATATTAGTTTCAAGTGTACAGCATAATAATTTGATATTTGTATATATTGCAAAATGATCACATCAAAAAGTTTAGTTAACATCTACATTTATAATTTTTTTTCTTGTGATGAGTACTTGTAAGATCTACTCTCTTAGCAACTTTCAAATATATAGCACAGTACTTTTTTATTAACATATAATGCATTATTTGTTTCAGGGGTACAGGTCTGTGATTCATCAGTCTTACACAATTCACAGGGCTCACCATAGCACATACCCTCCCCAGTGTCCATCACCCAGCCACCCCATCCCTCCCACCCCCAACCACTCCAGCAACCCTCAGTTTGTTTCCTGAGATTAAGAGTCTCTTATGGTTTGTCTCCCTCTCTGGTTCATCTTGTTTCATTTTTCCCTCCCTTCCCCTATGATCCTCTGTCTTGTTTCTCAAAGTCCTCATATCAGTGAGATCATATGATACTTGTCTTTTTCTGATTGACTTATTTCTCTTAGCATAATACCCTCTAGTTCCATCCATGTCTTTGCAAATGGCAAGATTTCATTTTTTTGATGGCTGCGTAATATTCCATTGTGCATATATGCCACATCTTCTTTATCCATTCATCCGTTGATGGACATCTAGGCTCTTTCCATAGTTTGGCTATTGTGGACATTGCTGCTATAAACATTGGGGTGCAGGTTCCCCTTCGGATCATTACATTTGTATCTTTGGGGTAAATACCCAGTAGTGCAATTGCTGGGTCGTAGGGTAGCTCTATTTTCAACTTTCCGAGGAACCTCCATACTGTTTTCCAGAGTGGCTGCACCAGCTTGCATTCCCACCAACGGTGTAGGAGGGTTCCCCTTTCTCCGCATCCCCGCCAACATCTGTCATTTCCTGACTTTAGCCATTCTGACTGGTGTGAGGTGGTATCTCATTGAGGTTTTGATTTGGATTTCCCTAATGCCAAGCGATGTTGAACACTTTTTCATGTGTCTGTTGGCCATTTGGATGTCTTCTTTGCAGAAATGTCTGCTCATGTCTTCTGCCCATTTCTTGATTGGATTATTTGTTCTTTGGATGTTGAGTTTGATAAGTTCTTTATAGATTTTGGATACTAGCCCTTTATCTGATATGTCATTTGCAAATATCTTCTCCCATTCTTTTGGTTGTCTTTCGGTTTTGTTGATTGTTTCCTTTGCTGTGCAAAAGCTTTTTATCTTGGTGAAGTCCCAATAGTTCATTTTTGCCCTTGCTTCCCTTGCCTTTGGCAATGTGTCTAGGAAGAAGTTGCTGCAGCTGAGGTCGAAGAGGTTGCTGCCTGTGTTCTCCTCAAAGATTTTGGTGGATTCCTGTCTTACATTTAGGTCTTTCAACCATTTGGAGTCTATTTTTGTGTGTGGTGTAAGGAAATGGTCCAGTTTCATTCTTCTGCATGTGGCTGTCCAATTTTCCCAACACCATTTGTTGAAGAAACTGTCTTTTTTCCGTTGGACATTCTTTCCTGCTTTGTCAAAGATTAGTTGATCATTGGGTTGAGGGTCCATTTCTGGGCTCTCTATTCTGTTCCACTGATCTATGTGTCTGTTTTTGTGCCAGTACCATACTGTCTTGATGATGACAGCTTTGTAATATAGCTGGAAGTCTGGAATTGTGATGCCACCAGTTTTGCTTTTCTTTTTCAACATTCCTCTAGCTATTCGGGGTCTTCTCTGGTTCCTAATTTTAGGATTATTTGTTCCATTTCTTTGAAAAAAGTTGATGGTATTTTGATAGGGATTGCATTGAATGTGTAGATTGCTCTAGGTAGCATAGACATTTTCATAATATTTGTTCTTCCAATCCATGAGCATGGAACTTTTTTCCCATTTCTTTGTGTCTTCCTCAATTTCTTTCATGAGTATTCTATTGTTTTCTGAGTACAGATTCTTTGCCTCTTTGGTTAGCTTTATTCCTAGGTATCTTATGGTTTTGGGTGCAATTGTAAATGGGATTGACTCTTTCATTTCTCTTTCTTCTCTCTTGTTGTTTGTGTATAGAAATGCAACTGAATTCTGTGCATTGATTTTATACCCTGCCACTTTACTGAATTCCTGTATGAGTTCTAGCAGTTTTGGGGTGGAGTCTTTTAGGTTTTCCACATAAAGTATCATATCATCTGCAAAGAGTGAGAGTTTGACTTCTTTGCCAATTCGGATGCCTTTTATTTGTTTTTGTTGTCTGATTGCTGAGGCTAGGACTTTTAGTACTATGTTGAATAGCAGTGGTGATAGTGGACATCCCTGCTGTGTTCCTAACCCTAGGGGAAAAGCTCTTAGTTTTTCCCCATTGAGAATGATATTCGCTGTGGGCTTTTCATAGATGGCTTTTATGATATTGAGGTATGTACCCTCTATTCCTACACTGTGAAGAGTTTTGATCAAGAAAAGATGCTGTACTTTGTCAAATGCTTTTTCTGCATCTATTGCTAGTATTATATGGCTCTTGTTCTTTCTTTTACTAATGTATTGTATCACATTGATTGATTTGCGGATGTTGAACCAAACTTGCAGCCCAGGGATAAATCCTACTTGGTCATGGTGAATAATCCTTTTAATGTTTACTGTTGGATCTTATTGGCTAGTATTTTGGTGAGAATTTTTGCGTCCATGTTCATCAGGGATATTGGTCTGTAGTTCTCCTTTTTGATGGGGTCTTTGTCTGGTTTTGGAATCAAGATAATGCTGGCCTCATAAAATGAGTCTGGAAGTTTTCCTTCCATTTCTATTTTTTGGAACAGTTTCAGAAGAATAGGTATTAATTCTTCTTTAAATGTTCGGTAGAATTCCCCTGGGAAGCCATCTGGCCCTGGGCTTTTGTTTGTTGGGAGATTTTTGATGACTGCTTCAATTTCCTTACTGGTTATGGATCTGTTCAGGTTTTCTATTTTTTCCTGGTTCAGTTTTGCTGGTTGATACATCTCTAGGAATGCATCCATTTCTTCCAGATTATCTAATTTGCTGGCATATAGTTGCTCATAATATGTTCTTATAATTGTTTGTATTTCTTTGGTGTTGGTTGTGATCTCTCTTCTTCCATTCATGGTTTTATTTATTTGGGTCCTCTCTCCTTTCTTTTTGATAAGTGTGGCCAGGGGTTTATCAATCTTATTAATTCTTTCAAAGAACCAGCTCCTACTTTCGTTGATCTCTTCTAGTGTTCTTTTGGTTTCTAGTTCATTGATTTCTGCTCTGATCTTTATTTTTTCTCTTCTCCTGCTGGGTTTAGGCTTTATTTGCTGTTCTTTCTCCAGCTCCTTTAGATGTAGGGTTAGGTTGTGTATTTGAGAACTTTCTTGTTTCTTGAGAATTGCTATATACTTGTGTTGCTATATACTTTCTTCTTAGAACCGCCTTTGCTGAATCCCAAAGATTTTGAAGAAGTCCTATTTTCATTTTCATTTGTTTCCATGAATTTTTTAAATTCTTCTTTAATTTCCTGGTTGAGCCTTTCATTCTTTAGTGGGATGCTCTTTAGCCTCCATGTATTTGAATTCTTTCCAACTTTCCTCTTGTGATTGAGTTCTAGTTTCAAAGCATTGTGGTCCGAAAATAGGCAGGGAAGGATCCCAATCTTTTGGTACTGGTTGAGACCTGATTTGTCTGGAGAATGTTCCATGTGCACTAGAGAAAAATGTGTATTCTGTTGCTTTGGGATGGAATGTTCTGAATATATCTTTGAAGTCCATCGGGTCCAATCTGTCATTTAAAGCCTTTATTTCCTTGTTGATCTTTTGCTTAGATGATCATTTCAGTGAGGGGGGTGTTAAATACAGCACAGTATTATTAAGTCTAGTCACCATGCTATACATTTCATCTCCAGGTCTTATTTATTTTGTAACTGGAAGTTTGTACTTCACTAACTTACTTTCTGTCCCTGCAGATTTGTTTATTCTGGACATCGAACATAAACAGAATCATATGATTATCTAGTCTTTTGTGAAGAACTTTCATATACAATGTTTTCAAGGTTCAATCATGTATTAACATATAGTGATACTTCATTCCTTTCTACTGCTGGGCACTATTTCATGGGATGCCTATATCACATTGCATTTATCCATTTGTTAGTTGCCAGACATTAGGGGTTTTTCCCTTCACTTTTTGGCTGCTATGGGTAATGCTGCTATGAACACTCTTGCACAAGTTTTTGTGTGAACATATGTTTGCATTTCTCTTGTGTATTCTCCTTGATGTGGATCTATGGATCTAACTCCTGGTTTAATACCTTCAAGAGTTGTCACACTCTTTCCAAAGTGGTGGCACCTGGGTGGCTCAGTCGGTTAAGCGTCTGCCTTTGGCTCAGGTCATGATCCCAGAATCCTGGGACCAAGTGCTGAATCAGGGCTCCCTGCTCTGCAGGGAGTCTGCTTCTCCCTCTGCCCCTACCTCAAAATGGCTGCAACATTTTCCATCCTCACCGACAGTGTACGAGGGTTCCAATTTTTTGACATTGCCACTTAGGTTTGTACATTCTAGGTACAATTCTCTTATTAGATGTATGATTTGCAATTTTTTTTAACCATTCAGTAGGTTGTCTTTTCACTTTCCTGATGGTGTCCTTTGAAGTACAAAAGTGGTTAATGATGAATCAGCAAAAAAAAATTATCTATTTTTTTTCTTTTGTTGCTTGTACTTTAAGCCTTATATCAGAGAAACCTTTGTCAAATCCAAGATCAAGATATGCTCTTACGTGTTTTTCTAAGAGTTTTATAGTTTTATCTCTCTTTTTTTGATTTGATACATTTATGTATTGCAATATGATTACCGTCACAGTGTTAGCTAACACCTCCATTACATCACATAATTATCATTTTATTTTGTGGCGAGACCATTTAAGATCTAGTCTTTTAGCAACTTTGAAGTATACAATACAGTATTGTATCCTCTCTCTTTTTTTTCTCTTAGTCTAGCTAAAGGTTTGTCAATTTCGTTTATCCTTTCAAAAAACAGGGTCTTAGTTTCATTGATGCTCTATTGTTTTTCTGGTCTCTACTTCATTTATTTCTGCTCTGAATTTTGAATTTTGTTATTTCTTTCCTTCTGCTAACTTTGGGCTTAGTCTGTTTTCCTTTTTCTAGTTCCTTGAGGTGTAAAGTCAAGTTGTTCATTCGAAATCTTACTTTGTTCTTAATATATGCATTCATTGCTGTGAATTCTCTAAGAACTGAGGAATCAAGAAAACATGACACCACTAAAGGTCATCCTACAGAAGTCAAACCCCAAGACATGGAGACCTGTGATTTAGCTGGTAAAAAATTCAAGATAGCTGTTCTGAAGAAACTCAGTGAGCTACATTTAGAGTAATTATTGATAAGTAAGGACTTATTGATGCCATGTTATTAATTACTTTCTGGCTGTTTTGTAGTGCCATTGTTCCTTTTTTCCTCTCTTACTGCCTACCTTTGTGAATTGGTAAGTTTCCTTGGTGGTAAGTTCTGATTCCTTTCTCTTTAGCTTCTGGAAAATTACTATATGTTTTTGCTTTGTGGTTACCATGAGACTCACCTAAAATATCTTATAGATAAAACAGTCTGTTTTAAGCTGAGAGCAACTTAATTTCAACCACATACAAAAACTCTAACCTTTTACTCCCTCTACTTGTATGTTTTTGATGTCACAATTTACTTCTTTTTATTCTATGTATTTGTTAACAAATTATAGTAGCTATAGTTATCTTTCATACTCTTTTCCTTTAACCTTTACACCATAGCTAAGTGGTTAATATACCAGAGTATTACAGAATTAGAGTTTTCTAAATCTGATGGTACATTTACATTTACCATTGTGTTGTATATTTTCATATGTTTTTATGTTACTAATTAGTGGCTTTTCATTTGATTTTGAAGAGCTCCTTTCAGCACTTCTTGTAAGGCAGGTCTAGTGGGGCTGAACTCCCCAGTTTTTGTTTGTCTGGGAAAGTCTTTGTTTCTTCTACATTTCTGAAGGATAATTTTACCAGATGGGGTATTTTTGGCTGGCATTTTTTCTTTCAGCACATTGAATATATCATTCCAGTTTCTCCTGGCCTGTAAGGTTTCTACTAAGAAATCTGATTGCCTAATGAGGGTTCCTTTATAGATTAAAATCTTTTTTTCTCTCTCTTGCTGCTTTTAGGATTCTCTCTTTGTGTTTCATTTTTGACATTTTCATTATAACGTGTCTTGGAGAAGATTGTTTTGAATTGAAATAATGGGATGGTCTATTAGATTCATGAACTTTGATTTCCAAGTCTCTTCCCAGGTTAAGAACGTTCTTGACTATTATTTCCTAAAATTAACATTTTTCCTCTTCTTCTCTTCTTCCTCTGGAACTCCAATAATTCTGGTATTCATTCTTTTTGATGGTGTCACTTAGGCTTTTTTTTTTTCCCACTCTTTTTCATTTTTTTTTCCCTGTTCTCCTCCTACTGGGTTAGTTCAAAGTTCCTTTCTTCTGACTCACTGATTATATCTTCTATTTGGTGCATTCTGATGTTAATGCTCTCATTGCATTTTTCATTTCATTTATTCAATCCTTCAGCTCCAGAATTCCTGTTTGGTTCTTTTTTATGATTTCTATCTCTTTGTTAAACTTCCCATTTTGTTCATGTATTGTTTTCCTGATTTTGTTGAATTGTCTTTCTCTGTCTTCTTGTAGCTCACTGAGTTTCTTAAGAACAGCTATCTTGAATTTCTTATCTGGTAAATCACAGGTCTCCATGTCTTGGGGTTTGACCTCTGCAGGATGATCTTTTGGTGGTGTCATGTTTCTTTGATTCCTCAGGTTCCCTGGGGTTTTGCATTGCTATTTTTGCATTTAAAGTAGCAGTCTCCTCCTCCAATCTTTACTAGCTGCCTTCAGGTGGGAGATAATTGTCTCTTGTTTCCTCCTATGGCTGAATTCTTCAGTTTGTATGTCTTCTCTCCATCTTACAACACACCAGTCTGACTGTTGGAAAAACCTCTTTTTTGTTTTCCAGAAGGTGACACTACAGCTTAAGATGGTAGTTTCTTCTTTGCTTATAGATTTTGTTTTGTTTCCTGCATGTTCTCCTGGTAACCTCCAGCTCACTTTCACTGCTACCCTCAGGAGTGCCCACAGAAGCTGGCTGCAGAGCGGGGGGAGTTGTGCATGTGGCAATCAGCGTGTTGGGGATGCCCATGGACCAGGTGGGAGAATCCTTGGGTGAGGTTTTCTCAGCAGCTCATGGGTGGGCTTTCTCCTGGAGTCCAAAATGCAGTTGGCAGGAATTGTGTTTCTTTAATGCCCTTGGATATTTGTATCTACCACTTTCCCAGTCTCCTCCCTTACACCTTCACCCATTTCCCCCATCCCATCTTGGAGAGAGAGATGGGAGAGAAATGGGTTTCTTCAGCAGCACCCTGCACAGCCAAGAAGCTGGATGCTCACTCACCGCTCTTTCTTTTTCTCCACAGGAGAGATCCCTGGTGTCCTATAGCTCTGGTAAAGTTCCTCTTTCCTACTCCAAGGGTCCAGACATATATTTCTCTTTTTTGCACAGTAGAATGCTGGAAAGTATTCTCTATAAAACCTGGACATCTACAAAGGATATCTTGTCCATGGGTGTCTGCCTAAGTCAGTGTTCTCCAGTTGCTCCCAGACTGTGCCCAAGAGGGACAAGCCAGTTTATAGGCAACTGCCAGTTCCATGGCTTGTACTGTTCTGTCTGCCTGTTGCCTGATTCACAGATGGGTGAGACTCTTCCTGGGACCCTTGGCATGTGGTACTAGATCCCACAAGTCCTACAGAGGCAATTTTGTTCATGGATGGATGCTGAATTTTAGTTGTTGAAGTAGGGACAAACAAGAGGGACATCTTATGCCACCATGATGCTGATCTCTCTGGTTTTATCTCTTACATTTAGGTCTTTGACCCATTTTGAATTATTTTTTGTGTGTTCAGTGTAGGGATAAAAGTCCACCTTCATTCTTTTGCATGTGGACATCCAGTTGTTCCAGCACATTTGTTGAAAAGACTATTCTTTCCCCCACTGAATTGTTTTGTACCCTTGGTGAGAATCAATTGACTATAATTGTGAGGGTTTATCTCTGGACTGTCACTTCTTTTCCACTGATGTATATATCCTTCCTATGCCAATACCACACCATCTTAATTACTGTAGCTTTGTAAGTTTTGAAATAGAGAAGTGTGAATTCTACTACCGTGTTCTTCTTTTTCGAGATTGTTTTGGCTTTTCTGGGTCCCTTGAATTTCCATATAAATTTTAGGATCAGCTTATCAATTTCTGCAAAGAAGCCAACTGAGATTTTAATAGGGATTTTATTGAATCTACAGATTACTTTAGGGAGTATTGCCATTTTAACAATATTTTAAGTCTTCTGATACATGAATATGGAATGTTTTTCTGTATATTTATATCTTAATTTTTTCCCAACAATGCTTCATAGTTTTAAAATAGAAGTTTTGCACTTTTTGGTTAAATTTAGTCCTAAGTATTTTATTCTTCTTGTTACTATTGTAAGTGGGATTTTTTTTTCATTTCATTTTTGGATTGTTCATTGCAAATATATAGAAATACAATTGATTTTTGCATATCAATCTTGTATCCTACAACCTTGCTGAATTACCTTATTGGTTCTAATAGATTTTAGCTGATTCCATAGGATTTTCTATATAAAAGACATCCAGTTAGTGGATCATGCAACTCTCAATCTTGGGGTTGTGAGTTCAAGCCCCACATTGGGTGTAGAGATTATTTAAAAATAAAATCTTAAAAAAAAAAAAGACATGTCATCTGTGCATAGGGAGTTTTAGTTCTTCCTCTCAAATCTACATTACCTTTATTGTCTTGCCCAACTGCTTGGCTAGAACCTCCAGTACCAAATTGAATAGAAATGGCACAGTAATCCTTTTTTAGGCCTACCTGTGGTCCCATCCAGCTGTGTCACCTGCTGATATGTGACATCTTTCGGAATTGAGTGGATCAGAACAGTATCAAGAACTGGCCCATGGCAAAATGGGAAAAGATTTTTCTTACTTGGTAAACATCAATCTTTTCATCAACAGTCTGAGTATGACAGAAACAGTTAATATGCCTACTTGTATCGCTATTTTAAATTCCTTTATTTTGACCAAAAATATTCTCCATGAAATATTGTCAAATATCTTCCTGAAAACCACAAACATTATGTCTGTATATATTGTCACCTACTAGTCTAGTGACTTGATAGGCTCTCAAGAAAGGAAATTAACACACACATACACACACCCCACACTCTTCCCTCTGCCTTCTCCAGTCCCCAAAAGTTGGATCAGGTTCAGCTGAAGGTGTGTTCATTCTCTTTTCCAAATTAATCAGAATATGGAATGAACTGTATCTGGTGCTAGTGTTGGGGTTCTTCAGGCTCATTAGCATGTGAGGCCACTGAAAGATAGGAACTCATCTATCTTGTTCATTTCTGTACTCTGGACCTTATACAGTGTTTGCCACATAAGTGGCACCCGTAAGGTAGAGTCACCCCTTGAACCATGTGGAAGTTAGGGATGCTGACTTCCATGTAGTCGAAAATCTGTGTATAAGTTTGGCTTTCCCCAAACGTAACTTCTAGTAGCCTACTATTGACTGGAAGCCCTACCAATAATATAAACAGTTGATTAACACATATTTTGTATGTCTTATGTATTATATTCTTACAATAAAGTAAGCTAGAGAAAAGGAAGTGCTATTAAGAAAATCACTGGAAAGAGAAAATACACGGACAGTACTGTTCTGTATTTATTGAAAAAAATCTGCATATTAAACCAGTGCAGTTCAAGGGTCAATTGTATTTGCTAAGTGAGCAAGTGAAAAGGGCTTTTTAGGCATAGGGAGGAATAGTGAAGGGATGATCGTGGACTGGGCGAGTGGCAGGTAGAAATGGAACCAAATGGCCTCAGGAGTGAACCTTGGTCGGAGAAGGAAAAGAGGCAAGGACAATATCAGTCCTCTTCACCATGCTGTCTTCTGTGTTTGGTGGTGTCTGCAGTACATGATGCTCAATAAATATTTTTATAAAGTAATGAATGTATGAAACGAAGCAGGAAGTGGAAAAACTAAAAGAAGAGCAAAACAGAAATGTACTCAAAAGGTGAAAGAAACAAAAAAATTTGCAACCACAATAGGTTCCCATCACAATTTGTAAAAAAAAAAAAAAAAAAGTCTCTAGAACCTGTCTATGAAGCAAAGATTTTGTAGGGAGAGTGTACTGGGATGATTTGGCCACATGACCAATATTTGCTCTTCCTGGTCATAGAATTTGCCCTTTATCTCTGCTTCTTTCCTACCCTAGTGAGCTGGGTTGAACGGCATCTTTTCTCTCTTTCTCTTAAAGACAATAGCTCCCAGGGTCCTTGCTTCTTGGTTTCACTGCTCTGGGCCTCCCTCTGGTGTAGTTCAGATTCTTAGGGAACTTGGAAGCAGGGGACACACCAAGACCAAAAGTTATATAGAGAATGTTAGGAGAAATGGACACTAGAGTTCAAAACCCTCAAAAGTTCAAACGTCCAAAACCAAGTGTGCCCCTCCACTTCCATTGTCTTGGCCAAGACATCTTTCCTTGTTTCACTAATACTCAATGTTGTAATCTCTTATTACCAAAAGCTCACCTGCACTTAAGGATTTGGGAACAAGGTTTTCCTGCCAATATCTAAAGTGGTGGCAGAGGAAGCACATCCTCGATGGGGAATGAGAGAGGTAGTAGGGAACCTGGAAGAGCATAGCATCAAAAGAAGAGAGTTTTGAGGGAGCAGGAAGACTCCGCAGTACCGAATGCAGAGAGGAATCAAGAAGGGTGGAGACTAAAGACTGGGAGTTTGGGAATCCGGGGCCTTTGTTTATGAAAGCAGTTCCCATTCTCATGGTGCTGGGAGAAATAAAGGTAGTAGTAGGTTAGGAGTGAATAGGAAATGAGGCAAAAAGGGGAATGCTTATATATTCCAAAGGTCAGGGGACTGCAAGGCCATTTGATGAGAATGAACAAGGGGGAGGCAGATGATTCAGGAAGACTGCTCACAAGTATGGAAGAGCTGTTGGGAGAAACAGGAGAGAAGGCAGAAGCTCTGGGCTGGAGTGAGAGCTCCATAGGCAGTGTGGCTGTCGGGGCCTGGGAAAACCAATGTGTGGATGGGCTGGTGTCTTTGGGAAGCGCAGTGCTGTGGTGTCTGCACAGCATTCTGGTTTGCCGGGTCTGACCACACCTTTGGTGGCTCCTGCCTTATAGTCATTGGACGTCTTGTGTGCAGGTACTCAGTGTCTGAGAGGGCATTGCAGGATAGAGTGAAGGAAAGGTAACTATTTCTCTGTCTCTGATGACATGGCCTTCCTCCAGAACTTGAAGGGTCTGTACAGTAAACCCCCCCCAAAAAATGTGCTATGGCTCAAACATGATGGAAGTATATTTCTGCCTCAAGAAATCCAAAAATGATGTTTCTGCTCAGAGAAGAGCTCTCCTCCAGGCAGTGAATCAGGGTCCCAGGATCCTGCTGTCTTGTAGCTTCTCCATCTCCTGCACGTGGTTTTTGTAGTCCTCTGTATCAGCTGGCCAAAAGGAAAGGCACAGAGGCCTGTCCATGGGAAGGTTATATGGTCCAGGCTGAGTGGGTGCATCAGTTCTGCCCTCACAACCACACCCAACCAGAAAGGGGCCTGGGAGGTACAGTGGAATTTCACACCCCTGGAGAAGGGATGGGTTTGGTGAACAACAGGTGGCAATTCGTGCCATGGAAAGATATGGAACAACTGAGTGAACCAAACCCCAGCAAGAACTGCTGTCACAGAGCATGTTGACACTTAGTTACAGTCTGTACTTTGTCACCTTAGGACAGGAAACTTGCCTGGAAATATGAAGGCATTTGTCAGATGCCCATCAGCCCTCAGTCCTGCCCTGTTATTGGCAAAAGAGGCTGCAGTGGAATAAAGCAGAAGCTCTTTTCTAAATCCTAAGCCACCCTCAAACAGCTCGGAGTCCAACTAGCATCCTCCTCGAAAATAACAGGAGCCAGCAGGGTGAGCAGGCTGGGCCACAGCAGGAGGGGGCCCAGGGTGAGCTGTTGACGCTGGGGCCAATTCAGATGAGATTTCCCTGATGTCAACCCCAGGGCCTGCTGATGGGTCATCTGGTGGCCCTGTGTGTGACACTGCAGGGCCCCGGGCCTCCTGAAAGCTGTGGCCATTTTCTCCTATTGGGGTGGAGAGCTGCTGGGAGAGGTTTCTCTTAAAGGAAGTCTGGTGGGGCCTGGTGTGGCAGGTGCACAGCCCCAGACAAAGAACCCAGTGGGAGAAGCCTTGGTTGCTAAGTGACTCCTCCTAAAACCAGAGGCAGAGGTGGCTGTGACTGGAATCCCACCATTCTGTACACCGTTGTGCACCCTGGCATTGCTGGCCCCCAACCCCACACTTCTGCATGTCCACAGCCTCTGGATGGCTTTCTTCCAGTCCATCTCGGCCTTTCTCTGAGCAGTGAGGAGGTCAGGGGCCACACAGTTCCGTTTCCCTTTGCTGGTGGATGTTCGAGGCCTGCTCCTTCTTGCCTGGCTGCCAGGGCTGGGGCTTCCTTCTCCATGAGCCCTTAGATCTGGGGCATGGGGCTCTCAGGAGGGCTGGAGGTAGCATTTCCAGACAGGAGTGTCCTGCACAACCCTCCCTCCCTTCCTCCCTCCATCCCTCCCTTCCTTCCTTCCTTCCTTCCTTCCTTCCTTCCTTCCTTCCTTCCTTCTGGTATCTGGTGCATGACCACCCCCCACTGGCAGCTTTCCTTCCTTCTCACTGATCACTTAAGCAAAAATATTTTCCATCCTCTTCCATCCCTCTTTCTATCCCTTCCTTCCTTCCTTCCTTCCTCCCTCCCTCCCTCCCTCCCTCCCTCCCTCCCTCCCTTCCTTCCTTCCTTCCTTCCTTCCTTCCTTCCTTCCTTCTGGTATCTGGTGCATGACCACCCCCCACTGGCAGCTTTCCTTCCTTCTCACTGATCACTTAAGCAAAAATATTTTCCCACTTGTTAGAATAATTGTCATATTGCAAAGGCAATTTTTTCACGAAGATGTGACTAACCTCCCTCATAGTTGTTTTTTTCACACTTGCTGGCATTCATATTATCCATGACTTGTTATAACCACCATGATCATCAGGGCCTCTGTCTCCTGCCCACCTCTTTCTCATGGCCACACCCTCCCCCAGCCTTCCCTCTCACAGTAACCTGTGCCACCTCCAATGGGGTGCATCCCTGTCCCCACCAAGTCCTGTAGTCTTCCATCAAGCCTTCCTTGAAAATGGGGCAGGGCACAGGGGTGATGCTCTTTCAAGGGCTAGGCCCCACAGACTCATCTGGAAGAATCCCCAGGATGCCAGTCACCAGGAACCTCAATCACTTACTGTCTTCTTTCGTGTGAATTTCGAAGACATGACCCTTTTGGGCAGAATAGTTGGATAAAGGATCCTCTTCCTCCAGGTTGGATGCAGACTCCTACCAAGGGGCCTGGCGTGGAATCTGGCACATGTCCAATGTTAGCCCCCACATTCCCCCCGCCCCGGGTACCACTGTGAAGTGCACAGACTGCACAGCTATATATGTCGACCCCAAAAGCTGCTATTGCTCCAAGGCCCTGACATGGAAAATATATGACATTTGTATCCCCCAGTGGTCACCGTCCTGGCCAGGAGACCCTCTGGACCTGATATCATAATAGTGGTCCCTTTTATTGAGGATCACCGTGTGTTAAAGTCTGATTTATGTTTACGTTAGCTCATTTAACTCAGGACCTCTGCAGTTGGCCACTGTCCCCTGCTTCCAGGCCTCACACTTCTTCTTCTTCTTCTTTTTTTTTTTTTTAGGCCTCATGCTTCTTGTTGTGCCTGCTTAGACTGGGCCACTGAGATTTCTCTTCAGTTCCTCTCTGAACTGGATGGAGTCTGTCTTTAAGAACAGAAGGAAGCTGTCCACATGTACACATTTCATTGTTTGACTCAACTCAGACTTGCGGCGTCCTTTTTTTTTTTTTTTTTTGACAGCATTGGCTTCAAGGGCAGGACGATGAACATTGTTTATTGATCTTTGACTGTGAACCTGATATACTAATTCACGCAATCCTCACATCAATCCTTTGAGGGAACTGTTGTCAACCCCTTTTTGTGCATACCCAAATCGAAGTGCAGGAAGGCTTCCGGCTTCCCCAGGCCCCACAACCAGAATCTAACCCCAGAAATCCTGACATCACAGCCTGGTTCCCACCTGCCCATGGCCTTATGATCTGCTGACATGGAAACTTTCAGGATGGACGTTTTCTTTCTTGAGGGATTCTTTAAGTAGGAAATATGAGGTTGAGGAGAAGAAATGTCAGTTAAAAGAGACACAGTGATTACAAATATGTACTCGGCCAGGGTGACCTGGACACAGGTGCCACTATGCCACCTAAAATCATGTGGCTTTGGGTAAGTGACTGAACTTCTCCCTGCCTCAGCATGTTCGTCTGTAAAGTGAGATTAATAATGGGGTATGGCTATTGTGAGTAGTAAGTGAGAAAATCGAGGTCAAGTACTGAATACAGGGCCTGGCACATGTTAAAGGCCCACTCCTGGCTTTTCTTGCTATTATTCCTACGGACATAACCCTCCCCACTGATGTCACCTCATTGCCTGTCAGCTTCAAGCAGCCTATGAGGACATCCTACACCCTCTGGGGCCTTTGGTATCATGGCTGGCTATCATGGGGATGGAGACATTACCCTGAGTCAATGACAAAGGTCCTAGAAAGGGACCAGCAGCTTTCATCACCACCACATTTGCAAAAAATATAAGTTCACAAGAAACCCCTGTAAGGTTCCCAAATACCTACTGCCCACTCAACAGTGCTGTGACCTTTCTCCTCAACGTTGTGCTGCTCTGAATTGTTTTACAAAATGGTGGTCGGCAAGAGACTGGATGGCCACCCGTGGTTCTTGAGAAGGATGCCCGCCAAACCCCACAGCTTCACCACCAACTCTGGAATATGATATCCTTGAACATTCCTTAAATAAATTCATTTTCAACTCAAGGCTCAGCAGCTGAGTGGGGAACAGTTACCACAGGCCACCATGAGAGGGTGCCCCAAAGCCACCTCTTAACGTCACCCACACCCCTGCAGGCAGGAGACCAAGATTTCATCTTTCTCATAGAAAAGTAAACATACACCAGTATATAACCTGCCATCATAATCTATTTGTGCACATTTTAAAAGCCTGTAAGCGTGCAGTTTCACTTTCATTTCATTCCTCAACTGTTCATATTCTTGCTGTACTCTGCCTTCCAGGGAAAGGATTGGAAAATGGATTGAGAAACAGTTATTAATAACCAATAATTAATGACCATGTTTCAGGTAGTGGGATAAACACTTTTTATTCATTGCCTCTGATTCTTACAGCCACCCTGTTTGGGGGGATGCTGTTATGCTCTTTTCCTTTGCTATTCCTGAACTTAATTTTTTATTAAAGAAAATTTCATTATGAAAATTTTAATTAATCTAATTAATTAATTAATTTTATAATGAAAAAATTTTTCTTTATGAGAAATTGTAAAAATGCAGGGAAGTGGACTTTCCAATGTGGTATTTTCTCAATTAAACGTCCTCGGGAGGCAGTATAAAAAGCTGTATGATAAACAACTACTCAATACCCAATAACATATTATAATTGTTTTTTATTGACCAACAGCATTCTTTCCAGGCATATTATAGACATGTGGGGATGGCTAGGGGGCTGACAATGCTACCTTAGGTTTATCTATTGTTATATGTACACTTTCCTGTGCTCTTCATTCCTTCTTATATTTCCATGCTTCCACCTGGGATCATTTTCTTTCTGTTTAAAGAAAGTGTGTGTGTGCTGGAAACAAATTTTCTCAGGTTTTGGTGTCTGGAAATATTACGAGTTTACCTTAACTCTTGAAGAATATTTTTGGTGGCTGTTGTAGGATGCTAGATTTCAGCTGTTTTCTTTCAGCGCTTTGAAGATATGATTCTATGTCTTTGGGCTTCTATTGTTTCTGATGGAAATTAGTAGTCAGTCTTATTTTTGGTGTTGTGAGGGTGACGTATATTTCCCCCCTCTGGTTTCTCGGAAGTTTTTCTCTTTGTCTTTGGTTTTTATAGCATTTTACTATAATATTGTGTATTCTTGGAGTTCCTCTTCTTGAGTCTGTGGCTCTATGTCTTCAATCGGTTTTAAGTATCTCTTTAAATATTGCTTCTTCAAATGAAACTCAACCATTCACTTACACTATACACAAAGATAAACTCTAAATGGATGAAAGACCTCAATGTGAGACAGGAATCCATCAAAGTCCTAAAAGAGAATATAGGCAGTAACCTCTTTGACATCAGCCACAGCAACTTCTTTCAAGACACATCTCCAAAGGCAAGGGAAACAAAAGCGAAAATGAACTTTTGGGACTTCATCAAGATAAAAAGCTTTACACAGCAAAGGAAATAGTCAACAAAACAAAGAGGCAACCCACAGAATGGGAGAAGATATTTGCAAATGACACTACAGACAAAGGGCTGATTTCCAAGATCTATAAAGAACTTCTCAAACTCAACACCCAAACATCAAATAATCAAGTCAAAAAATGGGCAGAAGACATGAACAGACACTTCTCCAAAGAAGACATACAAATGGCTAACAGACACATGAAAAAATGTTCATCATCATTAGCCATCAGGGAAATTCAAATCAAAACCACATTGAGATACCACCTTACACCAGTTAGAATGGCAAAAATTGACAAGGCAAGAAACAACAAATGTTGGAGAGGTGGTGGAGAAAGGGGAACCCTCTTACACTGTGGGTGGGAATGCAAGTTGGTACAGCCACTTTGGAAAACAGTTGGAGTTTCCTCAAAAAATTAAAAATAGAGCTATCCTCTGACCCAGCAATTGCACTACTGGGTATTTACCCTAAAGATACAGATGTAGTGAAAAGAAGGGCCATATGCACCCCACTGTTTATAGCAGCAATGTCTACAATAGCCAAACTGTGGAAAGAGGTGAGATGTCTTTCAACAGATGAATGGATAAAGAAGATGTGGTCCATATATACAATGGAATATTAGCCATCAGAAAGTATGAATACCCAACTTTTGCATCAACATAGATGGAACTAGAGGAGATTATGCTAAATGAAATAAGTCAAGTAGAGAAAGCCAATTATCATATGGTTTCACTTATTCGTGGAACATAAGGAGTACCATGGAGGACATTAGGAGAAGGAAGGGAAAAATGAAGGGGGGGAGGGACTCAGAGGGGGAGATGAACCATGAGAGACTATGGACTCCAAGAAACAACGGGTTTTAGAGGGGTGGGGGGATGGGTTAGCCCGGTGATGGTTATTAAGGAGGGCACGTGTTGCATGGAGCACTCGGTATTATATGCAAACAATGAATCATGGAACACTATATCAAAAACTAATTATGTACTGTATGGTGACTAACATAACATATTAAAAAATGAATATCCCTTAAAAAATAAAACTTAAACCATAAAAAAATATTGCTTCTTCATTATTTCTCCTTTATCCATCTGAGATTCCATTACACATATTTTAAATCTTGTTTTACTTGTCTAATACATATCTCTTATGCTCTTTTCTGTGTTCCTATCTCTTTTTTCTCCATGCTTCGGTCTGGATATTGTATTCTGATATTCTTGACTAATTCTCTCTAAACCTATCCATTGAATTTTTCATTATAGTATAGTAGTCATCCTTTTTTTTTATACTTTGTAGTTTCCTGCTAAAATTCACCATCTTAGCATTTAATTCCTTGAGCATTTGATCACGGTTATTTAAAGATGCATGTTTGAATACTCCACTATGTGGCTGGGTATCTTGTGGCTCAGTTTCTATGACCTGGTTGTGGAGGAGCACGCCACCCATGGCTGTTTTCCATCTCAGATTGACGGGAAATCCCTCCAGCCAAGAGCACTAATTGACCTTTCTGCCTGTGCTATTTCAAGTCACTTATGCCCACACTAATTTCTTCTAATATTATACTCAGATTGTTTCTTACTGGTTTATATTTTCAAAACTTGTTGTTATTTCAATTAAAAGTATCTTCACCAAGGACCAAATTGAAGCTCAGAGCAACTAATATCACACAACATTCAGTGGCTTTAGTGGACATCTGTTAATTTGACTATAGCTCAGTGTGTCAAAGCCCATCCTATGTTTGGGGCACAGGAATCAGGGCTTGGGATATTCTTTCCACACAGACACATGACCCCCTCTTGGTCAACCAGATGTTCCCACTGGGACTTTGCTTCTGGAGCGAGTGAGGTAGAGGTGTAGAAAATCCCACAGACCTCATGCCAGGGTTGGTGGTGGAGGCTGTAACATTGGTTCTGATCCATCAGCAGAAGCCACGGCATCCCTGCTAGGTTTGTCCCTCTGTGTGAATTTGGGTGTCCTTGTAGCCACCTGCTCCCGCCCCTTGGTTCTGCCCTCTTTCTGAGACTTCCCTTTAATTCTGTGAGTTATCTGATACCCTTTCAGTCAACCCATTCTTGTTCTGTAGAAACTAACCAGAGTGGGTTTTTATTGTTTGCAACCACAGATCGTGACTAATTCAGTGACCAAGCAGTTGAGAACTCGAGAGGGCCAGGTGGCTTCTCCATCCTTTGCTGCAGACTCAGCTGAGAGATGGCTGTGTTTCAGACCCAGAAACCAGGCGTGATTCAGTCTCCTGCCCAGGGAGGTTGTAAGGGATGCTGAACATGTTACAGAGTACTCACTAAATTGTGTGCAATTTCCCTGAAAAAGTAAAATAATAATTTAGGCCCTTGAACAAGCTTGAAAGGACTCATTAGTGAAAGAACAATGAGAAACAAATTAGGGAGAGAACAATGCATGGAATTGTTCTGTGGTTGACACAGATGGAGGCTGGGCCTGTGTCTTGACCTGGCTTGGCTGGCCTGGTGGGCTATAAACTGTGCCCTGAGCAGCCACGTAGGAGGTGATAGAATCTTCCTCATCAGGGCCTCCCCTCTTGGGAGGCTTCTCTGGGTTTTCTCCAGTGCTTTTGTGGAGATCAGTGTTCTTGAGACAGAGAGGCTCTGGCAGCTCCTCTAGCTGGGGACTTGGCTCAGTTCCTGACCCTGAACCTGACCCTCAGCTGAACTGCACCTGCCTGGCTACTCCATAAAGAGTGGTAAACTCAGTCTCCATCGCTTGGAGGATTGAAGACTGTGATATGTATTGCAGATGCCTCTGTCCTGCCTTTCCATCCAGATGTGAGTTCCAGGAGCACAGGGCCAAGTTCTTCTATCTCCTCGTATACTGTGCACTCAGTAGGTTTTAGTAAATGTTATTTGGCAGTGATGTGGCTGGCTGGTTTCTCCTTATCCTCTTTGCTAACTCTTACTTCCAAATTGCCATGTTGCTCGGCAGGTGGATTCAAGTGGAAAAGTACATGTGTGGTCGGAATGTTGCTTCCTGTCAGAGGTTCCGAATTTGGGGATGATAGGGAGAGGAAGACTTTGCAAGTGGATGGGTAAGTCTTGTCTTTTTTCTTTCTATGAGGCTAATTCCTGGCTTCGTGCTGCTACAGACATATCAGTTGCTGTCTACTTGATGGTCTGCACGTTGATGGTGTACTTTGAAGATTCTGTCATATATTTTCATCTACATTCAGGATGTCTTTGCCCTGTGTACTCCAGATGCAACCTGGGGGCATTCTCCCACTTGTGCCCCAGTATTCACATAAGCCTGGGCTTCTCATTCAGCTTTTCCATCCAGGTAACTTTAATGCCAGGGAAGAAGTGCATATAAACCAACAGTAGTCCTCCAGTAGGTTTCCCACCTTCACCGCCTTCACCGCCAAGGTTGCTATTTAAAGCATAAATCAGATCAAATAGCCCCATTGTTGAAAACTTTCCCAAGGCTTCCTGTCATCCTGGGGGCTCTTCACCATGGCTTTTTAAAAAGCCTACAGAGGCTGGTCTCTTTCTATCTTTCTGTTGCCATTTCTTGCCTTTTACCTCCTTGCTCATGACTCTTCAGACACACTGGACTCCTTCCTACCTTTTGAACATTTTAAACCTCAGGACCTTTGCGTTTGCTGTGTTCTATGCCTGGAACACCACCCACAGGTCATCTCACATCTTGTTGCTTCTTGTTGTCATTCAGATCTCAGCTCAAATGTCACCTCCTCCCTGACCATCCATCTAATTTAGCCATCCCTTCCTCCAGTCACTGTATATACTTTGTTCAGTTTTAGTTCCTTTACAACACTTATCTTTTCCTAAAATTATCTTATTCATTTATTTATACACCTAGAACCATGCCTGGTGCACAGTTGTTCCTTGGGAACATTTTGTTGGGTAAATGAATCAAGGAAAGAACTAGTGGGAAATGTTTTTAATGTCTATAGGCATATTTAAAAAATTTAACATGAAATTTTCAGCCCACTTCAAAACACTTATGCTAATTTACTATAAAATGATAATTTAAATTACCTATGTAGTGAAAATGCTTAGCATATGGCAAATTGAGTAAACTGATTACTCAACAAGTGAACAAATTCACTATTGAATGAATGAATGAATGAATGAATGAATGATGAAAGTTGATGCTCCAGAGATGTGCACCATTTTTATCCTGTGGCATCTTGCACATCCTGGCACAATGCTGGGTACACAGACCCAAGAACACAATCTTGGGAACTTGAAGGGAACATGCTGCTCTGCTGGTCTCTCTCCTCCTTATGGAGAAGGAAGAATTTTCTGAGTCACAGAATGCTTCCCAAAGCCAAAAGAAGCAAGACTTTCAGATTATTTTCTCCTTGGGATTTCACACCTCTCTAGGAGTTCAGATAACTAAAAACTAGGCTCATGATCATTATCATCACCAATCCAGACTTTCCACAGAACAGAAGGAACAAAGTTTCCACCCCTGCAAAAACACTCATGGCCAATCCCTCCCTTCCTGGGTGAGCAACTCTGAAGGAGACCCCTTAATGGTCTCTGCCCCAGTAAGTTTTCTAGCCAGCTCTCCATCCCCTGAACTGAATCAGCTGCCTTTTGGATCACTTTCAAGAAAATTACACCTGCCAGATTGATGGCCTCCTTACACCCAACATCCTTTGGGCCGTCTTTCTTCCCAGGCATGTGTTCAAGAAATCTCTTCATGCAGATTACTGGCATAATGTTAGATAGAATCAGGCAAAGGAAATTCTGGGGGGAAAATCACAGTTTGTGTCCTTAATCAACTGGAAATGCCCTTTATCCTTCTAGTTGGATAAAATGCAGTATTTCTCACTTTGCAACTTCTCATTATAGATTTTTATAGCTTTTTGGAGACAATTTTCCATGGTCTTTTGCATTTTGTGTGTCTTATTAGCAGAGGCAATGATGGCCTTGGTTCTGGATGAGTTTTCAAGGAAGTTTGTGTAGTAAACTTTGAAATGTAGAAAAAGTGTCCCCCTCTGGACACAAAGCAGAATTTTCCTGACCAGAATAATAAAGATAATATCTCCATCCAAGGCAAAGGTTGGGCGGATTTGCCAGGAGCCTCTTTTGGTTTGAGGGTTTCCTAACTAAGCATAGTGACAAAGACCTACTGTGTGTTCACCCCCCCATTGGACTGCTCCACTGAGCCCCATGAACTTGGGGGAGTGGTTCAGGGGAACATGCTTCTTGATGTGCTATGAGTAATTAAGTCCTTTGTCTCTGACCCTAGAGTCTCATGTCTTCTGCCCACATCCATGGAATTGTGGCAGGCTAATTTAATGGGAAAGCAGGGTAAAATCTCACACCAATACTCCTCTGGTTTATACTCTGTAACTTAACTGTAAGTATGTATTATTAGTCTACATTATATGTAAAATTGGACTGAATTTCAAGTAAATGTGTCTTGTCTCCTCAAGGGCAAGCAGGTGTACGCTCCAAATTATCTGATAAATACGGGGCATGTGGTAAGTACCCTGTATCTTCTTGCTGTCATTTCATCCTTTGGATTGCCTGAATTGGGGATGTACCTCTACTATGTCCACAAGGGCCACCACTAAACGTTGACTCTGTGGTGGTGGTGGTGGATCTCCCAGTTTTTAGGGATTTTCAAATTTAACCTTAGGTCATTTTCTCCACTACCCGGTACCATTTCCTACTATCCAGTGAGCCAGAAAGTGCCAGGTGGGATGGCAGGAGGGGATAGTTAATAAGAACAGACCCAGATGAATGGAACAGGAGCCCTGGGGTGTGAGTCAATGAGGCGAATGCTGAGACATGATGTGCTGGGAAAAAACATCAAATCTCAGCTCCAAATAAAGGGCTAATGTCCAGACCTCCAGGAGGTCACTCTGCCTGGGAAACAGAAACCCATTACCCTGGGTATCAAGAATACTAAGAATAAGAGACCTGGGATCGAGGCCAAGTCTGGATCCATTCCAGGCTGTCCCTTGGCAGGAGACACAGGGCTGCAGTGAAACAGAAATGAACCAACATAAGGAAACCACCAAACTCATCTCTGAGTTGGGATTTGGCAGCTTCTCATTCCTTTTTCCATTGTGTTATCCTCTATCATGCTATAGATAGAAGAGGCAATAATAATGATTTTATAAAAACAAAACAAAACACAAAAACTGCTACCAAATGTAACTCTTGCAGAGAGAGCTAGGCAGGCAGAGGGATGGGCCTTGAGTCTAGAGCCAGAAGTTACTGAGTGTAGGTCTTGGCTCTGCCACCTGTGCACAGAGGGGACCTACTTCCTCACCTACAAAAAGGAGGACCAGAACATGACACTAGTCATTGTATGTGCAAGAGCTCTCAGGCAACTGGGATGCAGAAGTGGGTGGGCATGGAGCAGAGGGCTCAGGTGAGGTGGAGGGGGGGGAAAGTTACCCCTCAAGGGGGTCACTGAACACCAGTGAAGTCCCCTTCTCAAAATCTTTCCTCCAAAATGAGATCCCACACTTCCTGGCTCTCAGTCACAGTAATGTTAATAGTAAAAGCCATGATTTAATAGGTGTGTATGATAAGCCAGATGTCTCACACATACATGATGTTATTTCTGATCTTGAATTATAATGACATTTGTAATATTTACAACAACTCTGAACTGTTCTCATATTTCAAATGAAGAAACTGGTTCTCAAGAAACATGCAATGCATGGTCAAGGTCACACAGAGAGCTTAAAGCTGGGAGCCACACCCAGGAAGATGGCCAGAGAGGGAGAAGCCGCAATCCTGGGATAGTGCTACAGCTGCCCAGAATGACACTCAGTGGAAGAATGTGGTTTTCTCCTTGGCAGCCATACACCTAACATTGGTACCACAGTTTGTTAGAATGAGAAGTCCTTTTCCATATGTTGTCTATTTAACCCTCACATCTACCCTGCTGGGTAGTTTTATTTGCACAGGAGGTAGTGTGGCTCCCAGAGGATTGTGGCAGCAGCAGAGTCTGCAAGGAGATGCAGAGGGTAACCGAGAAGTTCTGCCAGGGTGGGGACAATGACGTGGCCAATAATATAGGTGGGGCTGTGGATGCTGGGGGGGGGAGCAAATACCCCAAGGAGGACTGGTCTCGACCTTGTGGACAGAATAAAGCATATTTTTGCCAAATATGTCCTGTGGACCAGGCCTGATCTGGCCCTGACTCTCCTCACCTCCCCGCCCACCCCCCTCAGCTTGGAGCTAGCCAGTGACGCATGGCAGCCTGTTGCTTGGACTCCCTGACACAGCAGATGTGGGGGCCAGGCTCCAAGTAGACTGGAAGATAACCTGGGGGCCCAGGGCATGGTTCTGGAATAAGACGTCAGAAGTACGAACCTCTGACACAATCTTTCTCATTCCCCAGGATGCTCTAGACTTGCCCTTGGCCCACAGATGGGCCCAGAAGACATCCAAGGTCACCCTGAAGGCAGGCAGCCTTGTCCATTGGCTCTCAGAGCCTAGGAGTTGTGTATTATTATTCTTATTTTGCAGATTAGGAAACTGAGGTTTAAAGAGTTTATCTTGCCTCTCTCTTTCCTTGCCCACAGTGCCATCAACACTTCAGGCATTGGCCAGGAAGGTGAACTGACCTTGTGGTTAATGAAGATGAGTATGTGTTCCTGAAGTGGTGGGCTTTAAAGTCGGACTCTAATGGAGGAGCTGTGTGGCTCAGTTGTGTCAGGGCAGAAGGCAAGGCTGAGCAAGAAAGGGAAGGCAGCCCTAGGCAGCAAACTGGCAGCCTGGGCAACAGAACAGGTGGATCTTAGCAAGGAGCCAAATGGTGTAACTTTACTGGTGGTGGAGGGTCTGCAAGCATGCATGGGGACAACATCAGTCTTTCCTTGGAATGATGGAGCCCAGGAGATGGATGGAGTCATGGGAGAGCGCATTCCCACAGACAGGAAAGAATGTGGAGGCAGGACCATTGACTCAAATGTGGGTGGGCTTGGAGTCTATGAAAAATGGGTTCAATGTTCCCTCAGAACTGTGATTTCAACTTTGCTTGCCCACTGGAATTGCTTGAATAGCTTTAAAAATATTGGTAGTTGGGTCCTACTCCACAGAAATTCAGATGCAATTGGTCTGGTTTGTGAGCTGGGCATTGGTATTTTTAAAAGATCCTGTGGTGGTTCTGATGTGCAGCCACGGTTAAGAACCGCTAGCTTAGAGGGGGGAGGTAATTGTGCATGTCACATACTGGGCCAGGAGTGAGATGGAAATGAATGGTGCATGGTAGCTATGCAAGGAAGGGGTAACAAATGACTCAATCTGTAGGTTCTTAAAACAGGAATTAGATTTCCTAAACAAAATCCTACTAAAATGCCCCACAGATAACTTAAAGCAGTCCTGTGGTGGAAAAAATTGAATAATCGCCTAATTTATTTCTTCAGTATGATGAGATTTGCAACCATTAGTCTTTTTCATGACCTATCCTTTGAAAGTGAGGGACAGTTAGATGCCCCAGGGTCTAGAATTGTGGGGACCAGACTTCAGCTCAGCTCATACAGTTCCTAAACTCATATGCAAAATAAGTTTGTTTGAAATGCAAACTCCCCACCTCTGGGCCTAAAGACTGGAAGGCACTAATGTTATTGTTGTCATTTCTAAGATTTTATTTATTTATTTGAGAGAGAGAGAGCACACAAACAGAAGGGAGGGACATAGGGAGAGTGAGAAGCAGACCCCCACTGAGCAGGGAGCCTGATGCAGGCTCAATCCCAGGACCCCAGGATCATGACCTGAACCGAAGATAGACATTTAAATAACTGAGCCATCCAGGTGCCCCAGAACTAATGTTTTTAGATGGAACCTGGAAAAGGTGTGTCTAACAAACTAGCAAACTCCCCAGGTGACTATGTGACAAAGATGATCTGTGGCCCCATGTTGAGAAATGCTGATTTAGGGACAGGGGATAAAGTCTTAAGTGTATTTGGTTTTCTTAAGAGCACTCTAAGCCACCCTATCAACATCCGGTGTGAAGAATATTTACAGTTTAATGGAAGCTGGAGGGAGGAAAATCAATCCCTAGTGCTCCAATCTAAGTATTTTTCTAGAGCGAGTGCAAAGGATGTCCCATTTGGTATGTCCTCACATATCACAAAACTCATGACAGTGCCTGCATGCAGAGCTTCAGCCTGTCAAGAAGCATTTTACACTCCACAGCCCAAGGCAGCCCCATATCTGAAACACTGTCAAAAATGCTGAAAGCCCTCCAGAGCCTTCCACCTGAGGCTGGGGGACAGGGGCAGCTGGCTTTCTTGTTCATCTTTGCTTAAGGCCCTCGTGATCTGAGAGGGAAGCTCTAAAGATGGAGGGTTGCCTAGGAATTTTGCCTGAGGGACATCATATAGCTAGGATACTCCATGAATACTCCCTCAGCACAGCCAAGGTTTCTAAGCTCACTAGATAGTGGGGATGTGTTAATGTGCCCTCATGCACAATAGAAAAGCAGGCCCATGCTAAAGAAAAACAGAGACAGATCTGCTTCAGGGAGGAGTCATCTTGTTTTCAGTTAAGGATGAGCATTTCATTTTATTGTTTCATTGGGGGTATCACTAACCACCCTAACTATGGGGAGAAAGCCCATATCATGCATGGTCCTGAGCAAAAGAATGCCAGGCTAAAGGGAGGGGACACAGAAGAACGGTGATGGGATTCAGGAAGGGGCTAGGTAGCCAGCCCCACTGCAACTCTTGGACGTGATTCCTCTTGGCATCTTACTTTTCCCTCATTGAAAGGATTCATGCTGGCTGTCCCTGCACCTTTGGGGGTTAAGGAGATCATGTTGTCTTCCAACAAACCATTTTAGCTGCAAAGAATGGAGACCAGAAAATGAGTTGTACATTGGAGAAGACCTTTGCTGATGCTATGACTCTTGCTGAAAGATCAAAAGACTGTGACAAAGCAGCAAAATCTCTTTATGAGCAAACCATGGCTCTCAAGAGGAGTGGAAGTGATGAAGCAGTATTAGGAAGAAATTCAAGAACTGAATGAAGACTCAAGATATTGGCAAAGGCACAGCAGAGATCAGATGGAGACTGGCAGCAAGAGCACAAAGAACTTCATACATCCCTGGAGGAACATCAGTAGGCTTTGGGACTTACCATGAGCAAGTGCTGAGAGCAAATGTTTGGGCTGCTAATGGCTAACCAAAAGGATGACCTTGGTATAATAATGAAATTTAATGAGCATCACTCTAAGATACTATGATCCCATGCTGACCAGGTAATGGAAATAGCAGCAATAATGAGGAAAGCCACTGAGATTGGTGAGCATCAGGGTTGCATGAATAGGAAAAGAATTTTCAACTTAAACAGGAAATCAAGGATTTGAGAGAAATCCTACAAACTCAAGATTCAAATTTTAGCCTCACAAAAGATGATGCATAAGAAAGTACACTCTTTGTTATCAGTCTCTGTCAATTCTCACCAATTGATCTGAGCCTGAGAAGAGCTGAGCATTTCTGTGACATGGCTCCAAAAGAGCCCCAGGCCTGGCCTGCTACATTAGTTAATTAGTGGAATAATAGTGAATAATAAGAAATCACCACCTGAATCAGTTATTACTTTTAGATTATGTACAATACACTGGCAAGTGACATTTTTAAAAGATCATTTCTGAAAATGCATAATAAATGAACTAGGCATTATTCTTATTAAAATGTAATTTAAAAATAATTCAATAGATGGGAAGTTCTCCAGATGACATCGTAGGGTAATTCCATGTTTATTTTTTGAGGAATTGCTGCTCTTTAAAGTGGCTGCACCATTTTACATTCCCATCAGCGATGTAGGAGAGTTTCAATCTCTCCACATCCTATTATTGTCTCTTTTTTATAAGAACCATTGTATTAACAATGTACACATAACTGTGAAGTGGTACCTCCCTGTGGTTTTGATTAGCATTTCCCTAATGATTAATAATATTATGCATTTTTTCCTGTGGTCCCCTGCACCAGTAAACTCACCCCATTAATCCTTTGGATGCAAAAAACAAAGGCCAAGGGATGTTTACTTGGCACTTCCAAGACATAAGCCTGTGCTTTTAGTCATCTTAGGTACACTGTGTCATGTTGTTGCCTCCAGAAAACATGTAGGAACTGGTCCAATCATTTTAACTTTGACCCCTTTTCCTTTCTACTGCTCCTTCTTTTCCAAAAGTGCCTGCTTTGCTTGAGTAGCTTTGAAGACTTGATAAGCCTCCCTTTTTTTCAGATTTTCTGGAACCAAAGGGATTGTGTTTCTTTACTCTTGCTCTGTCATCTTTCCCTATTTTTACTTTCTTAATGGTATTGTTTGAAGTATAAATGTTTTTAGTTCGATGATGTTTTTAGTCCAATTTATCTACTTCTTCTGTAGCTTTTGCTTTTGGTGTCATATTTAAGCAAACATTGCCAAACCCAGGGTCATTAAGGTTTACTTTTGCGCTTTCTTGTGAGAGTTTTATAGTTCTAGCTTATACATTTAAGTCTATGATCTCTTTTTGAGTTAATTATTGCATATGGTGTGAGGTTAGAGTCCAAGGTCATTCTTTTGAATACGGATCTCCAGTTGTCCTAGCACTATTTGTGGAAAAAACTATTCTTTCCCCAATAAAATGTCTTGGTATCTTTGTCAAAAAATAAACTGGCCATAAATGTAAGGGCTTATTTCTGGACTCCCAACTCCAGTCCAGTTATGTGTTTGTTCTTACGCCAGTAGAACATTGTCTTGGTTACCACAGCTTTATAGTAAGTTTTGAAATCAGTAAGTATCAGTCCTCCCAACTTGGCTGTTCCTTTCATGGTTATTTTGGCTACTTGGGCCCATATGAATTCTAGGATTGGTTTGTCAATTTCTGCAAGAAAAGCCAGCTGGGATTTTGAATCAGTAGAGTAATTTGGAGGAGATTGTCATTTTAACAATATTAAGTCTCAGCATCCTAGCTCTGACAGATTCACTGAACACATTTATTTATCACTAGTGACCAATTACTTCAAGGAAGGACACAGAGCACAAATCTAGTATTTTCCTTTCATCTAAATTCAGGTTACAACGCTGAGAAAACTATAGAGACGTCACTGGGTGAAGTAAACAGATTGTGCTTTGATTTTTAAAAGAAATTGAGAGAGATTGTTTGAAAATCTTCAGCCTTTTAATCATGTTTGGGGTTTTTTTGGGGGGGGGGGTTGTTGTTGTTGTTTGCTGTTTTTGTTTTTTAGTTTCCATCTGTGACTGTACGGTGCTAATCATTACAGAAAGCCAGTTTATAATGGACAGACTCTGGCTGTCCTCAATGGTTGGTAATAAAGAATCACTGGCACCCTGGTAGGACAATATTGAAGATGGAAATGTGATTGTTTTATTTTTTCTCCAGAAACTGTGGTGTTTGTTACTCATCTGTTACAGGTCAGTGTTTGTAGCTCCCAGGAGAAAATTGCTTTTCCCTGAAAACTCATTGGCCCTGGACACAAATGGGGAGTCTGCTGGCGTGAGGCGGAAAATTCCAATGGAGGTTAAGAGCATGAATCCATGTCCCCACTGCACTTGGGTGAGCAGGGGCTAGGTTCAGGGGCTCACTGCAGAGAGAGAGATCGTCTGCTCTCCCTGCACCATAATGAAACACTCTTGAGACACAAAAGGTGCAAATTTGGTTGAATTTATAGAAGCCACAGTTCATAACCTCATCAGGAGGTGTTAATGTTTTTGTCTTGGACTTGCCAATGTCTGCTCAATATAGACACAGACCTTTCCTCTTCACAAGCTTCCCTCCCAAAAGTCAACACTGTTGTAATTCTTGAATGGGAACTTTGCACTGGGTGCCCTTTGATCTTTTCATCCCTCAGCCGGGTAGCTGAAGGTGGTGATGTTTCCAGGAAGTCTCTCTGTAACTCACTTGACTTACTGAGGGCCCCTCAGAGGGCTTGACAAGGAGCCAATGAGGTGGAGAATGAATGAAGTGCCAGAAGCAGGTCTGCAGTTTTTGGGTAGAAGAGGCAGAGTCTTTTGGGGACCAGAGTCAGGGCCTATTTGAGAAGCGTTCTTGATTCCACTCCAGGGTCTTAATCTGAGCTGAGGATTTGAGATCTAGCCACAAACCCTCTCTTGAGAATTTTTAATTGTTCTAATAAACACAATAACCAGATATATTGTTAACACAGTGATTTATATGCCACCAGATGATCACTTTCTTTTCCTCTCTGAAAGCAGGATCTAGGAAGAAGGGCTTGACTGGTTAGTGAAGGTTTGAGGGTCAGAGGTTTGGGGTCTGGCTTTCTGTAAGCCACCTCATTCTTCCCTGTGCAGCTCAACTGCACCTTTAGAGGAGGGAGTACTGCCTATTGAGGAAGCACTGTTTCCGTGAAGTGTGCAGGGGCTGGGTGGGCCGGATCAGGGATGAGAAGCAGGACTGTTAGTAAATCGTTAGGGAATAACAATGAAGCTTCACTAAAGTAGAAGTTTTGATTATGCCCTTCCAGCTGCCAACCAGTAACCTGACCATTGGTTGAATCAATCTTTTTTTTTTTTTTTTTTTGAATCTGCACCTTTGTTTTTACAAAACCAAGAGTTATTTAGGGAGGATCAGATCACAGAATATACAGGGAGCAATTCCTAGGCACTGGGTTCCATTCCAATCAGTGGGTGACAGTGGTGTTAAGAGAAACACTCACCGCCCTCATGGGTGGGCGATTGTCTTAAGGGACAGAAATGGTAAAGAAGGAGACCAACGCAGAAGCTACGAGTGGGTAGACATACAGCGCTGCAGCTGGAGTGCTCAATACAAGGGGCAGAACTTGTATTCAATGAGATCCTCAAACAGGTGGTTCACAGACAATATCTCACGAGATTCCCATGGGGGGAGGAGTCCCATCCCCCAAATGCACTCGGTGAAGCTGTGGCTCCCGGAGGCCAAGATAACCTCCCATCCATCCCCCTGGGGCTGTGCAGAAAGTTATTGTATGATCTGGTTCAATTCTGTGTCCTCTGACCCCAGACCCTGTGCTCTTGCCATTATGCTGCCTCCCAGAACCCTCCTCCAGCCCCTCATTTTACAAAGGGTCTCCAAACGAGCTCATGGGAAGCTGAAATCTGGAGACTTCCATGGTGCTGTGTGCGGAGAAGCCCTCTCTGTTTTTCCTCATTGCGGGAGTGAATGATAATGGGCTGCAAGCGAAGTCAGGCAGCAAGACCTGGTCCCAAGGTCAGGGCCCCCAACGAAAAAGTCCTTCAATCCTCACAGAGAACACCCGGGGCCCCAGGGAGTTCCAGAACTTCTCCCACAGTGCCTGGTTGCCTCACTCATGCCACCTCCCTGCCTGCCAGACAATGGTTCTCAGGCTCCCAACTGTCCCCATCACACCCTGAGTGTTGGTGCTATTTTTAACCCCCCTTTTCTGTGCCCTTTTCATCTGACAGGTGAAGAATTGCTGTCATTTTCACACTGAATAACATTCATTATTCATTATCTGTGGCGAAAGACCTGATTTACTACCTGGGTACTTCCTCCTAAACCACGCCAAGGAGGCTGTTTTAATACTGAGAGGGAACCGGTCGGGTTTTAGACCTGCTGACATGTGACAATAAATGGAGGATGGGCTCTGTTTAGGGGGAGGGGAAGGGCTCTGCCGACTAAGGGGGAGGGCCCTGAGTCATGTCCAAGGAAGAAACGGCTTTCAGGAATATCTGAGGCTGTCACGATCAGCAGCCGGGAATTATCCTCTGTGTCTGGAACGTGGTCACCAAATAAGGAGAGTGACTACACAGAATAATAAGAGTTATTCAATTTAGCGTGCAAAGTTCATTTGCTGACTTATACAGAAGAAAATCACATCTCTAAGAGGTCTGTAAGCATGCACCTATCTAATGTCACACATTTGGGCAGTTTCCTCTTGCCCATCCCTCATGTGACACAAACCCAGCCACCATGCAGGAAATGAGTGTAAGAGCTTCAGGAACCCACCTGAGAAGGTGGGAGAATCTGCCCACTGGGGGCCTGCGGTATTCTGTGGCTGGCGTGGGAGACCCTGATGGAGGGCCCTTGCTGTAGCCCCATGGGGCGCTGAATTTAACTCCTGGCCTGACTTTCCGAGGGCAGGTCTTTGGGCGGGTCTCCCGAGCACCCCGACTTTCCTGTCTCCTGCCTGACAGCAGTGTCACACAAACGAATGGTTGACGCTGGCTTTCATCTAGTCCGGAGCCCAGGGACACTTGACTGGTGCTTTGTAAAGCAGCCTGCACCTCAGCGTGTGCTCTCACTGTTCAGCTTCCCAGGCTTGATCTGACAGACACAGATTTGAACTTCACACACTGTGCTTTCGGGCATGCCAGCCACAGAAACAGCGCAGGAGGGAAAGAGCAGAAGGAGAGCCGGTTCTTCTTCTGAAATCTGTGGCTCAGCTCAGCTCTCTTCCTGCTTTTCCCTTCTCTGCTGAGGCTCCTAACAGATGTCACTGCTTCGGCCATGCCGTGGTGAGTGCTGTGGACACAGACACCTGTTAGGGAGCACTGTGATGCCGCTCACTCAGACTAGCAAACGGTAGGGAGGGAAGGAAGGTGGCTGTCCCCCGAGATGACCCGGCACGCTGAACCAGATCAAGGGCTCAGGATCCCGGCACGGAGCTGACCAGAGCAAAGCAAGCACACCAACAGAGGGACAGATCCCAGGCGAAGAGGCAAACTCTACAGACCACAGGTCCTCGAGTGAAACAAAACAAACAGCATCCTTGCTTTTGGCTTTGATTTGGCTTTTGGCCTCTAGGTCTAGAGGCGTGGGGTCATTCTGTCACGCACCTGCTATGCAGTGTGTCCCGGAAAGGGTTTGCTCATGAGCAAAGGCAGCAAAATGATGTGGAAATTGTCTTGATTTTTCATGTGGGTGCTGTGTTTCCATAGGATAAAAATGAGATGTTTGTGCCCTCACTATAAAATGCTGATCTAATTATTTTCATTTCTGACACCAGAAATAAAATCCAAATATTAACAGATATCTGTTCGTTAAATCAGTGGTCTTGTCTAAAAACACAGCCCCCAAGGTCTTGTTTGCTGGTCACTGTACACTTATGTATAAACATCTGCTCTGGGTGGTTGCCCGAATGCAGTTTAGGGGAGCCGTGCTTCTGTATTTTCTCCTGTGGTTTGGACGCTCAGCTTTCTCTACCATTAGTGCTATTACAGCATAAGGCCCCTTGGGCGGCTGTCTCCTGGGGCCATCAAGCAGCTTCAAGAAAGGGCAATAGGACATTCTGAGCCCTACCTGTGCCTCCTGCTACCTCATAGCCTGCCTCACTCCATGGATATTGCTTGTTGTGCTTCTATGGCTCATATCAAGAATAAGTGAGTACTGGGCACTCGCCCATTTGACTGTAGGAACAGAAGCTAACATTTAGTTAGTGCCTTTATTAATTCCTTCAATCCTCAACATGATGAAGCCACTGTAATCACCTCCACTTTTCAGACAAAGAAAATGAAATTTAGAGAAGCCAGGTGACTTGTCCAAGGGCACACAGATCGAAAGGGGGGAGCTGGGATTTGGGGCCAAGACTTTGAGACTCCAAAGACCCACCTTCCCCAGATCATCACAGCATCCTGGTTTTCTGGACGGAGAGGAGAGCAAGGAGCCTTCTTCACAGGTGTACAGGTGAGATGCTCATGAGCCTGAAACCCCTGCCTTGGCCATGATCTCCTTTGAGGAAAGTGGCCATGGGGGGTTTTCCCCCAATGCATCGTGGCATGCACCAAATGTCAATCAAAATGAGTTCTGCTACCCTGACTGCAACTGACTGGGTCATCAAGCTCTATGAGAGTGGAACAGTGTCTCTTAACTGTTGGTGAAGCTCCAGTGCCTAGCACATAGTAGGTACTCAATAAATATTTATTGAGTGAATGAATAAATGAATGGATGGACCTGAAATTGGTGCCCAACCTATGGCAACCACAACTGGGTTATAAAAACATGAGATCTCTGAGGTGGACCAACACAAAACTTTACTAATAAATGGTCCACATTGGATGGTGACAAATTGACGACATGAGATCTTTAGAAAGTATGGAAGTCAGGTGTATTCTGAGGGGGCATGTCCTCTCTACAAAGTCTGTTGTTATGTCCTAGTCTAGAGAGTGCAGGAACCCAGAAGGACAGCACAGCACAGGGGCCGATGTCCCCTGCCACTCGGGTTTCTGGTATTTCTCACTGAACTGCCAACATCACAGGTGATTTGAGATGCTCATGTTCTCGGAACATTAACAAGCATCTGCAGGGGACGCCTGGGTGGCTCAGTCGGTTAAGCGCCTGCCTTTGGGCTCAGGTCATGATCTCAGGGTCCTGGGATCGAGCCCCACATCGGGCTCTCTGCCCAGTGAGGAGCCTGCTTCTCCCTCTCCCTCTGCCTGCCACTCTGCCTACTTGTGCTCTCTCTTTCTCTCTCTGTAAAATAAATAAATAAGATCTTAAAAAAAACAAACAAACAAATAAACACCAAACATCTGCAGGACTTGCCCAGTCTTCCGAAGAAACTTGTTCAGTTCCAGGTGAACCAAATCTTCCCGCAGAATGGCATGGGGAAGGCAGGGGCCAGTCTCTGTCCACCAGCTTCTTCCCTCCAGTTGGTCAAGAAAATTCAGTGTGCATGTGTGTGTGTGTGCACGTATGTGTGCAAATGCATGTGTAGTAGGGGAGGGAATGACTCCCTGTTCTTTGCTTCCCAGGGACACAGGACTGTGGCAGAACAGTGATGACATCTTTGGGAATGAAAAGAAGGTAGGAATGTCCTCAAACACCTGGTCATCCCTCTGTCTGTGGGAAATATTCTCACACTCACATAGCAGAGAGCATGTCTCCGTGTTTATGTTATGTGGGGCCATGTGGTCCCTCAGTCCTGAGCTGTGGGAACCCATCAAAGGAGGAAATATGGCTATAAGGGAAAACAAAAATGTTAGTAAACATGAATTAACCTAACACACAATTTGTGAGCTCCTTAGAAGTGCTATGGTATGGACTAATGATTTCTTTTTAGCTTTCATCAGGGTTGGCAAATTCCCAATCAGCACTAGTCTGGGGTAATTTGGTTTTGTATTTTAGAATAATGTGTACTCTCTGTGATCAACACCCCGGACTTCCCACTGGTATGGATCCCCTGGGTCTGATTTGGTTAGCAGGTGGGCAGGGATCACAAGGTAATTTTCTGACTTATTCCTGAGCCTGTAGGCTATTGCTTTCTGTTGTTGTTGCTGCTGTTACAAGTACTGGGTCACAATGTGGAACAAAACATGAAGCCTCATCCTGCAGGCATCACTTCTTACAATTGCCAGAGTCTTCTATCAAGGATAAACCTTAATGATACTTCCCATGGGTGGCTGGCCTACAAAGCCCACTGATGTCCCACAGGCCTCCTGGTTTTGCCCAGAAGAGGCACCAGGGTATCATGACACTGCAGGCTAGACATTCAGCGGTTTGCCTCATCCCAGATCACAAGCATATTGCATCAAGAATGTGGTTGGGATGACACACCCTAATTAAAGGCTGAAGAAATAATTTTGTGTTGTGACTACAGCATTAGCTGCCAATGCAGCCTATGTACCCTCTCATCCTGTTTTTCAAATGTTGGAAAATATAAGTGTAAAACTGCGGCAGTGCCTATAGCTGGGAAAGAGAGGGGTTTCATCTCAGGATTGGCTCTGAGGATTAGTGGTGGCTGCCTGGAGTGCTTCTCAGGCTGAGTCCAGACTCTGCTGGCAAGAGCTCCAGATTGATTAATCATGTCTGCCATCAGAGCAGGCATGGGTACAGTGGGGTTATTGTGCAGTATTTTGCCAAAGTGGTTTATAATGTGGATTTATAAGAGGGATACTGTAATGGCCCTGTAATGGCAGTGACCAAGTCTCTTTCCTCATCTCTTTCACAGAAATATTCCAAAGATTTTCCTCATTAGATGAAACTGAGTTCTTACTCACTGATTGTCCCTGCAAAACAAAGAGCAGCCAGAGAAAAGACCAAGGAATCATGGTTATATCTGGGGTTGTTTGAAGTTCCTCAGTAGGGCCATGCTGGTCATACAGGGAAGAGTGTAAGCTTTGTAGTTGAATCTTGATCCACTGCTAGCTGAGTGACCTTGCGCAGGTTACTTTACCTCTCTGAGTCTGTTTCTCTATCCCTAACATGGAGCAAACAATTCCTACCATCCTGAATGGATGTGAAAATTAGAACTCACTTATGCAAAGATTAGAGAATTGTGCTAAGTCCTGTAGGAAAGCCCAAGCTATACATGGTTGAGGAATGGGGAGTTCTGGTTCGTAGAGCATTCTGGTAATTGGTCTCAACACCATAACTGAATAACCACTTTTCCCTCAGATCCTTGGGTGGCATAATGGGAAAAGCCATGGGATGAAAGTCAGAACACCTGAGCACACATTCCAGCTTAGTTACTTCTCAACTGGGGGACCCTAGAAAGAGACCTCGCCGGCCCTCAGGGTCTCCTTCAGTGACACAGCAAATGCTAATATTCCCACCACTAGGATGATTTCAACCATACAATCGTTATGAAAGTGCCTGCTTCACAGTAGTTGCTCAAAAACTCTGTATCAAATCTTTAATTTTTTAAAACTTTTATTTTGTAGTACACATTATTTTTTTAAGGAACAGTTTCAGATTTACAAAAAAAAAAAAAAACTGAGGAGATAGTACAGAGAGCTCCCATATCCCCAGCCCACTTTTCCCTATTATTAACATCTTACACTGGTGTGGTACATCTGTTAGAATTAATGGATCAATATGGACCCATTATTATTAACTGAAGTTCATGATTCATTCAGATTCCCTTCGTTTTTACCTAATGACCCTTTTCTGCTCCAGGATTGCACATTATATTCTGTTGGTGTGTCTCCTCAGGCTCCTCTTGGCTGTGATAGCTTCTCAGACTTTTCCTTGCCTTCAATAACCTTTATGGTTTTGGAGTGTTGGTTAGTATTTTGTAAGATGTCCGTCTTTTGGAAGTTGTCTGATTTCTCTCATGATTAGACCGGGGTTATGGCTTTGGGGATGAAGACTACAGAGGAAAGAGGCATTCTCATCACACTGGAGCTAGGGCACATCCATTATTTGTCACTCTTCATATTGACCTTGATCACCTGGCTGAGGGGGTGTTAGGGTTCTCTACTGCAAAGTTATTCTTTTTCTCCCATTCCATATGGTACCCTTTGGAAGGAAGTCACTATGCAAAATCCACACTTAGGGAAAGAATTATGTTTCAACTCCTTGAGGGTGGAGTATCTACACAAATTTTTAGAATTCTCCTACAAGAGAGTTTTGTCTCTTCCCTCCATTTATTTATTTTTCAATCATTTATCTATAATAAAATGAACTCATGGGTATTTATTTTATACTTCAAGTCATAACCCAAGACTATTTTATTTATTTGGTTGCCTAAACTATTCCAGGTTTGGCCATCGAGAGTTCTTTTTTTTGGCTTCTGTGTCCCTTGACATACGACCATCAGTGTAGATTTTTTTAAACACTTCCTTGCTTTCTGATACTACAAGACATTTTTGTGCTTTCTCGCTCACTCTGTTCTCTCTCTCTCTCTCTCTCAAATAAATAAATAAAATCTTAAAAAAAGAAGTCTTTTAACTCTTTATTTTGAAATAATCATAGATTCAAAGAAAATTGCAACAAATTGTACAGGGAAGTTCCATGCACCTTTCTCCAGTCTTCCCTTCCCCAAAGCTAACATCTTGTGCAACAAGATAAAAACCAGGAAGTTGACATTCGTACAATCCACAGAGTTGTTTTGGATTTCTCTAATTACACATGCACTTGTGTGTGTGTCTGTGTGTTTGTGTATATGTGCAGTCCTATGCAATTTTATTACATGTGTAGCTTACTGTAACCACCACCACAAACAAGATAAGGGGCTATTGAATCACCACATGGCTCCCTTTATAATGATTTCCTCCCCTATCCATCCCTAACTTCTGACACCAGTAATCTGTTCTCCATCTCTATAGTTTTGTTGTTTTGAGAACATTACATAAATGAATCACCCAATAAACAACATTTGGGATTGGCGGTTTTCATTCAGCCATTTCCCTTGCGATTCATCCAGGCGTTGTACATATCAATCACTTATGCCTTTTATTGCTGTGTAGTATTCCATGACATGGCTGTTTAGTCATTAGTTTAAACATTCCCCATTGAAGGACATCTTGGGTAGTTACTAGTTTGGGGCTATTTTGAATAAAGCTGCTATAAACGTTTGTGTACATAGTATTTAGTACATAAGTTTTCATTTCTCTGAGATAAATGCCCAAGAATACAATTGCTAAGTCCTACAGCAATCCATTTTAAGTTTTTTTAAGATTTTATTTATTTATTATTACTATTTTTTAAAGATTTTATTTATTTGACAGAGAGAGAGACAGGCCAAGAGAGGGAACACAAGCAGGAGGAGTGGGAGAGGGAAAGCGGGCTTCCCGCGGAGCAGGGAGCCCGATGCGGGGCTCGATCCCAGGAGCCTGGGATCATGACCTGAGCCGAAGGCAGATGCTTAATGACTGAGCCACCCAGGCGCCCCTATTTATTTATTTATTTGACAGAGAGACAGCAAGAGAGGGAACATAAGCAGGGGGAGTGGGAGAGGGAGAAGCAGGCTTCCCGCTGAGCAGGGAGTCGGATGTGGGACTCGATCCCAGGACCCCGGGATCATGACCTGAGCCGAAGGCAGACGTTTAACGACTGAGCCACCCAGGCACCCCCATTTCAAGTTTTAATAAAAGAAATTGCCACACTGTTTTCCAGAATGGCTATGCCATTTTACATTCCCACCAGCAATATCTGAATGATCCAGTTTCTCTGCATCCTTGCCAGCATTTGGTGTTGTCATTATTTTTTATTATAGCCTTTCTGGTGAGTGTGTAGTAATATCTCTCTATGGTTTTAACTTATATTTCCTTAATGTTGGACATCTTTTCATGTACTTATTTGTGAATCTTTAAGTTTTTAAATGACGAAAATAAAGTAACAAATATATATTGTCAAACTACTAAACGTGGGTAAATTTTTCTTAGAGTTAGAAAGTATTTACTAAAGCCTCTTTGGACCTTTTTTTTTTTTTCAGGAGCCCAGAACCTTCCTGCAGGTGGCTGAACATGCAGAGGATATAGGAAATTGAGCCCAGGTATTTCCTCAGTTGAAGTAACTGTGGGTGTTAGTTGAACACTTACTTTATACTAAGTGAGACCAGGTACTTGCATTTCATTGAATGCTCCCATGAATCTGCTGTGAGGTAAAAGAGAGGAAGCACTTTACTATTTGCCCAAACAGATAGGAATTCAAACAACCAGAATTTAAAACTAGGCCTATGAGACTCCTCTTGTACTATTAGAACATTTTCTGATGAGAGTCTGGAGCAGAATAGGGACCAAGATTCTGGTGATTGAACGTTACTTTACAGTTACATATTTGGATCCTTCAATCTCTGGCCCCAGTTGGGTGAACATAAAGCAAATTAAAATTCATTTTATCTATAGTTGCTATTTCACCTTTTATCACTTTGCTTCTTGAGGCACCAGAAAAGATTCTGATTCCTATTATCCAACCCTTCATCTCTAATTAAACAAAGGCTATTAAGGCCAGTTTATTATCTTTCCTCAGATTTTTACATCAGAGACACATTCTGCCACCCAAAGCAGGCTCCCTTCAAGGGCATCACATAGCTTTGCATGAGCATCCTTGCTCTGGGCCCCAGAGGAGTGGACTTGGCAGTGAGCCCGGGGAAGGCATGGCAGGACAAATAGCCACTGGGCCCCCAGGGCTCTGCAGAGCAGCCACCACACTAGCTCAGGCTTTTCTGAGAAACAGGAATATGCTTCTTCCTTGTTTAAGCCACTGTTCTTCTGGGTCTCTGTCACGCACCCGCATCTAGCCAGTGCAGATAGTAGCCCAATGAGCAGCCCTGTATCACACACCTCCTTTCTCTGTCCCTTGAAGAGAAGACTAATCTAGCCCCATTCAGGGGCAACCTCATGACTTCAGTGCTCCAGACACTACCAATCATTTGGAGCTGCCCCATGAAATGAGCCCAATGCCATTCCTGCCTGGAGGTGAAAGATGCCACAACCATGTCCCAAAGACTCCTTCTCCACCAACAAGCATGTGTCCCTATTGGTCTGTGAAGTAACCTGTGGCCTTCAAGGTAACCTACTCTCATTGCATTTTCAGGGGAGGATACAGAAGGAGTGAGGCTCTTAATGGTTCCCAGGAATCTGGCCTTGCCCACTTGAGGACACCCAGCCATGGCTCAGGAAAAGATTTTGCATTCAGAATTTATATTCATCTGGGTCTGCTGTTGAACATTCTGCAGCAAAAGGAAGGCACCACTTGGAGCATAGATGTATCTTCCAAACCCCTTGCCCCCAGCTGGCTCCTCACAGAAGTTCTTGAAATGGTGTTTTAAAAGAGGAAGGGAGCAAGACAGGCACCCACAGAGAAGGCCCACATCCATCAAAGACCCAGGATAGCTCCAACTGGGTTGTATTGGTTGTTTAGAGGCGGATTGGTTTTCCTACAACTGGGCTTCTCTTAGAAAGCATGAACAAACATGTCTTGGGGGCCATCCAGGCTCTGAGAAGTATGGTGCTATGACCAAGAGAGCCGTCTCCAGAGCCAGAGGCTGGGCTGGAATCCCAGCTCCTCCACTTCCCAAAGGAGAATACTTCCAAAGGCACATGCTTATTGAGTTCAGACTATACAAGCAGGGAGTCCATTGTAATACAACTCAAGAGGGGCTAAAAGTGACCAAGATATTTTTAGTATAAAACATGGGAGTTGTACAAGAAGTCCCTCTTGGGAGACTGTCCTGTATGTGCTTAATACAGAGACCAGAGCAGACCTTCCTCCACTGGGATGGTCCTAAGCCTACCAAGCTATCTCCATGGAAAGCACAGAAATGAGTGAGCGAAACTGGCTGAAGCCTGGAAAAGTGCAAGACCCTAGGAAAAGTGCAAGGCCTTGACCTAGGGACTCATGGGGGATGGGAGTGAACCGAACACAGCAGCCAGAGGAGAGGGACTCCAGCATGATCAGCGCCCCTTAGGAGTGTGTAGAGGAGCCACATGGGAGCAGGTTACACCCTGAACAAGTAAACTTACAAACTGAGTAAGAGAGTCCAGCACTTGCGTGACCCTGCGCCTAGAGTCTAAACTCCTCCATGTTTGCAGGTAAGCAGAAGTGCGTGGCAAAGCTAGATGCCGGCATGAGGCCAGACTGACTTGGAGATCCCTCAGAGCTCTCCTTACTGGGTGGCAAGGAACCCAGGTGCCAAGTCTCAGCTGATTAAAAAACAAAACAAAACAAAACACAACAACAAACCAGGAATGACAGAAATGCATCTGGATCAGCTTATCCAGCAGATGCTACATAAGACAAGAATTGCCTAATGACACAATTTATTTTATTTTATTTTATTTTTTATTTATTTATTTATTTATTTGACAGAGAGAGAGAGAGAGCACAAGTAGGCAGGCAGGCAGGCAGAGGCAGAGGGAGAAGCAGGCTCCCCGCTGAGCAGGGAGCCCGATGTGGGGCTCGATCCCAGGACCCTGGGATCATGACCTGAGCCGAACGCAGACGCTTAACCGACTGAGCCACCCAGGCGCCCGACACAATTTATTTTAAATTACTATTTTTTTTTAACAGAGGGAGGAGGGCAGAGTAGATGGAATTAAAAATTAAATTCAAGTGTTAAGGAGGAATGTCTAAGGATGGGGAAAAAGTTAAACAAATCACCAGTGATCCCTTCCCCATGAAAGAGGCTGGTGTGTGATATGTTCAAGCATTTGAGGCAGCAAATAAATGGGCAGCTTCTACTTGGTGAGCCAAAGCATTGACCCGGGTTCCCAGCTCTGTCTATAGTCTCAGAGGCCAAGGATGTCTTATCTCTTGTTCCTTCTTGGAAGAATCATCAGTTTGGAGCCATACACATCGCAGATATTTGGATGTGAAGCTTCTGTGGGATTAGATCCACTGATCCAGGCATCAGTGATATTGTGATTTCCAATAAGAAATATACATTGGCTCTTCCTCTGGTTCTGGCACAGAGCTCCTAAAACCCTTGAAATTTCCTGAGAGCTACGTGGGTGTCTTTTGTTATGCAAATGAAGTTATTTTGGGAATGCACCTAAGGATGGGAGCTGGTTCCCAGGAAAACCGACCAAGGGATTAGACCATTGGGACTTTCAGTTCCTCCCCTTGATTTCTGGGAGGGGAGAGGGGCTGGAGTTTGAATCAATCACTAATAGACAATGATTTAATCAATCATGCCTATCTAATGAAACTTCCATAAAACCCCAAAAGGATAGAGTTTGGAGAGCTTCCCAGTTGATAAACACTTGGAAATTTGGAGGCAGTGCCACACTCAATAGGGCATGGAAGCTTCATACCCTTTCCCTATACCTTGCCCTAGCATCTCTTCCATCTGGCTATTCTTGATTTATAGCCTTTTAATCTAGTAAGTAAAATGTTTCTCCGAGTTTTGTGTGCCACTCTAGCAACTCTAGCAAATTAACCAAACTCAAGGAGGGGGTCATGGGCCCTCTGATTTACAGCCGGTCCATCAGAACCTGGACTTGTGATTGTCATCTAAAGTGAAGGGCAGTCTTGTGGGACTGAGCCCTCAACCTGTGGAATCCAATGCTCCCCCCAGGTAGATAGTGCCAGAACTGAGTTGAATTGTAGGACATTCAGCTGGTGTTGTGAAGCATTCCCTGGATGTGTGGTGAAACCCCCTTCCTCCACCTTCCCACACATCAGAAATCAGGTGTCAGAACCTCTTAGAACCAACCAACCAACCAACCAACCAACCAACCGTCTATAGCAGAGCACTGCTAGAATGTGGTGGGAAGAGAAGGTTCCTTCTCAGGATAACGCAGTTGCAATGTCAGGTCAGCTGAGTTATGCCAAAGCCCCTAAGGTTTTAGTTTTATTTTTCATGTACCATCATAAGTAAAACTTTTACATTAGTTCAAAAACAATGAAATCTTGACTTTGGTTTTCTCACCTTATAAAGCCGCTTTCCTATACTTTGAATAGTTTTATTTCATGGACTTTTGTCAGTTAAAAAATCCCTTTGGGAAGCCACCTACTTTCCCACTGCAAGCTACCACTGGCACTACGTTGGTGCAGTAACAACATGTACATGGTTCACTCCTTGTGGGAGGCACCCAGCAAACAAGTCAGTAAGACGTGCCCCCAGGTCACAGGATTGACCAAGTACTCATCTTCATATACGTCCCCAGACCTCCATGGTCATATCAGTAGTGTTGAGAAAGAAAAGTAAGAATGCAGCCTGGCCAAGGAGTATCATGGTCAGAGCCTCCAAGTCAAGCTTCTATCCCACAGGGCATAGGCTGAACTTGTAAGGGAGCCCTCTAGTTCTGGGCCACACAAGCAGAGTCTGATGCCATAAATGAGCATAAAATGTGTGGACAGGGGCAGTAATGGCAGGACAGGCTGACTTGGGGGGCACTGGGTTTTACTCAGATCCTGGGTGTGAGCCCTTCGTTCAAGCCTCCAGAGCCTTGGGCAAGCAGCAGCCCCTGTGTCCCCCATGCATTGCCTGTCTGGGTCCTACTTGTCCCACTCCCAGGGTATGTGGACCCCCTCAAGCTGTCAGAACCACAGTTCTGTCACTTCTACATTCGAATTAGATACCTGCCCTGCCACCCTTCAGGAGGATCCACGCAAGGAAAGATATGGCAGCCTAGGACACTGTGGAGTGCAGTCCATGGCTCAGGCGCTCTGGCCCACAGCGCTGTCTATCAAGGCTTAGTCAGTGTGACAGTTTTCCTGCCACGAAAGGCTTGTTTGTGGGCAGGGTGGAAGCCAGACTGTGAGGGACTCCCTCCTCAGCCAACCAGTGGCCCAGCCCTGGCTCAGGCTGATGCCCACCGAGCTCTCTCTGTGTCTCCTGAGGGCCACCTGCCTGTATTTACACTTCTCAGAGCCTCACAGTCCATAGTCTGGTGAAATCTGATGAGCTCTATTTCCTCTTGGCCTCTGTGCATTAGAGGCATCTCTCGACCCTCAGAGGGCAGCAGGGCTTACAGAACAAAGCAGAGGCACTGGTGCTCCGCTTACCCTGCTAAACCCATTTTCAACCTTATTGTTATCCAGGACCCTCCCCCCAGAATTACTACTTTTGCTAGCATCTTGTACAGATGCCCCATCCATGTCATACAAGAAAGAACAGTTTTGCTGCAGCGGCCTCCCTGTTGGGGCAGACATTGGTTAAGTTAGCCCTTCTTCCCATGGCTGGTCTCACTTACCATCAGAGTTATGTCTACCCCTGCCACTGCATCTCAGAGCTCTCTCCTGACAATGCCAATGGCCCTAGATGCAGTAGTCCTCTCTTATCCACCGGGGATGCGTTCCAACACCCCCAGTGGGTGCCTGAAACCATGGATCGAATCAGACCTCATTTATACTATGTTTTTCCTATACATACATACCTATGATAAAGTTTAATTTATAAACTAGGCACAGTAAGAGATTAACAACAATAACTAATAATAAAATAGAACAACAACAATATACTAAAAGTTATATGAATGTGGTCTCCCTCTCTCAAAATACCTTATTGTACTGCACTCACCCTTCTTCCCTTGATGATGTAAGATGATAAAATGCCTACATAATGAGACCAAACAAGGTGAATGATGTGGGCATTGTGACTTCTGACCATGCATCAGAAGGAGGATCATCTGCTTCTGGACCATGGCTGACCACAGGTAACTGAAACCACACAAAGCAAAACCTTGGTTACGGGAGCCTACTGTACTACAAAGGCAGTTCCACTTCAGCTCCTCACAAAGGAGAAAGGGATCCACAGACCAATACCTAAGTGGGCTTACCCGCCATCTTGGGTCTAGGATCTAGAAAATGGCACTCTCATTTCAACTGCTAAATAATTGGCTTTTAAGTAGTTTGTGTAATGGGAAGACAGTGTGTGCACTTTTACCATATTAAACTGATGTGTTATTTATACCACATAGGTTATTTTCTTGTGGCTTTTCACTTATTGAATTAATGAGAATAATTGGCAGTGGGGGAAGAAGAAGGTGGATGCCACCTTGAAGAAAGAAATCCTTATGCATTTTGAGACTCCAATTAGAGATTCTTCAGAAAAGAAACAGTAGTCTTGAAAGCCAGACTTCATTGATGTAGAAAAGTTCTAAATTCAAAAGCTTATATTTATATGAGAAGAACAAGCTTTGGCCATTGGCCATGTCAACATGGAGTGTTACCGTAAGACATGGTATATAAGGAAAATAGGAAATGCTCTCAGAGGACAGCCTGCCACCCAGAAGGGGAAAATCCCTCCTGGCACTGGAAGATACTTAGAGAAGACTGAAGGAGATGATTCTTGAATTAAGATGTTGCTTGGGCCCCATGAAGGGTTGGGGGAAAGGAACCAGACAATGAAAATCTCAACGCACACCTCAGGTTGGGAGCAACCCCAAGAGCACCAGGCTGATTGTCCTGGTAGTACGCTTACCCCAGCAGAAGGTGGCACTAGATAAAAGCCTGAGAAAAGACCACACACAGCTCACGGAAGGGAGGGGAGGTATCTGCCAGTTCCCAGGCTCCACCATGGAAAGAGATGAGAGCACAGGGGTCCGAAGATGAGGACTGGCATGGTGCCAAGGAGGCCGCAGGTATATGGCCTCAGGTAAAGCGAAGGTGCAGACCTGGGACTGCAGCCTTGAATGCCAGCCCCACATTTCAAAGGCTGCTTGGGGCTTCCTGCTCCTCAGAGAGCCCAGGCACCAGGCTGTCAGGACTCAGAGCTGGAACTGAGGCTATTGAACAGAAGAGGTGGTTCTGAACGGAAAGACACTAACAGTGTCACAGGGAGAGGTGAATGTCTCCCAAGCCAACCCCACCCATCAGTAGGAATATGGGCTCCTGAGAAAGACAGGCAAAGTTACCATCCTGATCTTGACAAAAGCTAACCTTTGCTGCGTGGTGACCTGGGACCAGCTCTCCAGAGCAGTTCCGCTTCATCACAGCACCTTCCTTTACTCTGCTTCTGAACCCCTAGGTTGTCTACTTGGAGCTTAGGCACTTTCTCTGGCCTGGCCTGCAACAGTGGGGGAGCTCAGAGCTCAGCTGGAAAGGGCAAAGTCTCTGTAGCCTGGAAACAAGAGAGGGTGGGGTGGGGTGTTGAGAAAGGACCAGCAGTGGGGTGCACTTTGACGAGGCAGAGGAGGATGAGGCGCAGGGGCAACAAAGCTCCCCCCATACCCCTTTACCCCTCTCCGGTCTGCCTTGGAGCAGTTTCTGGCTCTAGCTGGCTTATCTGAAGGCAAGGGTAGGGGTGGCACACCTCGCCATGGAGCCTTTCAGACCTGATTTGATTGTTCCTTCTTTGGATCCCCAAGCCCTGGCTGGTGGGACTTGGCCCTGAGCAGTGCTTCTTCGTGGTCCTACCTCATGTCCTCAGTAGCCTTCTGTGTATATCCTGACTCTTTTGAAGCACTTACTGTGAGCCTGGCTGACCTTGTTCTCGGCTCTTTACAACTATTGTGCCCATTTTACAGATAGGAAACTGAGGTCAGCTAACTAGTAAGTGTCTAAGCCAGGCTTTGATACCAGGTCTTATCTGGCTCCCATGCCCATGTGTTATGGCTTCCTTCTTGCGCATAAGCCCCTTGGGTCTTGTTTCCATCCTCACTGAGATTGCCCTGATTTATGCCAGGGCCCACCTCCCCCACTGCATGCTCCAGGAGGGTAGGCACTGTGGAGGGGCAGGGGGGAGGTGGTTTCTCACTGTTTATTCCAAGGCTGTACATACATATGGAGTCGGGCTCGGTAAGTCTCTGTAGAATGAATGCGAGGGTGGGGGGGCGGGTGTTGAGGGACTCTATTTTCTCAGATGGTATCTAATTTCTTAAAAGTATTGTCTGAACTGAAGAGGACCTTAGAGATCCACCTCATCTACAGAAAACTGCTCCCCGGAGGTAAGGCAGAGTTCTTTATTTCTCCAAGTGGAAAGTCAGTTTCTTCTCATATCTTAATTTTCAAACCTCCTGAACATGAATTACTTCTCATTTCTCCATCATGGATCATTATAAGCAGAAGAATATGCATGTTTCTACCTTTCCACCAAAATGATCATTTCAGTGCATTTCTAAGGAACCCTTAGTTTCCAGCTCAGGTGACCCACTTCTGCCACCTTAGCACTTCATCTCTGAGTTTCTCAGGCAGAAAAGGTGTGATCTGTCTTTCTTCCTTTCCCCTTGTCGCCTCCCCTCCCCCTCCAACATCCCTTTCTCCTCTCTTTTCTCCCTCCTTCCCTCCCTCCCTCTTTCCTTCCTTCCTTCTTCCCTCCTCCCTCCCTTCCCAAAATAACCTAGAATATACTCAACATAATTAAACATATGGGAGGACATAAACACAATAAAATATAAATATCTCTGTTCTTATAATTCCATTTCTGGACTCATTCTTGGGAAGCTGACTGTCTTTTTTTCTCTTTCTTTATTTTCTAAAGCTCTTATGATCATTCCTTATAGCTCTGTTTCTTATCTTTCAGAGCAGATTGTCCACAGATTGAGAATAGTATCTGTAGACAATCTGCTTTGAAAGATAAGGGAGTTAGCCTTATACTACTTCTCACCATCTCCTTTCTCAATTTTTGCTATACCGTTATTTTTAGTCTTTGTAATAGTTAATCACCTGTATGACTTTAAATAATATGCATAACCTCCAATTTCTTGATTCATTTACCTAAGATTATATCTATGGACTTCCAGCCTTAGTGAATAAGAAATAAGTATACTCCCCTACTCCTGGTTTCAGTTAGTTATATCAATTTTACATTATTCAGGTTTGCAAACTTTACATTCAGTTTTGTGACTAAATATATCATTCATACTTCATCTTTAAGTTGATTTTAATCATTGAAATTGCATAGATAGATCTATAATATTATACTTAAAAATCATTGCATAAATGAGAGTGTTATTGAATGCCTAGGAAAGGAAATAGAATTTTTTGCCACCAGAATCTTGCCTCTTAAAGAAGATTCATCCAATCCTCAAGTTAAAATGGTTTTCTTTGATCCATATCTAATTCAGGGATGACTGCATATTTTCCCCTCTTATCATTCTCAATCTTTGGTTCATTTTCTATTTTGCTGTGTGGCCCCACTAGATACATTATCCAGTCATGACCTGTTTCTGTAGAAACGCTCTCCCAGCAGCTGGGGCCTCTGCCATCTCCCACTTTCCTCATCACCCTGGAGCATGTACTTGTCCCATATGCTCTAACATATACACTAACTTACAGGAATGTAAGGTGTTGGCTTGTTCTTGGACAATTCTGTCTGAATGTCTTCTCTTCCCAGTGAGGCATTTTTGAAGGCAGGGATTCATCTTCTTCTCGTCCCTTCATAGCATAGCACTGGCTCCACTAAGGGCGTGACAGATATATTTGGGACTCTCTGGGCTCCTACAGGTAGGAACATATCTTACTCATCTCCAAACACCAACCAACCCAGCAGGATGCTCAGGGCATAGCAGATCCCCAATGTGTCTTAGTTTTTTTTTTTTTAAGATGTATTTATTTATTTGCGCACGCGAGAGAGAGCATGAATGGGAGGAGGGACAGGGATAAGAGAGAGAGAAGCAGACTTCCCACTGAGTGTGTAGCCCGACGTGGGGCTCAATCCCGTGACCCTGAGTTCAAGACCTGAGCCGAAACCAAGAGTTGGACACTTAACTGACCGAGCCACACAGGGCACCCCCCCTCCCACCATGTGTCTTTTTTGACTGAGAGAATTTCCCATCAATCTGAACCAGAAGATCACACGTATACCGTTTTTCTTAAGACCATCTTTTCAAACTCTGGGATTCCATGTGACATAGTTAGTTAAAAACAAACTGGCTTTGGGGACAGGAAGATCCTACTCTTATTATCTCTGGATTTTCAAGCAACCTTGCAAAACTGTCTGACCATCTTGTGAAGCAGGTCATTTCCAGGGGACCCAAGAAGGAGAGTGGCAGGGGAGAGGCGGTTACCATCTGTGGCAGTTGCAAGGGATAAATGAGATAGAGAAATAGAATGTCCATCAGTTGTAGATCACTAAAAACGCCAGTTCCTTTCTCTTCCCTTTCCTCGTCCACACATCCATTACCACCAGCCCATCTCCCCTCTGCCTTAGCCCCTTACACATGGGTTATAAGGAAAGGCTTTGCTATAAATTAAATGAAAGTGTCTTTAGTGATCCATCTACAGAGCTTTGCTGAAGGAATGGCTGTTAAAATTTAGAACCCTTTTTATTTTCTTCTTAATGAGCTACCTGGGACTGGAGCAGGTGATAAATATAGCCTTTCTCATACATTTCGCTCAGCCAGCTACAGTAAGATTTTTAAAAACTCATTCTAATTAAGCATTTGCATGGGCTGTACTCAATATTCATTCAGGTCTTTCCCTTTCTAATAAGCTACAACTTTCACTGCTGCAGGGCAGAAAGCTCTAGGGACCCCACCATTCTACTTGAAAACAGAAGGCTGTCCCTGCCACACTCAGGAACACATGTTCATTCCCTGCCCACTTTAGGGACTGGCACTGACCCGTCCTCTGGTGAGCCCAGCTACCTAATCCTGTCTCCTCCTTGCTAGGGGACCCAGAAGTCTGAAAAGAGGGCCAGGGCTGCAAAGCCACCCATTTATATTTCTAACAAGAACAGGACCCACTTCATTGCTACTTCTGACAGAGGCAGGAGGGAGGTGGGAGTGGGGTTTTGTATTTTTGATTCCCTTCTGTCAAAATGAAGGTGGGAGTTTCTAAAATGACACATGCAGATTCAATCAAAAAGATTTTCTGAGCACCAGCAGAAATCCCTGTCACCCCACTCTCAAATTCTTTACAAGGAACATTCCAAGCTTTCTCCTCTGTTCCTAACCTCAGCTGACTTCCTTACCTCCTGGTTTGTGAAGAATAGGGTTGGGAACTCTCAAAGCTTTTATCCCCAAGTCAGGGAAGCTACTGGCCTCTCCCAGCCAGTTCCCCTTCCTCTCCCTTCCGTAGAGGGCAAAAGCTGACTTACCCTCCTAGCTCTGGTTCCCAATCTCTTACACTTTCTCGGGGACATGGGTTCTTGGGTTGTGTCACCCCACCCCCAGCCTTCCTCCCTCCACATAGCTTCCTCTCCACTGCCACCCCCACTACATTTTAGGATCACCCAGTGTTGAGCGGGGATCCACTTCCACTCTGGGTAGAGTCTCCCAAATCCCCCTCCACCACCAGCCTGGCTCTTAGTCTGCCCTTCTCAGGCAAACTTCTTGAAGGACATGCCAACTGGGCCTGGTGGTCTGCAGCCCCTCTGTTTGCTGGCCCTGTGTGGGCTTCCAACCCTCTGCCCAGGTTCTAAAAGGGAGTCACAGACATTTTGACTAACATAATCAAATTTCATAGGTTGGCCAGTTGGCTTATAGGCATTTAAAACGGAATCAGTTATTACTACCTCAAATTACATTGCATTCATGCTATATTTATTTTCTGTCTGTCTTCCCTATAAGATGAACCTAAGTTCTACAAGGTTAGGGACTTTTTGTGTCCTTGTCACCAGTGTATCCCTGGGCACAGAGCACTGTCTGGTCCCTGTGGGTTCATTCCCAATAAACATTTGTTTTTCAGTTGTTTAAATCATAAATGAACAAAAAACTGCCAATACTATCAAAAGGCATGTACATTAACCAACCAGTCTACCATCACATGTTAAAAATTGATGAAATCAGGTGAAGAATATCCAGGTGTTCATCAAACTATTCTATTCATTTCTCCATAAACTTGAAATTAAAAAAAATCAGTGGAAAAAAAACACTCCACCTAAAATAGTGTCTTTGTTTCAGAGCTATTTTTCATGACTGAAGTTAATATTCCAGTAGGAGGTTTTAGAAAATCACCTTCATCTTTTTTATTCATACGTGAGAACTAAAAACTGAGCAACAAAATTAATTTTTCACATCTTTTTTTTTTTTCTACTGCATGAACTCCTTTTCTCTTCACAAAGTCAGGGAGCATGCTGCCACTGTTGTCAGAACTACAAACCAGGCACTGTTTTCTCTGTCTGGCATCTTCGGCGGGCAGACAGAGACCATAGAAGTCAAAACTCCCAGAGGATCCTAGGATACTGTCTATGAGAAATGGCTTATCAGGGGGTATAGTGGGTTTCATGTCTGTCTAGATTCCTGTAGAATCGCTTTCCTCTTTGGGCTCAGACACAGCATGTTAGATCTTGATTTCTTTTAGTTAATCTAGGGGGCTTTGCCAAGCCCACGTCAGTTCCCCTTATCACCAGTAGGAAAGAGCAAGTGAACATGGACAATCTGTTTATCATAGCCTATGGTGTAAGATCAGTATCCCAGAAGACTTGAGACATGTTTTGATGAAGGTTTTAGGTTTCTCATTGCCTTCTTGGACATAGTTGTAAAAAAGGTGGAATTAAAATGGGATCCATTAACCAATGGCAAAGTATATCAAACAAGCATGATTAATAAAAATCACAAAGCAATATGAACTCCAGTCGTTAATGACCCAATAATTAAGAGACCTCTTTCACTTCCCCCAAATCCAATCCAGGGCCTATGAATCAGTGGGGGTTTATATAGGCATTCAAGAGAAGATGCAAAATAGGTCATAGGTCCTCATCACAGACAAGTGATTAGAGAAGAGGCAAAGACTCAGGAGTGTCAGAATATAAATATCAACTAGAAGGTCACCCTGAGAGTATGTAAAGTAAGAAAAGTAAAGACCCAAAGGAAAACTAGATAGACATTGATATTTAAGAGGTAAGCAGAGAAAGAGGAACTCTTAAAGAGTACTTGCAACAAGTACACAGAGAGGTAACGAGAAAACTAGAAGGGAGAGTCATTTCAGAAGTCACAAGAAGGGATACAGGAGGTTCAAATGGAGGGAACAATCATCAGTGCTAAATGCAAGGTGACAGTGTTAAATGCCCAATAAGAAAAAGAGAGAAAGTGGATAAAGGATTTAGCAAAATAAAAGATGGAAACAATTGATAAATTTAAAGGGAACAATTTCAGGAGAGTGGTTTGCAGTATGTTGAAAAGAAACACACTCAAGAATGGATGGTAGCTGGAGGGTGGTTTGGGATTGAGGTTGTTTGGCTTTTCTAAGAGACAGAAGAGACCAGACTATTTATGTGGCTTTAAGGAAAGAGTCTTCAGGGAGGATAAAGGTTGCAGCCTCAGCAAACAGCACAGTAGTGGTTAACTGAACAAAATCTTTGAGGAAGTAACACCAATGGGAAGATTAATTCTGGAGGCAGAAGGGCACACCTACCTGACTGGGCCAGGAGAGGGAGTAAGAGGCAGTGCTGATGGGGGTAAATCTGGGGGCAAAGACTCCCTGGAAGGGGGCTGCCCGGCAAGTCCTTGTCTGGCGATCTTCATTTTCTCAGTAAAATGGGAAACAAAATTGTCGGCTAGAAATGAAGAGGGGAAGGACTTGGGCTGGAGCGTTTGGGCACATAGATAACTTTAATGAGCAGTTTGGGGTGGGTGGAGAGGGGAGCTGATGAAGGAGGAGGGCAAAGCTTGCTGGGTTGCATTGCGAGCCATCTTTGATAGCACCCATGTGCATGGGGCATGATTTTCTCCAGTGGGATACAGGGGCCAGGGCATAGGACTGGAGATGTCAAATGGCTGGGTTGCCTTAAGTTTGGGGTTCTTTAGGTCAGGTGTGGTGGGAGGACAGGAGCGTCTTGGGAGTTGGAGAGAGAAAATCACAGTGGTGAACGTGGCTCTGGGTTAATAGGAAAGGAACTGAAGCCAAGGGACAGCTGATGACTGAGAGAACATAGCTTGTCTAGGGACCCCACAAAGTGGTGAGATGGGAGAAGAAATGTATCAGCAGTAAAAAAGTGAATGGGCTAGAAGGAGGCGGTCAGTGTGAGGATGGGATGCTGGAGTCACAGCTCAGAGATGGAACAGTGCTGGTGGGTAAGGAGAGAACACGGAGTGCCCTAGAGTGGTTGCTGAGGAGCACCTAAAACTTCCAGGGAGTGGGTGTCCTGATGAACAAAGAATCCCTCCAAGGGGAGGGCAGACTTCAAGGCAAAGACTAAACCCAAGAGCCAAGATGAGTGTGGACTCAGAGAACAGCAACGCAAAGCATACTCAAGCATTTCCCCACCCTCTTTCCATGCCTCCAAGATATTGATTGTCTATACTAACTCATTAAATTTCGAGCTCCTTTGAGGGCCCGCATGTTTTCTTTTTATGTCACTTACTGCATCAGGCGAAGTCCCATTGAAGGAGAAACACACAGAGTAAGAGGTGGGAATGTCAGGATAAACCCACCAGCCTGTGCCCTTGGCTTTCAAGTTTGTCGCTGTGACTCCCTATAGCTGACAGGAGCAAAGCTGCATTTAAATTCAGTTGGGCTTGAGATTAAGAATCAGAGAGCCTATTTTCTATAATTGCCTTTCCACTTGTCAGTTTATCTACCTGTGATGAACATGGGCACCTCCCTACCTTCACCCCAGATCGTTTTCCCCAGATAATCTCCAGTGGGCATTTCTGGCTTTATTTAGACTTTAGGGTTTGTCTTTATACTATCTTCCAGTTCCCTGGTCCAATCTCAACCAGAGCACTCGAGAGCTGTTGTTACTTTTCTCCTGGTATCCTGCAACACCAGTGTCCTTTGGAAACAGAAGAGGTGATAAAGGTACCCTCTTTTCGCAAGACAGAGTTCTCCCACCCACACTTGCTCCCAGAAATATATTTTCACTATCTCAGTTGTCCAAAAGAACACTTCTGTGCAGGAGCTTGGAACTCCCATTTCATCCCTTGTTTGAGAAAATGTTAGGGAGAAATTAGGGACTCCTTTAATATTAGGGAGCTGCAGTTCTCAGGGAATTGGCACCCATTAAAAAAAAAACACCTTTATTAAATGCAAAAGAGTGTGTTGGGGAGGGGGGGAGAAATGAAAGTGAGAGTGGAGGGAAAGAGTAAAAAGGATTTATGATGGTTTGGGATGGGCATATTCAGGCTGGTGAGCACAATGGTAAGTGATTTATGTGGAAGAGGAGCTTTCTTGAGCTTGAATTTTAGTGTCAGAGGAAACCTTCAGTTCACACTGCCCCGTCTTTGTGGTTTTGCCTGTGTACACCCAATTTGGAGGCTTCTATTTCCACATCTCCATGACAACGGAGGATTACAGAAATTCACTCAGTCACAATTCCGGGCTGACAAGTGCCAAGCAAACATTTCATTCCTGTTTTTATAACTGGTGGTGGACAGTGTTGGGTTCTGTGCCGAGAGCCAGATTTTGTCATGGTGAGCTGGAAAGCAAGGCAATTTCATCAGGCAAAAGTCACAGCCTGTTACCCTGGGGGAGCAGAGAATGGTCCTCCTGGGGAGCAGGAAGGTTGGCTAAAAATCCAGAAAACCCCATCCCTGCCGCCAGGTAGGCTGCCTCTGCCAGTGACAGCTAAAAGGGGAAAGAAACTCAGATATATTAAAGGGTATTATTTGTCCCAGCTGAACTCAGCTGTGTTTAAGCAAAAGACAAATTCACCTCCCAGGACCTCAGTCTGCATTAGCCTGCTGATTCCTCAGTGCTGCCCTGAGAGGTCATCCTCATTCTTTCCCTTTCTGCTCACCACCCCCACCCCCTGCCCCCAGATAGGGGACCTCTCACCACCCATCTTTCCTCTTTGATATGCAGTGGTGAATCACAGCAAATAATGTCATGTCACATAACGTTTCCCCTGTGAGACTAAAGCTCTGAGCCCTGATTTTATGCAGATGGAGTCACTATGAATCACACTTCAAAATGTTTCTGAGTCTCATTTTCTCAAGAGAAAACAATAAAAGAAAGATATATATTTGGGGAGAATCCCAGTCTCAGGGCCACTAAATGTGCCTAGGATCTCTGACACTTGTCAGTTGGTTTCCTTGGCGCTGGCTACATCATGCTCAGAAGAATAATTCCTTAGATGTCCCTCCTTTACTGAAGAATGCCTTTGTCCCACCTAGTGCAGTGACTGTGAATCCTGGGCTGGAATTTGCATGCCAGAGGTTAGCCTACTCCACAGGCTTAGAATTAGGTCGTTGGGAGAACACAAAGTAATTTATGTAAATTAATATACATCAATATGCAGAAATATGAAAGATCCATTTTTCCAAAATTCCTGAAAAATTATATCTTGTCAGTTTCTCAGTATGTTAGTCCAACAGTTTGCAGATATATTTAGATTATATCAACTAAAATGTATTCAATGTCCAGTATGTGTTAGGTTTTGTCCCATACCGAATTTCATTTAATTCATACAAAGACCAGTGTTGTCCTCTTTTTGCAGATGATGCATCTGAAGGTAAGTGGCTGATCTGAGGTCAGATGGAGATGGGGGTCTTGGGGTCCCCATCCTGTGCTCTTCCACCTCCACATATCTCTGCACAGATACCTCCCTGACCATCAAAGGGACGTCTCCAGCGGAGAGCTTATTTAGGCATGAAACAGTTTCTTTGTATGATATTGTTCTAGAAGCTCAGTAGATGAAACAGATAAAAGAAGATCCACTGGTTGAGTTGTGGGGAACATAATCTTTTCATTCTCTCCTCTCCTCTTAAGTCGTCCCTTGAGCCTTTGAACTCTGCTTGAAAAATATATCCTACAGCATCCATTCAGCTTTGGGTCTATTTGTTTTGGGTCTATTTGAAGGACTTCTCCAGAGTTCCAGTCCTGACTTTGGTCTTTAGTAGCTACATAGTGCAAAGCTTTGTACCAAATCTGCCAACTTCCCACCTGGTGGATGGCGACCCAAGTGGTTCTCAAAGCTGCCAGCTCTGCAGTGCTAGAGGAGGGGGTGATGTCAGACTAATGGGCTCCTAGGGTGGCCCTTTGACTGTTCAAGTGTATCAGAACCTCCCACACTCACTTCTCTGTGGGACAAGTCCTCAAACTGCGCCTTCAACAGCTATCACTAACTTTTTAGGTCTTATAATCTTGTTGTGGTCATATTAAATAAAAGAGTCTGTATCTTTAGAGATACATACCAAAGTATTTACAGATGTAGTAATAAAATTATTACTTCAACATTATCCAGGGAGGGGAAATGGGTGGGATAATAGATGGAATATTCATTTTGTTGATGCTTGTAATGAATATATAAATGTTACATCATTCTTTCTACTTAGGATAGGTTTAGAATTTTCCAAAGTTGCAGATAGATAGATAGATAATAGATAGATAAGCAGACAGATAGATAGATAGATAGATAGATAGATAGATAGATAGATAAGGGTACAGGCAAAAAAGGAAATTAGGCCCTTGCCCCAGGACCACCCTCTTTCCCTCTCTCAACTTACAATTCCTTAAGGGTCCACTCTGCTACTCTCTGGCAGGGTCTAGTCCTTTTTCTGGAGTGGGTAAAGCCTTTGGACCTGCCTCTCCAACTTGCTGACTAGGATTTTGCCTCTATTCAAAGCTTTGCCTGCACCTCTTATGTTGGCCCTGCCCACAGCTTAGAGTACAATATGTTTCTCCACAAAGCTTTGTAGCAGAAACTATTTAGTTCACCCTGGGAGATGTGAAAAATTAAAATGTTATTTCCAAAGCTCAGAAACTTTCATGATCTCATATTTAAAAGATGAGAAAACAGAGGCTTAAGTAAGCCACCCAATGCCACACCACTAGAGGATTGGTAGAACCAGGCTTTTGAACACAAGCCATTTGACACCAGAGACTACCTTTCCACCACTGCATCATATAGACACTATCCATGACAATTATAAACAATGAAGCCTAGCAGGAGGTGATGCCACAAAAAGAGTAGGACGGAGCAATTGTCATTTTTATTTTAGTATTAAAAAATATTTGGAAAATAGAGAAAGTAATCCACAATCTTACCATTCTAACAAAATAGATAGTACTTTTTTTCTGCTTATATTTTATATAATTATGTTCAAAATGACAAAAATATACATCTTTATGTTTTGACTTTTAAATATTATATCACAGGCATTTCTTTGTATTGCTTTACTTCAGAATATCATTCCAAATATGCTATACTTTTATTATAAATCCTCTTCCTTTGGGACTTTTTGTTGATCCCAATTTTAGGCTGTTTGAAATAACTTGGGAATGAATATCTTGAGGCATATAGCTGTTTCTTCTTTTTTATTTTTACTTTTTGTGTAAATTCCAGAGACAGTAAGATTATTGGAATGAAGGTTAAATAAGTTATGGCATTTGAAACTTATTACCAGTTGAATTCCAAATTGATAGTAGTGTTTCATATCCTATGGTATTTCCACTATATCCTCTCAAGTATTGGGTGTCAACAAATATTTTCCTTTCTATTTTATATGCAAAGAATATAAGGTTGGTTTAACTTTAACTTGTCTTATTTCTAGTCAGTGGAGTATTTGGGTGGGGGGGGCACAATTCTTTTGGCATCCCAGTTAACCTATTCCTGTACATCACTTACACGGTCACACATACATAGAAAGAAAAGCTACATTTCACCTCATTAGTGCCACCCACATACACAACAATGCATGCTCATAGCAATGACCTCTGACCCTCAGCAAATACTGTCTGAAGAAAGAAGAAACCAGAAGAAAAGTAAAAGCATCAGGTGCTGACTTGTCTTCTTTACTTAGCCTAAGTTTTGTCACTTAATAATTCAACAGCAGTTGTGCCAATAGCTCTTGCTTCTGTGAATTTCTTCATAATCCTCTGCAATTGCCACCGCAGTCTGAGAAAAATCTCTTTCAAGTTATTAAGGCTTGATAATATCTTTTTCTCTTAAAAAACTGCAATTTTGTTCTAATTATAAATTTAATTAAGACATGCGAATTGTAGAAAATCTGTAAAACAGGAAAGTTTCTAAAAGGGAACAAAAGTAATTTGTAATTCTATCATCTCAAAAAATCACTCTTTGATGTGTTCTACTCAGCACACATATAAAACAAAATTGCTACCACACTATATTCAGTTTGGTAGCCTATGTTTTCATTCAATATTATATTGTGAAGACTCAAAAGGTCATTAGATATTTTCTAAAAATTAATTTTTTAAGATTTTATTTTTAAGCAATCTCTACACCCAATGTGGGGCTCAAACTCACAATCCTGAGATCAAGAGTCCCATGCTCTACTGATTGAGCCAGCTAGATGCCCCTAAAAATGACTTTTAATATTTGTATAATATTATATAATTATAATATATAATATATAATTATATAATATTTAGATAATATTATCTAAGTATATCATCGTTTATTTTATGATTTTCTTGATATTGGCTATCTAGATTGTTTTAAAATTTTCACTGTTATAAATAACACCCCAGTAGACATGCTGGTCCATTTATTTGTGGAAACTCAATTTAAGTAGCAGCATAAGTAAATGTGTTCTTAAGGACAAAGGCTCCACAGTGGGAACCTTTCAGGACCAGGAGTTGGCTGGGTTTGTGATTGTGTGACCCCAGCAAAGGCATGCCATATCTCTGAGCCTCAGTTTCCTCATATATAAAATAAAAGGTCTAACTAATTGATCTTTCGGGTCCTTTCAAAGCTAACATTTTATAAGTATAAGCTAAAGCCACAACTTTCTATTTATGAACGTTATACTTCCTCATATCACCATAGAATTTTATAGTTTTTATTATTTTTGCTTTCATATATGTCAAGTGAGAATATATATGGGAACATTTAGTAATAATAATGAGAGAACGACTCTTGTAGCTCATTATATGTGGAACATCTAAGCTGTACTCATTAGCAAGCACAGTAGAGTTAGATTACTGTGAGCAATTAAGAGGAGAAAACAATAATTAAGCAAGCAGAATCACACGAAATGAAACACAGTCTACACCATCTACAGAATATCTGTACATGTATAAAGAATATATGGTGGGAGGGGTGGACATTTTTTGTGACAAATTTGAAACAGGAAATCGAAATTTTCCAGCTGAAAATCTCTCTGCATTCAAGGACAACTAAAGATAATACAGGGCAAAAGAAAATAAGAACTGGAGTAATTGAGGCTGCCAGAAATCCCCCAAGGTCTAGTGCAAAGGCTATTATTAAACCTAGTTATTGTCATGCTTTAATACTCTCCAAAACTCTGGCACAGAACTGACCCTACTGGGTCACTGGTGGTTTATTCCAAAAAGCCCAGAGAAAGGATCTAAGCCTCAGTAACATTTTCTTCTTGGTTATGAAAATATTTAAATATAAGCAGAGAACAAAATAATTCCGTATGTTCCCTTTTGATAATAGCACTATCATAGCTCTGGCTTTGCTAGCCTGACAATCACCTTAACTTTTTCCCTAGAGTCACAGGAAGCAAAGAGGTAGGGGATTTGGTATTTACAGTGTCCTAGAGCCAAAGTAACAAAGAGGTAGAACAGGGTGTAAGGGACCACATTGGGAAAGGCTTTGCAGGTCATGGTGAAGACCTTGGGTTTTTATTCCAAGTAATGGGAAATCATTAGATCAGTTGAGTAGAGGAGTGACCATAATATAATTTATGTTTTAATAGGATCTCTCTGGCTGCCTTGTGGAGAATAAACTGGGGCAGGAAATGGGTAGGCAAAACAGAAGCTGGAGACCACATAGGGCCTAGCAATAGTCTAAGTGAGAGAGACAGTGGTTTGGAGTAAATGGTAATGGGTTGGAGGGGGATGAAATGTGTTTGAATATATGTTTTAAAAGTAAAAGAAGAACTTACAGGATTTGTTGATGATTGGGTATGTAGTTTAAGAGCAAGAAAAATTCAAGAATGCACACAGAGCTTTTGGCTTGAGCAGCTGAATCAATGGTACATAATTTACTGAGACAGGAAGCTGCAGAGGGAGAAGATTTGGGGAAAGCCAAGAGACAATTTTGGGGCATACTAAGTTTGGGAAACCTTTGGATGGCAAGGTAAGCAGAATAATGACCCCCTACAGATATCCACATCCTAATCTCCAGAACCTATGGATGTGTTTTTTAATAAGGCCAGGGAAAACTAAGGTTGAAGATGAAATTAAAGCTGCTAATCAGCTGACCTTAAAATAGGACTATCTTGGATTATATGGTAGGGGCCAATATAATCACAGGAGTCAAATGTGAAAGAGGGAGGCAGAATCAGTGTCAGAATTATATGATGTGAAAAAGACTGACCAATCACTGATGGCTTTGAAGATGGAAGGGGTCATGAGCCAAGAATGTTGGCAGCCTGTTGAAGCTGGAAGAGTCAACAAAATGGATTCTCCCCTACAACCTCCAGAAAAGAATTCAGCTTTCTGGCACCTTGATTTTAGTCCAGTGAGACCCACTTTGGACTTTTGACCTCCAGAACTGTAAAATAATAAATTTGTGTTGTTTTAAGCCACTAAGTTAGTTGTAAGTTGTTACAGCAGCCATGGGAAATTAATGCAAGTGGCCAAATAATATATTGTCCAAACTGGGACAATTTTGAATGGAAGAAATGCTATTAAATACTTAACAGAGACAACAGTCATAAATCAGAACTATCCTAGAAAAATGGATTTGGGGCCATCCTATCCTTCCATCATGTGATTGGAAATGTCAGGAGTGGTGTCTTTTGTTTAGGAGAGAAGTGGGGGACAGAGAAATAAATTTAGCAAATGCCCTCATGTAGATGGTATTTAAAGCCATGGAACTGGATGAGATCACAGGGGAGTGAATATATAGAAAGAAGGGAAAATAAACAAAGATGGAGCCTACTTTTCAAGGTTTGTAAGAAGGGGAGGATCCAGTAGAGAAGACTAAGAGGGCATATCCAGTGAGATAGAAGGAAAGCCGGGAAAAAGAACAAATAAATTCAAATGCATAAAGTGTTTCAAGGAGGCAGGATTGATCAATTACATCAAATGGTGGGTGAAAATTCAAGAAAGAAGAGGAGTGAAAACTGATCGCTGGATTTGCAACATGGAGATCATCAGTGATCTTTAAAAAGTGATGTTAGTAGGGTGGTAAGGCAAAACCCTGGCAGGAGTGGGTCAAAGAGAGAATAGAGACAGAAAACATAGTTACCTTTTCAAATTTGCTATAAAAGAGAACAGAGAAACTGGGCAGTCACTATAGTATATAGGCTAGGGAGGGTTTCTAAAAGATGGGAAATATCAGGGCACGTTTGTATGCACAAGAAAGATTTGGTAGAGGGAAAATACTCAATGCAGAGAGAATGTAACTGCTGGAGCAAAGTCCTTAAACAGATGGGAGGAAATGGCCACTGGAGCATGGGTGGTGGCTTTGGTCTTTAGTAGTCATGTGGATAAATCTTCCACTGAGGAGGAAAGGATGCAAAGACATTTAACTGGTACTTTTTTTTTTTATTGGAAGGATAAGGAAGTTCTTTTTTTATTGTTTTCAACTTCTCAGTGAAATAAGAAGTAAGGCCATCAGCTGAGAGTGATAGGGGAAGGAGTAGAAAGAAAAAGTGTTGCAAATTTAAGAAAGGTTGAGAAGAGGGAAGCAAAACATCTGAGAGTAGGAGAACTTGATTCTCATCGAATTATCTACCAATGACATGATAAAACTGACAACAAAAACAACAAAAACCCCCAAAACAAAAAACAAAACACCCACAGAAAATAAACTACAAAAATTATGAAACATAAGAGATAGAAATTCTAAATTGTTTTGGGCAGTGTAAAGAACAGAGCTTTTAAGGAAAAAGTAAAAACAAAGACAAATTATCAGCACTTAAGAATAGGTGAGAATGTTGCTTCAGTCTTTCTATTTCTGCCTAGCTGGCATTGCCAGCCTGTGTGGATGTGTTTGTTCAAGTTGACACTTGCACACACAATCCTTACTCTCCTCCAGGGGTTCACTAGTTCATTTTGGGATGTGGTTTCTTAGAGTTAACACCAATGATTTGGATATGACAGCATTTCTCTCTCTCTCTCTCTCTCTCTCTCTCCATTTTTGTTTTTCTCCTATTATTTATACCTTATATCCTCTCTCCTTTCCCCATAAGATTCCCCATAACTTGGTTTCTACTTTGCCAGAAGATTTGGACATCGTGCATTATTTAGCAGCACCATTTCAGGACCACGGACAGCAACCCTGTCCTGTTCCCACCTTCTCTCCCCACTGCGATCCAACAGGAGTATTTTGGTCATACTCAGCCTGTATTACTCTGTGCCAGGCACTATAATCGTTGTTTGAATAACAATAGGTCCTTGTCTTCGAAGATATTTGAAGGGGGAAACAGGCTACAAATACAAATAAGATAGAGAGAACTATGATGTATAGCCATAGAACACTACAAGAGTACTCAGAAAGGAAAGCCCCTAATTTAGTCTTTGGACACGGGATGGCATAAGGGAAAGCTTCTTGGAATAAGCTTTGATAAGTTGAAATCTTAAGGCATTAATCGGCCAGGGGAGATGAGTAAGGAAGAGTGCTTTTTGGCAGAGACAACAGCGTATGCAAAAGCCTCGAGGCAAGAGGGCATGGCTCACCTAGAGAAAAGCAATTAGTACTGTGCAGTTAGACTGTTGGAAGAATAAGGCACCAGGAAGGAAGGAAGAAAGGCCCTGTGCTGTGTGATGGATATAGGCATGTGTACACTGCTAGAGGAACACAGCTGAGGGAGTAATTAAATCTCATGGGTAAGGATGAGGGAACAGAAAGCTATAGTGAGGCAGCGACATTTAAATTTGTCCTCTATAATACAGAGGAGTTTTCTAGATCTCCCCATGGAGATAGGGGAGGAGAGAAGAATAGACAACATTTCGGTGAGAGCTGTGTTATCCATACGGTAGCCACATTACCTATTGAAATTTAAATTAAATTTTATTTTTAAATTTTTTATTTAAATTCGATTTAATTAATATATACTGTATTATTAGTTTCAGAGGTAGAATTCAGTGATCCATGAGTTGCCTACAACACCCAGTGCTCATTACTTCAAGTTCCCTTCTTAATGCCCATCACCCAGTTACCCATCCCCCCACCCACCTCCCCTCCAGCAACCTTCACTTCGTCCCTGTAGTTAAGAGTCTTTTATGGCTTGCCTCCCTCTCTGTTTTAATATACTTTTATTTGTCCGGTGTGGCTTGTTGGTTAAACGTCTGACTTTGGCTCAGGTCATGATCTCAGGTCAGGCTCCCTGCTCAGCGGGGAGTCTGCTTGTCCTTCTCCCTTTGCCCCGTCCCCATTTGTATGCTCTCTCTCAAATAAATAAAATTTAAAAAAATATTATTTAAAATTAAATAACATTAAAATTCAGCTCCTCAGTCACAATGCTCACATTTCAAGTGGTTGGAACCCACATATGGCTAGTGGCTACCATGTTGGACAATGTAGCTATAGAATATTTCCATCACGGCACAAAGTTCTATTGGACAGTGCTGGGTTGGAGGGAACAGCACATGCAAAGGCTCAGAAGCTTGCATGTGTGTGGTGTGTTCAGGAAATAATGACCAGACATGGGGGCTGCAGCAGAAGGTAAGTGGATGGAAGTGGCCGGAGATGACACTAGAGAGTTTAGCTGGAGCTGGGTGGCCAAAGCCATTTTAAGTCTTTCTAAAGGAGGGTGGACTTGACATATCCATTATTGGCACTAGGCATCTGAGAGGGATAGGAGGAGATCTAGATTTATAGAGTTAATTCAAGCAGCACTTACAAGGTATGAAAGGAATAGTGAGTAAACAGAAGGCAGGAAGAATAAGCCAATTGGTTTTTGCCAAATAAATTTTGATAAAACAGCACTTTTTATCATGTCACCTTATGTTCATCAGTTTCCATTGCTCCAAATTAAATTCAATTTTCTCTGCCTGGTTTTGAAAGTCTTTTTGTTGCTCACTACTATCCAACACATCATCTTTACTCCAGTGATGACAATAGTTTCACTCTCTCTGTCATGTGAAAACTAATGTCTATCTCTGTTCCTTATAGTCCCTGAGTGGACTGAAAACTCCTTGACAGTGGAACCATGTCTTAGAGTAGGTAAACCCTTTTGAGTGGCTTACACAGCTCATAGGATAGTCAGCAGTCATAGCTGGGATGGCCCTATCAGGTTGTGGTTCTCATGGGTCACAGATAAGAATCTGTGTAAGTACACTGGTAAAATGTTCATTTATTGATCGGTTATGAAGGCGCTAACTAACAATATTGCAATTCTCCCACTGGTCCCTGCCTTACTCGGTCCATCAGCCAAGGTCCTAGAAGGAAACAGAACTCTATTAAAATGTATAACCAAAAAAATTAATAAAAGGACTATTTATAGAGGTGTAGGCACAATTAAGGTTGCTAAGCATTCCCAAAGATTAGTAGCATTGAGAAGCTATTACTACTTCTGGTCTAGACGGAAAACAGGAAAATACCGCATTGCCAGAGCCCAGTGAAAAATAGAGACAGAGAGGAGAGGCCCCCTGGCAAGAAGTGTAGTGTAAAAAGGAGCAAACTGCTGTCTCAAGGCACTGAAGCATGGAGTGAGCACGGAAGAAAAATATCCTTTTTTCTCTCTCAACTCTTGCCCTCCTCTTGCCAGTACCTCCCATTGGCTAGAGGTAGTCAAAAGCCAGAGGGCAAGGGAGACAAGCGATGCAGCCCATAGGATCTGGGTAGAAACAGACATAATACAATTACCACAATTAGGATTATGACTGGCTGCATCCACAGACAACAGGGATAACAATAACTTAACAATTTAGAAGTGTATCTCATATAAGTGAAGTCCAAGGTTAATATGTCAGCTCCCAAAGAGTGGGGACCCAGGCTTCTTCTATCTAGCTACTCCCTTTCCTTAGCATATTACCTCAAAGTGCTATATGGCTGCTTGAGCTCCAGATATCATGCTGGCATTCCAACACGCGGGAAGATGAAAGAAAAAGGAAGAAGCAAGGGCACACTTTCTTACTTTAAGAGTATTTATTTGAAGTCACATATGACAAGTCCATTTACATCTAACTGTCCAGAATTTAGTCACATGAACACACCTACCTACAAAGGGGGCTAGAAATGTGTTATCTATGCCAAGAAGTTTTGTGTGCAGCTAAAAATCAAGGGTCCTGTTACTAAGTAAAAGGAGGAGATTGGATACTGGAGGACAACTAGCTCTTTGTTACAGTCTCAGGGGGAAAAGAAATCCAAGACTGAGCCCGAGCATCGCCAATTTTTAATAACTAAGAGAGTAAACACATTAATGACAATGACAATGTGTATCATGACATAACACATGTGCTCTCACTACATGATAGTTACTTATACACCAACTTCTAAGGGAAAACCAGTTTTGCTGTGCAGGATAAAGCACATCTGATGGGGAAATGCCAGTTAGAGTCATTTGCCAAAGGAGATTTAAAGACTCATTCCTGGAAAATATGCTGTCCATAGATACTATGAAACCAGCTGGTTTGATACAGAAGCAACAAATCATGGTTTTGGAGTTGAAGGACAAATCTGCTTTTAACACGATACTCTAAAATATGACTCACTGATTCTTATGGATACTAGCCCCAGTGGCTGCCACAGTTACAGCATGCATGCCAGTTGGCTGGGCTCCAGAGCCCTTCCTTGGGGGCACTAGTCTCTTTCTCAGGCACCCAAGCATGTCCCCAGCCTGTGCGGCCTGCTTCAGCACTCACAGGGGGCTGTCCAAGATTGTTTGTGAGCTGCCTCCACTCTCTTCAGCCTGGGACTGTCCCAGGCATGCTATCACCCTGCATTGCTCCCAAGGCATGCAGGCAGAGGATGTCTCTCTACTTCTCCCATCTAGCAGCCCTTGGAGGCCTCAGTCAGTCTGTCCAGAAAAGGAGGAGAAATAGAAGTCTTGGCCTTTCAATCATTCATTCAGCCAACTTTTTGGAAACAAAAATTTGCACCCCTTTAAGCACATGGGGGGCCACAGCAAAACAGGGTGAGGACTTATAGTCTAGTCAATGTGGACAGGAGTTCCACACGTGGATGTAAATCACCCATGATGTCATAAAACTGCAGTGTCTCATGAATAGCAGAGGCAATCAGTCTCATAGGTTCATGGATGGACAGGGATAATGTGAGTTGAATGTTCAAGGAGGATCCATAGACAAAGTCACCATTGGGCAGCGCATTGGCATTATGGGTAGGAGCTGGCATATGGGAAGTAACTGGGAGGATGACAGAAACGCAGAAGTAGGAATGAGCATGCTTGCTCAGAGACAGCTGGGAGACCAGACTAACTGGGTAAATGGTTGTGTAGCTGAGTGCTGTGAAAGGAAGAGAGGCAGGTCTTGCTGCCAGGTTAAGGAGAGTAGCATTCTAAGAGGAGCCAAGTTTCTGAGCAGAGGAACCATAGAAAGAAAACAGTGTTTGGGAATTGCTATCTGGCAGTAGTGTGGACACTACATTAATTGTGTAGTGAGGGAGTCGGCCTCCATATATGATTTTCTGAGTCAGACCAAGAGTAATCCAGTTGAGGATTCTGTTTATGACTTCCAAAAATAGCTCCCATAAGGCAAATGGCATCTCTTTATTCAGCAAATGTGTGGAGTGTTGCTTTTTGACAGCTACTGGGTTTCAAGTGACCTCAGTGACCAACACAAGCAGGGCCCCTGCCCTCTGATGGGAAGTCATCCTTCACCCTGAGGCTGAGGGTTTGCCTGGAGTGAGGTGCATGAAGCTGAGCTGGGGGTCGCAGGAAGGAGATGCATCCTGGGGAAAGGGTTTACCACCATAAATCAAGTCCCAAAAGGAGCACAACACAACTACAGTCAGACTCTGGGCAGGAAGTGAGATTCTGTGTTTGAGGGAGCAAGATGGGACAAGGCTTTAGAGATCCAGGGTGGAGGTGATGGGGTTCTGATGCAGAGCTGGACCATGTCCAGGGAAGTCTGTCCAAAGGAGATGAGGTAGAGGGGATAGCAGTACCAGCTTCTAGAAATGCGACTGGCTCGAGAGAAGTAGGAATTCAAGCTCCAGCCTAGAAGGATGGATGCTGTCAGCATCCTTCATGTCTCACCTCCAGGCAGTGTTCTGGAGATTCATCTAAACCCTTCTTGAGCTTGAATACATCTTTAGCCCACACAAATTTGTGCTCTAACCCATCCCACACACGCTACCCACACACTCCCTCATGCCCCTCTGCTCATTCTCCCTTCTCTCTGTGAAAGAGCATGCTCTCTGCTCTCTGGAGCCCTGTGCCTGACCTCAGCAGGATGGCTCCACAGGCCCACAGGGCTTTTGGTTTGTGTCTGAAACAGGGATGCAGCCACTCTCTCACACAAAGGCTAGATTATTTTATTTTATTTTATTTTATTTTATTTTATTTGAGAGGGAGGGAGGGAGAGAAGAGAGAGAGTGAGAGTAAGAGAGAGAGAGAACACAAGAGCAGGGGGAGGGAGACGCAGACTTCCCACTGAGCAGGGAACCTGATGCCGGGATCATGACCTGAGCCCAAGGCAGACACTTAAACAACTGAGCCACCCAGGCGTCCCAAGCACAGGCTAGATTGATGTTTAAGCTTAAGATGGCAAACAGGGACAGGAACAAAGAAGGAACAAATCCTCTTCAAACTGGCAGGTTAGGGATCAAGCCCATTTCTATAGTTAAAGAAACCCATTGATTTTGTGATTATTGAAACAACCAATTATTCGGTTTTCAAAATCTGGTTATTTGATTAAGCAGACAGGCCAGGCAACATTTTAAGTTTTGGTGTCTGTGAAGACATAGCCTGAACACCAGCTGGGCAGCACAGCCACCCCAACGGGTTCTGCCATAGGAACAGGCAACTCATGAAAAGCACCTTCACACTCGGCAGCTTCCAGTAAAATCAGCAGCAGCAGGGAGAGGAGGTTGAGTTCCCCTGCACCTTGCAGTGGCCTTCCACACCACCTCTGGACAGATGCCAGCCATTTCAGGCCTATTGCTGTTTACATTTTGTCCTACTTTAGGAAGTGGGGGTGCCATTATGAAGCTCCTTACGTGTTGACTTTCTTCAGGGTCATGTAATCCCAACCACCTGGAAGAGGACAGGGGAATTAAGTTCCATTTATTTCCCCTTTTGAAAGTAAGATATGTTAGTTGGTGAGAAATCCAATTTAGAAATAGCACTGCACAGCCAAAGCAGGTGTTCTTCCTTGGAGAGTAGTTGAATGTTCTGGCAACATCCTCATTCAGTGGCACTAACTGAGCCCTTAGGGATACAGAGCACAAAGTTAGCCACAGTCCCTTCCCTCAAGGATCCTAGGATCCAAAATGAGCAACAGTAACAGAGATGCCATAAGGGAAACAGCAGTAAGCTCTAGGTGTGTGGAGTTTCAGTCATGTGTGGTGCTAATGGATCACGCCATTTTCATCCATTTTGGCCCCAGGATATTGGTTGCACACTAGCTATAACCACAATGCTCAGCTTGCGGAACGCTGATGCTCAGAGCCAGGAGGCCTCGCAGGAGGCAGAGGACTGCTGAGGACCAGCCAATCTCCCTGCCACCTCACTGGTCAGAATGGGCCACACTGAAGCTCCAAGTCTCCTCCCTGCCCTAGGATATAGCACCTTGGCCTCAGGCTTGCAAAGCTCTTGTCAACACCAAGTGTCCCCTCGTCTCCATGGATAATTGAGAGATGACTGACTGTCAGTAGAAAGTAAAACTCACTTTATATGCATGACAAGTGAGAAGAAGCAGAGGCTAGAAAAGCTAAGAACCCACAAGCACTGCCTATCAAAATTCTTAGAATTATGGCATTATAGAGCTGGAAGAACTTTTTAAAATTATCTGATCCAACACCCTCATTTGACAGATAAGAAAACCAAGGACCAGAGAAATAAGGGACTTGTCTGTGGTCCCACAACTAGAACATGACACCAGAATCCAAATCTAGTTCTGATTCCCAGCTTAATTCTCTTACCACCACACTATGCTGATTTCCACATGGTATTAAAAAAAAAAACCAAAACTAGAAATTTGCTTTTTTATCTGAACAAAAGTGTGGTGGGTAGAATCATCCATAAGAGTTTATCTGGTCAAAAGTTAAGCCAGTCACTAAATCTTTATTGGCAATATTCTATGCCAGGCACCAGGCCCAGCTTTGCTACGTTCTCAATGCCTGGGATCTTGGCTCTCCACTTCCCACATTCAGATGGCTGCCGAGGAAAGCAGCTATCAGGGTCTGGTGAGAAGCTTGGAATACGTTCTTGCTCAAGTTCCTCTCCAACAGGTGAGACAGGAGGAGCCCCAAGAGCCCTCAGCTTCCTCTTCTGCAAAGTGGGGCTAATCTACTTACCTTGAGCAAAAGCAAGATCAGATATGGGGCTTAAGAGTCAAAGACCAAACAGACAAAGCAATGTGATTATTAAGGGATCAGACTCAATAAGGAATCGAGATAAAAGGGCATTTAAAGGTTTGAAGTTAGAAGCAACTAAAAAGAAATCCCTTAATTTTGAGCAAAGTAATCTGTCCTTTCACAAGATACCTATAGAACTTATGGTTTTTTTCAAGATTAAAAATGATTATTTTTTCATTGATTAAAATTAAAACAATACACTTTAAAGGGATGGGATTGTATCAGCTTGCTTAGGGCGGCCATCACAAGTACCAATAGACCGGGTGGCTTGAACACCAGAAATGGACCTTCTCACTGTTCTGGAAGCAGGAAGTCTACAATTAGGAGGTCAGCAGCTTTGCTTTCTCTGGAGGCGTCTCTCCTTGGCTTGGCTTGGATGTCACTTCTTTTCCCGGTGTCCTCACACAGTCCTTCCTCTGGGTGCATCTATGTCTAAATTTCCTCCTCTTCAAAGGACACCAGTCGGATTGGATTAGGGCCCACCCAGTTGATCTCATTTTTACTTGATTACCTTTTTAATAACCAAGTTGTCTCCAAATACAGTCACTTTTTGGGTATTATGCATGGAGGGGGGCAGATAAAATTCAGCCCATAACGGGGACTAAGGTGAATAGTTAAAAAGTAGAAAAAGAAAAGCAAAAAAAGGCCATAGGACTCCAAGTACTAGAACCTGTGTTAAACACTGTCCCAGAGAAGCCTGGCCAGGGAGGCACCTGTGACCCAGTTTCGGTATTAAGAGCTGAATTCTTGTTGGAGATTATTTCTTTTTGTTAAGTGTGAAAATGGTTATAAATTATTGGGTGGCACTGATCCAAAGAAAGGTACTCTGACAGTTTACCAAACAAGAAACTCTGGTGTACAGCACATACACGTGCGCACACACACACACACACACACACACACACAGAGTGAGAACTGTGCTCTGGTTCTAAACACTGCTCCAGACCTGTGTGATGAGCTATGAGCAAGAGCCTCCAGGAAGCATCACTAGGGGGGTGTTATGCATGGGTGGTTTGTGCATGGGTGCCTGAGCAAGACCAGGGTGGAGCGAAGGGGCACCAGGGTCCGGTGCCCAGCAACTTGGGTCTGAGCCCTGGGGAAAGTGACCGCAGAGCAACACTGAAGAAGTGGCTTCCAGGGCGCCTGGGTGGCTCAGATGGTTAAGCGTCTGCCTTTGGCTCAGGTCATGATCCCAGGGTCCTGGGATCGAGTCCCACATCGGGCTCCCTGCTCCTTGGGAGCCTGCTTCTCCCTCTGCTTCTCCCTCTCTGTCTGTCATGAATAAATAAATAAAATCTTTAAAAAAAGAGTTTAAAAAAAAAGAAGTGGCTTCCAGGGACCACTCTTTTTTTTTTTAAAGATTTTATTTATTTATTTGAGAGAGAGAGAGAATGAGAGAGAGAAAGCACATGAGAGGGGGGAGGGTCAGAGGGAGAAGCAGACTCCCTGCTGGGCAGGGAGCCCGATGCGGGACTCGATCCAGGGACTCCAGGATCATGACCTGAGCCGAAGGCAGTTGCTTAACCAACTGATCCACCCAGGCGCCCTCCAGGGACCACTCTTGAGAGGCCTGTCCTAAGCAGCAAGGAAGGAGGGGCCACACTCCTGCCCAGTGTGACCCAGGGAATGCAGACTGCCTCAGCACCTCCAAAGCTGGAGGATCAGAATACAGGAGTGAGGACCCCAGGGTAGCATCAAAGGTGAGGCTTTGAGGACAGCAGAGAACAGCCCTGGGATGAAGGTTGATGAAGGCCTATTCGTTATGCCAATTGAGGTATCTTCAGGGATGCCCTAGAAGGAGTGGTTAAAACCTTAGGAGGGGGCACCTGGGTGGCTCGGTTGGTTAGGCGACTGCCTTCGGCTCAGGTCATGATCCTGGAGTCCCGGGATCGAGTCCCGCATCGGGCTCCCTGCTCGGCGGGGACCCTGCTTCTCCCTCTGAACCTCTCCTCTCTCATGTGCGCTCTCTCTCTCTCATTCTCGCTCTCTCAAATAAATAAATCTTAAAAAAAAAAAAAAAACCTTAGGAGGGGCGCATGGTGGGGCTGACGCAGTGACAGTCTTATCATCACTCTTGGTGTGATCCCACGGGTACCACAAGATGGTGGGGCCTGGGAAATGGACTCAGGAACAGTGTGCATACCAAGGCATGGGGGATGTCCACAGACCCTTGGATCTCTGAGACGCACTTATAGAAGGAGCCGTCTGGTGGCTGGTCCATGCAAATCCTGTGTGCCCCAAGGTGACACTGAGTATAATTGGCACCTGATATCCTTGTAAAGATCCGGATGTCTCTTTGCTGAGAAGCGAACCCACAGATCCATCCCAGAGATTAGGTGCTGATGATCGTAAGGGGAAACCTCCAGGCTCTCCATTCATCTCAACTCAAGGTGAGAACTGCCAGGTGTCATCAAAGCACGGAAATTCCTTTCAAATGTAGCAGAGTGGGCAGGTGGCCTTTGGTGGCCACCTGACCACTGAGCCGCAGTTTACCTGTTCAAACCTCCCCAGGACAGGCAGCCCACTGAGCCACAGGAGCGAGCCGGGATTTGCCACCCCACCCCAGATCTGCTGCCTCCAGAAAACCTCCTGGACCCACTGCTCCTTTGATATGCTCTGACAGCCCAGGTTCTCCTGGGGCCCTGGGAGGGAGTGCAGAGGCTCCTGGATCTGCAATTAATGATGTTTGCCTAAGGAGCAAGTACCATTTTTCTAATTAAAAAAAAAAAGAACAAAACTATTAAAATGGAAATAAAAACAAATATTTACTGTAAACCAGGCACTGCCTTAGGGCACTCTTCATCTCCTTTACTCTGTTCTAATTTTTATTTCTTCCCATTCCACTGATCACCTTCTAAAATACCCCGCATTACTTCCTGTTAGTGTATTGCTGATTGCCTTGTCTTCAACTCCTAGACTGGCCGCTCCGCAGGGGCAGGAGCTTCCGTCCCTTGTGCTCACTGATGCCTCCTAGCGACGGCATCGGAGTCTGGCACAGAGCGGTGCTCTGTGTCTGTGGAATGAAGGAGCCGCGGTGGGAAGGGTGGTGGACCAGACATACTCAAACAGGGGCATGTCACAAGCAGTTGGTCCCAGCACGTCTCCAAATCATCATCAAGTACTTGGTGGTGGTGTGGGGCGGGGGGGAGAGGAGTTGGGGCTGCCATTCTATAAGGAATACCGGGATGAGGGGCTATTCTGGGGTGGCTGCTACTTACTTGTGGGGCTGGCCCTAGGTGTAAATGAGCACGGAAGTGACTCTAAACCCCTGAGTTTGTGGAATAAAGGCTGTTAGACCCTCTCAGACCCTTGACGGGTGGAGGCTGAGGGGACTAGCATCTCATTTTGGGGTGAGAGACCTTGAAACTCCCTCTAGGGAGAACAGATTCAATAGTCCATGTTGGGACCCACTGTGTTTGAGGAGCTGTGGATCTTTGTGATTCCAACACTATCCTGGAAGCCCATGGCCTTCACACAGGCAGGGAAACAGATGTCTGCAACGCTGCACTCCAAGAAAGTGGAGTCATAAAAGAAATGAATCCTAAGTCTACTTTCAAGGGGTTGTTAAATCCTTTTTGCAGGTAGAAATTTGATCCAAATGAAGAAACATTTTTTAGGCAACTACTAACTGCAGCAACTCCCAATTGTGAATGGGATAGAATCCCTGCTATCTGCCTCCCCCTGTGTTCACTGCAGCAATATTCACAATAGCCAAGATGGGGAAGCAGCCCAAGTGTCCATCTATGGATGAATGGATCAAGAAGATGTGGCCTACATATGTGCAATGGAATATTACTCGGCCATTAAAAAGAATGAGATCTTACCATTTGCAACAACATGGATGGATCTAGAGGGTATTATGCTAAGTGAAATAGTCAGAGAAAGATGAATACTATATGATTTCACTTCTATGTGGAATCTAAAAAAAAACCAAAACAAATGAGTAAACAAACAAAAAGCAGCAACAGACCTACAAGTACAGAGAACATACTGATGGTTGCCAGACATAAAAGGCTGGGGAGGGGGTAAAATGGGTGAAGGAGAATGGGAAGTAGAGGCTTCCAGTATGGAATGAAGAAGTCACAGGAATAATGGGTGCAGTGTGGAGAATTCAGTCAATGGCAATGTAATAGTGTTGTATAGTTACAGGTGATGGCTACCCTTCTAGTGAGCCCAGCATAGCATAGAGAGACATTCAATCACTATGTTGTACACCTGAAACCAATGTAACACCGTGTGTCAACTATACTTCCCCAAAAAAGGGTATAATTTCTACTAGGGAAGGGAGACAGAAATGAAATGTATATTTATGCTGTTCCATGCTATTAGGGATGCGGGTGTGTAGAGCTCTTGATAGTACATGGCAGGGGCCCCCAACCCAGACTTTTAGGGATGCAGAGGTGGCCTTAGGTTTGGACCTTAATAGTAGGAATAGCAGGAGTCAGCCAGGAAACATGAGAAGCAATCTTTCCTAAGGTAAGAAAGAGCATGTGTCAAAACCCAGAGGCAAGGGGAAAGCCTGGCTCATTAGGAGGCCGCTAGTTGTTGATTGTGGCTGGGCTGGAGAGTGTAGGAAGGAGTGCTGTGAGTTAAGTCTGGAGAGGAAGTGGGGCCAAGTTGCAAATGTCACGGTGAGCAATTCCAGGGCAGTGACGTCAGAACATCAGAGGAGAGGGGGCCGGGCACTAAGGGGAGGTGAGGAAGTAGACACCGAGTGTGGGGACACCTACTCGAAGAAGCTGAGCTGAGAAGGGAGAGGAGACAGAGAACTACAGCTGCAAAGAGATCGGTTATCTTTCTTGTTTGGTTGGTTTTGGGTTTTTGTTTTTAGGATGTCAGAGACTTGAACTTTCAGTGCTAATGTCAAGGAACGAACAGGGAAGAGCAGATTAAGGGCCAAGGAGAGAGGCCTTCTCTCCCAAACAAGGACAGTGGTGGAAAAGCAAGTCAGTGTGCAGGCACTAAACTAGGGACTTCCTCTTGAATGGTTTATATGCCTTATTTTTTTTTTTTTTTTTTTTTTTTTGTCAAGTAGGAATCGACATCATCAGAAAATAGAGAGAGAGAGGTAATAGTGCTCTGGGGCTGAAATCATGGTGGTGAGTGAGCTGGGGGAACATAGAGGGTTTGGGGGCAGGGTTGCTGTCTAACCAGAGATTGGAGACAATGAGTTTGTCCCCTTGGGTGGCGGTCCCCCGAAGCACAGCACTGGACTGGTGGAAACTCAGTGGGTTGCCTGGGGGCCAGACATGCAATGCGCAAGGGGAGTTAAGAATATTGGCTAGAGTAAAGGCAAGGGAAGCAAGGGCAAAAATGAACTATTGGGATTTCATCAAGATAAAAAGCTTTTGCACAGCAAAAGAAACAGTCCACAAAACCAAAAGACAACGGACAGGATGGGAGAAGATATTTGCAAATGACATATCAGATAAAGGGCTAGTATCCAAAATCTATAAAGAACTTATGAAACTCAACACCCAAAGAACAAATGATCCAATCAAGAAATGGGCAGAAGACATGAACAGACATTTTTCCAAAGAAGACATCCAAACGGCCAACAGACACATGAAAAAGTGCTCAACATCAATCAGCATCAGGGAAATCCAAATCAAAACCTCAATGAGATATCACCTCACACCAGTCAGAATGACTAAAATTAACAAGTCAGGAAATGACAGATGTTGGCGGGGATGTGGAGAAAGGGGAACCCTCCTACACTGTTGGTGGGAATGCATACTGGTGCAGCCACTCTGGAAAACAGTACCGAGGTTCTTCAAAAAGTTGAAAATAGAGCTACCATTTGATCCAGCAGTTGCACTACTGGGTATTTACCCCAAAGATACAAAAGTAGGGATCCAAAGGGGTATGTGCACCCCAATGTTTATAGCAGCAATGTCCACAATAGCCAAACTGTGGAAAGAGCCAAGATGTCCATCGACAGATGAATGGATAAAGATGTGGTATATATATATACAATGTAATATTATGCAGCCATCAAAAGGAATAAAATCTTGCCATTTGCAACGACGTGGATAGAACTGCAGAGTGTTATACTGAGCGAAATAGTCAATCAGAGAAAGACATGTATCATATGACCTCACTGATATGAGGAATTCTTAATCTCAGGAATTCTTAATCTTTCTTGCACAAAAGTGTGCAAGATTGTTGAATCACAGATCTGTACCTCTGAAGCAAATAATACATTATATGTTTTTAAAAAAGAAGAAGAAGAAAAAGAAGATAGCAGGAGGGGAAGAATGAAGGGAGGGGGAATCGGAGGGGGAGATGAACCATGAGAGATGATGGACACTGAAAAACAAACTGAGGGTTCTAGAGGGGAGGGAGTGGGGGGATGGGTTAGCCTGGTGATGGGTATTAAAGAGGGCACATTCTGTGTGGAGCACTGGGTGTTATACGCAAACAATGAATCATGGAACACCACATCAAAAACTAATGATGTAATGTATGGTGATTAACATAACATAAAAAAAAAAAAGAATACTGGCAAGAGAGTGATCGCTAGGCCCAACCCCAGGCTGGGTAGGCGAGGACATGCAGGGAGGAGGAGTGCGTGGGGGGGACAAGATCAGAGGGGTGGAGCAGGAGGGCCTCAGTGGGGCTGAGGAGCCAGCATAGGGCAGGGATTTCCTGAGGGGGCTAGAGGTGGAGGAGTCAGGGTTCATGAGTGACAGATTTGAATTAGAGGTGTTGTGGTCCATCGCAGGAAATGGAACATCCAGAGTGGCCAAAGAGTCGGGGGCTAGGGGGCGTAAGTGGAAGGATGTGAGAAGCCAAGTGTTGGTGGGCCCTACCCATGTGGACTGAAGCCACAGGAGCTTGGCAAGGCCAGGGTGGAGATGACAACGGTGAGCCACACACCACATCTTCAGTGAATGAGGGTGTCTGTGGAGGACGTCAGATGAGCATGATGGAGAGAACAGGCTCGCCAGAGGCCCGGCATGGGAGGCGCAGAGTGGGAAGAACATCAGCCCGGCACCCTGAGCTGAAAGTCATCCTTCCTCGGAGGGTGCTGGGGAGACCCTGGCCTGGGGAGTTGGAGAGGATGTAGAGGAAGAGTGTGCAGACACTGAAAAGCTGAGGGTCTATTGAGAAAACACTAACCTCCACTTTTTAAGGACCTACTGTGTGCCAGGCCCTGGGCTAAGAGCTTTATATACAGCATCTCAGAGCAACTCTGTGGGGAGAGTATTTTTATCCCAATTCACAGTTCAGCAAACTGAGACACAGAGGAATTAAGTGAAGAGGTAAGGATAATGTATGTGAAAAATGCTTTGTAAATTCATAAAACAGTGTGTAAATGCTAGCTATTCTTTTTTTTCCCAACCAGCTTTCATGAAACAACCTCCAATATAACATATGTTTGAGTTGATTGCCTAGGAAACAATAAGAAGAAAAAATAGAAAGTTCCTCATTGTTTTACTAAAATCTATTCCAGCTCTGTTCTTTGTGTATAAAGATAAGTTGATGATTCAATGATTTGACCTAAATAAATATTTAATGGGCTTTTCTGGGGTACTGTCCAGATGCTTCCATGTAGTGTAGAGGCCTGTCCTCCCTACCCCTCCCATTCAGGATTGGAGTGGGCAGTGCTAGTCAAATAACAGGGAAACCTCTTCTAAAAAAAAGGATCATGGCAGATCACTTGGTCTCTAGAGGACGACCAGGTTTTTCATGGGACTAGAAGAGCCCTGCTCTGGCCTTGGACATTTCACTCTTTTTATAAGTACAGTATGATTTAGATGCTGCAGTACTGAAGGGGGAACAATTTGAGTGGAAAGGGACCCGGTTCATCCAGTTTAGACTACTTATCCAAAAGACAGAACTAAGCAAGGAGAATGCATTTACTAAGTAAATAACACCATATATACTATCCAGAAACTTTAAATAGAAGGAGTGTGGAGGGTCCAAATCCCCAGAATATGGTTTCTCAAGAAGGGAAGCACCTTGAGGTGCTGGTGGAGCAGACATGCCAAACCCAGCCCTCAGCCCACCTGCTTCCGTTTTAGACAAGATAGTGAAGGAAGGCTCCCTGGCCTGTCTGCCTCGCACTGGGCCACTTGTTCTGGAGCAACTATCACAGCCCTCCCCAACTGTGAAAAATCCCAAAGGGTCACATTGCAGAGTGTTAGACTGGCTTCCGTGATCCGAAGGGCAGTCCCTCCCATGGTCAGGAATGCTTTACCTGGCTCAACACTGGACTCAGGCTTAGACACAGTCAGGTGGATTTTTCTGAGGGGAATCTCTAAAATTCCACTTTTACTCCATGATTTGGGAACTATGTTAATGAAAGTTCATCAGTAACTACCAACAGTTTACTCCCATGTAGAAATACCCTAAAGATTTCATGGTTTAAATGAAGAGGTTTTTTTTTTTTAAGATTTTATTTATTTGACAGAGAGAGAGAGCTCAAGCAAGTGCAAGCACGGGGAGGGGCAGGCAGAGGGAGAGAGAGAAGCAGGCTTCCCACTGAGCAGAGAGCCTGACCCTAGGGCTCCATCCCAGGACCTTGGGATCATGACCTGAGCCTAAGGCAGAAGCTTAACTGGCTGAGGCACCCAGATGCCCCTAAATGAAGTTTTAAATCTGCTTTTGGCAAGCTGGCTTTTTAGTACCCTCTGAGAATGGGATGTGTCTTGGGAGAAGACTCAGTGACAAATTTAGCTCTTACTGGCCGGCAGATTGTATAAGTAAGTGAATCAGCTGCCTTCATTGAGTGGTCAGCAAGTTCTTATGGAGTGCATGTGACAATCCAGGCATAATATGCAGTGATGAACGAAGTCGGTGTCCTTGTGGAATTACATTCCAGTGAGGGGAGAAAAATAAACAAATAAATGCATGTATGTAATCAAATGGCCAAATCAGAATGGCTTAAAACACACAGGGGTTTATTTTTCCATCACAATGAAAAGTTCATGGGCAGGCAGGTGCTGGTGTTGGTTTACTGGTTTAAGGATGTCAGGGCCAAGTCCTCCGCAGTTCTCTAGGCCTTTCGCTCTGATCACTGAAGGTTGCTTCAGCTCCAGTAATCAAGTTCTCTTTCTAGGAAGAAAGAAGGAAGCAGTGACCACGACACACCTCCAGCTGAATCCACCTTTCTTAGGATAATCTTTTTGCGGAAGCCCTCCTGACCATTCTGCTTACATATCATTGGCCAGTCTTTGTCACATGACCATCCCTCTGCATGGGAGACTGGGAAATGTAGTTCTTTAGCTGGGCACCTTCCACATGTAATACAGTCAGAGGACATTAACATGAACAACAAACTGCCTTTGCCTCTCAGATACACAAAATTATCAATTGTAGGACATATTTGCTGAGGAAACTTTGTTCATTCTCCCTCTGGGTCTTTGGCTGCAAGGCAGTGATTAAAGCGTTTGATCAATATTGACTGATTTACTACTGCCCTTCTAGAAAAAAAATGCTTCAAACATTTTATACCTGAAAAGCTTTTTCTTGGACAAATCTATCAGCTCTTTAAGTCAATAAGAAAAACCATTGCTCAAAAGAAATGTAGAGCTCAGTGGATACAATACCTTTCCTCATCTCACTTAACCAATTTTGAAAATGGGAAAGGAAATATTTCCCTTTATGGCTAAATACATGCTGCCAGAAGAAGCTTAATTACAGAATGATAAAATTAGACCTTAGAATTAGATAGATGGATTATAATTAGTCTGAGGCAATGGCTATAGAACGTCAAGCAGAAAGCCTGAGAATAGAACTTGGCCTGGAATAATGGAACCTCTAAAATCGTGAGATTGAATTTCAGTCTGTGGCTCAATCACCATTTCTCCTTTTCAGTGCCCTGTGTAATCACAACCACTATCACGTTGTAATAAAATGGCATTTTATCCTGCAAAGAATTGCAGGGTGAAAGGAGGACTCAGCCGCAGTCACCTGCTCTATCTCTACAAAGGAACATTACAGACTGAAAATTCCTCTACACGTTGTTTATGGTGAGTGGAGGTAGAGGACGATACCAGGGAATGGAACACATTTTTTCCTCAAACGAAGGGTGACTTTTGGAATCCAGTGCATCTAAATACATATCCCTACAGATGTCACAGAGCTCATGTGTCTGTCCCTACAGGTTGTCTTTCACAGCCTCTCTTTGAGATAAGTTGCTTTGTTTCAGTCCTGTGATCATATTGTAAATATGGGAGATGATATCATACCCAGTGGTCCCAAGGAATTTTTATAAGCCTGAAACATTGCTGTGGGTGCCCCAGGCCAGGCAGTTCTAAGGGGCAATCAAGAATCTACTTGGCAGGGGCACTTGGGTGGCTCAGTCTGTTAAGCATTTTCCTCTTGATTTTGGCTCAGGTCATGATCTCAGGGTCATGAGATGGAGCCCTGTATTGGGCTCCACGCTCAGCAGGGAGTCTGCTTGATAGTCTCTCTCTCTCCCTCTCCCTCTGCCCCTTCCCCCACTCACACATTCTCTCTCCTCCTCCTCTCTCTCTCTGAAATGAATAAATAAAATCTTAAAAAGAGGAATCTACTTGGGGGATGAATCGTACATTTTGTGTGTGTGTTGGAGAAGAAGGCAGGAATTTTTGTTGACTGCTGTCACATTTTGAGAGTGAGAGATTTGGCCTGGAATTGTGACAAATGTCCATCACTAATTTGTGAGGATCATCTAGACCCAAGAATAATGGGAGTTTAAAGCTGGAGGAGCCTGGGGGTACCTGGGAGGCTCAGTCATTAAGCATCTGCCTTTGGCTCAGGTCATGATCCCAGGGTCCTGGGATGGAGCCCCGCATCGGGCTCCCTGCTCGGCAGGAAGCCTGCTTCTCCCTCTCCCACTCCCCCTGTTTATGTTATCTCTCTCGCTGTGTCTCTCTGTCAAATAAATAAATAAAATCTTTTTTAAAAAATGTAAAGCTGGAGGAGTCTGAAACATCTAGTTCAACCCCTTCATTCTACACCCAAGACAACAAAACCTATCTATTCCACCAATGTCTGGCAACACCACCAGGAAGAAACCAAGCCTGGGAAAAGATAGAAGTGCCCCTCCTGGTTCTGGGGAGAGTCTGCTGCTTATATGGAACTTCTGGTTCCCCACAGCTGGACCCATGGGACTGTTAAAGGGCAAGGAGTCAATGGGACATGACCTAGCTGGTAAAACAAACAAACCTCAATAACAACAGCAAATAACATTCTGCTAGCCTATTTCAGAAATCAATTATATCTGACTCAGGATGATTTGGGAAATATTTACTGATGAGGCTGCATTTGAATGGAGCCTTGAAGAATTAGCATTCCTTCAGTATTTAAAGGGAGGGCAGAGTTCTAGGCTAAAATCTCGAAGCATGGAATACCACGGAGCATTTGGAGAACTGCTCATGTGTCTGGTGGGGTTGGAGCAGTGTGGATGGAGGAAGAAGCACATAAGGCTCAAGAGGCTGCTTGAGGCCTATCAATCCATGCTTGTGGACTGTCCTGCAAATTTGCATTCTTGGTATTCAGAGAAGATATTTGGAAGGGATTCATCCTTTAATTGCCTCCATTTTGGTTTTTTATTTACTACTTAATGAATTCACTTATTCAACAAATTTTTGTTGAGGGCACAGGTAGACGTAGCAATGATCAGTGCATGTTTCTGGAGAGCTTGCTGTAAGCCAAGCATCATGCTGAAGGCTTCCTATACACCGTCTATTTACTTCTCACTAAGCTCTGTGAGGCAGGAACCATTAGAATCACCATCGTACAGATGAGGAAACTCAGCCCAAACAGATATCTTGTCCAAGTCACACAGCCAGGAAGTGGCAGAACCAGAATACGAAGTCAGAAAATATGACTCTCCTTCCCTCCTCCCACCACCTGCAGCCAGAAGCCTCCACATTCTGACTCCTCTCCCCCTGTCCCTCACCTCTTACTTCTTCTAGGGATTTTTAAAAAAAGATTTTATGTATTTATTTGTCAGAGAGAGAGAGAGCCAGCACAAGCAGGGGGAGTGGCAGGCAGAGGGAGAAGCAGACTCCCCGCTGAGCAAGGAGCCCGATGCGGGGCTCAATCCCAGGACCCTGGGATCGTGACCTGAGCCGAAGGCAGATGCTTAACTGACTAAGCCACCCAGGCATCCGTCCTCTGGGAATTTTTTTTTTTTAAATCACCAACACAATGCTGTCAAATCATCATAGAAAGGTGTTGCTTATAAAAAGAGAAGGGAACTGAAATGTCATCTAGAAAATCCTGAGTCTTCAGAGGAAAATGTCCCAACCTGGAAGGAGTAGTAAGTCCCTGCAAAGTCACAGCATGTGGTGATGGAAGTTCCCTGCTTTCTTTATCATGGGTCACCCCACTTAATCCTCTCTCCCTCCCTGAGGGAATAGTCTACCCACTGCAGATGAGACCGTTGAGGCCTGCAGAGATGTTACATGTTTTGTCCAAGTTAACACAAGTGAAAGACCGGGTCAGGACCAGCACCCAGGCCCCAGACTGGCCCTGCCCAGGGTCTCACCATATCCTCTGCATTTCTTACACACCGGTTCAGAATCATCTGGGTTGGGTAAGGACCAAGGACAGAGCCTTCTGTAGTGAAAACCCTAGAAGATTTAACCCCCTGTGTCTGGTGTTTGGTCCTGGATCCCAGAAAAAAACAACCCCCGCTACTCACTTTGCAAAGTTGCACATGAAGACTTTAAGGAAAATGAATTCTTTATTTCCTTCTTCAGTTCTGAGAAATGGTGAGATATGAATTTTCCGTGTTTCTTAGAAATTTAAAAAAAAAATCATGAGTTTGTTCCATGATTTGCTTGTTCCATAACCACATGAAAATGCTCAGTATTTTATAATCGTTTTTATCAGTGGCTCCCCATAGATTCGAGCCTCATGCATTGCTGCTGGTGTCCTGTGACTAACACAGAGATTTTAATCTTTCTTTTAGAGTCTGGAAATCCCTCTCTGCTTCTTTTTTTCTGGTAGGGTTTGTCTACAGGCCTCTCTTTGCATTAATAATTCTCCAGTGCACAAAGATGCTGCCCTGGATCCTGTTGGTGAAACATGCCATAGTCAAGGCAAGAACACTGAATCTATTTTGGGACCACATATTAGGAGGGACTGAATGAGCAAATGAATTATGGAGGCCGTTCACAGAGTTGAGAGCAGCCTGCTAAAAATGGAAGACAGAAAATACATCTCTACAAGATTAGATCCCTCGGATATGGTTCTTTGTATATCATCTCACTTTACTCTGTCTGAAAAGGTGAACGTGAAGGATCTTGTCTACATGCACAGTTGCCAGACGCACAGACATAGCCGTAAGAACCTGAGGACAAGTGAGCGCAGGAGCTCTTCTCTGTGAATTTTCTTGACACAGTAAAGATAAACTGTGAAAGGACAGTGGGAACTGTTTATTTCATGGGTTTTTGCTGCTCTGTGGATGGGTTGTCATAATTAGAGGCTAGACCTCAGTTCTGGTATTTCTCTGCAAGCCATGACCCATCACTGACAGAGGCCTGGGTCGTAAAGCACAAGATGTTTAAGGGGGAATAAGCTGGCAATTAAAAGCAGGGCCATCCAAGACACTGTACTAAATTTTCCATCTGGAGGGAATTGAGAGCAACTTGCTTAAAGGACAAAGCAGACTGGCTGAAAGATTGGATTCAGTTCAAAGCCAGATGACATCCTTTTGCTGGAAAAGCACGGAACTATTCAAAATGGGGGAAAAATGTGTATTGCCCTGAAGCTTCTCATAACCTGGGGCTAGTGGCTCACTGATGCAAGTCCTCAGGTTTGCCCTGCCACATTGAGAATGGTAGGCTTGGACCATCAATTAACCATCAATTACCAGAAGGAAAACCAGTTCCTTCATTAGAGGATCGTGCAAAACACCTCTCTCTACTTTTACCCTCAAATGACCTGCTAGGACAGTCAGCGAAAGTCTCAGACGGGCTTCTGGGGGTCCTGGGGATCCTTCCTAACCTTTCTTCCATATATCCCCTCAGCTGCTTGCCCTGGGCCCATCTTTTGGGGCTGGAGTGGATCTCCTTAGTTCTGGAAGGAGCCTATACTTAGTCTTTCTCCATTCTTCAGCCCAGAGCCACTCTAAGATAAGCAAACCTTTCTCTTAGGTTTGTGCATCTCACACTGGGGTCTGCATGACCCAGAAACATGATACTTCGTGCAGGATAACCAAACTGGCAAGATGAACACCACACAAAAAGCATCATGTGTTTTAAGATTGCACTGGGGAAGATGGCAGGTTTTTTATGTAGGTTTATTATGTGGATGAATGCAAAATGTGTATACATTGTAAATATTAAAATGAAAGATGATAAAGTATATGCTATAGTCTTAACCTCAGACCCCTGGGAGATACAGTCAAATCACATGATGGTCAGTGAATTTTCCCAGCAGCTCACAGAGCACCCACCACTGCAGCTGAGGCTTGCCCAAGGTGCTGGGGCCAAGTGGTGAGAGCCTACAGGGGCCACAAGACACGGAGACACCCACTTGTTGGCAGAACAGCTATCAGCACAGGGAGAGGTGGATCAGGAGCTAGGACGGGTCTGGTACTCACCCAGAAGGGCTTGGTGATGAGATGCTCCTGCAAGGAGAGACTAAGGAACAGTGTTCCTTCAACCTGGCTTCAGACAGGGCCCACCAGGAGGGCTTGCCAAACCTCCAGATTCCTGGGCTCATGGCAGGCATGCCAGACCAGTCTCTCCACAAGTAGGCCCAGAAATCAGTTTTTGAAAAGCTGTCCCAATGATTCTGTTGTGGCATGGTTCCGGTCCCCAGGCGCTGAATTGAGAAGATACAGAGAGGAAAACTGCCTTAGTCCTCTTGTGTAAGCCAGTGTCTCTTTAAGCAGGAATACTGTAGTAGTCAGCAACCTACGAGCTGTGGGGGCTATTTTCTGGGCCAAGGGATCTTAATCAACAAACACTGGCATTGGAATAATATGGTGGGGCTCTTGATCTGTACCTGAACCTCCCACTTTTTCATTTTCAGAAATCTCTTAAGGGGACCCTGTCTGTGCAGGCTGATTTCAGAACATAGCACATCTGTAGACATAAAGCAGCTCTCGCCACTGTGATGCCCAGGGTGGGGAGGGGGGCTGCACCCCCTCAGGGCACAGTCACTGCTAGCCCCTCAGGGGATGCACTTGAGGAAACTCAGGGGACAGAGGGGTTAGGTTGGGGTGTTGGGAAACTCTTTAGAGCCTGCAGTTTCTTCAGCCAAAGAATGCTGGGGCCCTTCTCCCAACCTCCCCTCCAGCCCAGACCTCTCTCAACACTCCACACCTGCACCCCATCCTCTTTCATGGCTTATCTCCAGCAAACTATTTCCAATTTCAACTTGGTTTCCTTGGCAAGTCATGATGGATATTATCTGCAATTACCCTTAAACAAGAACAAGCCACTCTCCCCAGGGTGAGCAGCTCAATGGAATTTTTTAAAAAGCAAACAAAAAAGGAGAAAGAGCTCCTCTAATATATCTGAAACACAGTCATTCTTTTGTGGGAACCATGGGAGGGACTCCACCCTCCTCCATAGGGTCAGACTCTGCTTTTTTATTAACTGGGTGGTAGTCCACGAGAAAGACCAGGTTCCACTGTGCCCGGTGCTCCAGCCATAGCTTGCTCGCTTGGCAATTACTTGATGAATTGCTTTTTCTGGGACACAAGCCAACTATGTCCCTGTTGAAGAATCTCAACCCAGGAAAAGCATCAACAAAAAAGTCAACAATTGTAGATGGACATGGATGACATGCTATAGAGACAGTCTCCCATCAATATGAATTTGCTTAACATTTATGACAGAACATTCTCTACATGTACAGATGGAAATATCACTCCCTTCCTAAAAGAAAAGACATCATGGCTTCAGGGGCAAATTCTAGGCAAGCTTTCCAGAATGTGCCTCATGAAGCACTAGCCTTATGAAGTACTCCACTATAAAAACCACTTTTGTGCTCAATTAAATTAGGCAAACACTGCATACTTGACACCTTCTCTGGGACACTCAGGGTGCACTCTAACCTCTGAATTATCAAGAAGTGTGTTGTTTAATTTCCAGATATTAGTTTTCTTAGATATCACATTGTTACTGATTTTCGATTTAATCTGGCTCCGCTCAGACCATGTAATTTGTATTATTTCAATTCTCTTATATCTATTGGAACTTGTTTTATGGTGAATATACTATGTGTATTTGGAAAGAATGTTCATTTTGCAGTTGGTGTATATAGTATACTAAAAATGTTAGTAAGATCAAAGTGGTTAGTAGTGTTGTTCAGATATTCTATGTCATTACTGATTTTTTTTTTTTTTTGGTCCAGTTGTTCTATCAATTCTTTAGCTCATTTTGGAATTGTCTACTTCCCTCTTTTAGTTTGTCCATATTTTCTTCATGAATCTTGAGGCTGTGTTATTAGTTGTTCTTTCTAAACAGCTCTCCCTTTTATGCCTATGGAATGACCATCCTTATTTCTGGTAATACTCTTTGTTTTGCTATTTTACTTGATATTAAAGTAGCCCCTCTTGCCTTCTAATGTTTACTGTTTGCATGGTACAACTTTTATTTTCAACCTATTTGTGCCTTTCTATTTAAAGTATGTGTCATGTAGGCAGGATATAGTACAGCCTTGCTTTTTAATCTACTCTGTTAATCTATATTTTTTAATTGGAGAGTTTAGATCATTAATATTTAGTGTAATTATTAATGTGATTGCGTTTAGGCCTACCATTTTATCATTTGTATTTTCTTTGTCTCTTCTGGTTTTGATTCCTCTCTTCATCTTTTCCTGCCTTTGGGGTATTATTTTAAAAAATTTTTAATCTTTGATTTTAATTTGTTTGATCTTGGGAGGCTACATTTTGTTCCTAAGCGGTTGCCCTAGGTATTGAAATATACACATCTACCTTTCAAAGTCTACTTAGAGTCAATATTGAAACTTAAATTAGAAACTTGTTAAGCTCTTATCTCCCCACACTGATCTTTGTGTTATGATGTCATAGGTATTACATTTGTAAACATTGCAAACTACAAAGGTAATCTCCTAATTTTTGCTCTCAAAAGTCACACATGTTTTAAAGAACTCAAGAGGGGAAGATGGCCTTTTATATTTGCTCAGATATTTGCCATTTTTGAGGCTCTTCCTTCATTCCCAAAGACCCAGGTTTCTCTCTGGTTTTTTTCCAGAAGAGCTGAAAGAACTTCCTATAGCATTTCTTTTACAGCAGGTCTGCTGCTGATGGGTTTTTGTAGTTTTTCTTCATCTGAAAATGTCTCTTTTTTTGCTTTGATTATTAAAGGATATTTCTGCTGCATTCAGAATTCTGAGCTGACAATGCCTTTCCTTCAAGCACTTTGAAGATGCTATTTCTTTGGTCTCCACGGTGTTTGAAGAGAGATCCGCAAGTATTCAAATTATTGTTCCCTGTACATAATGTGTCATTTTTCCCTAGCTGCTTTCAAGATTTTTTTCCCATTGGTTATTAGCCATCTGATTCTGATGTGTATAGGTATTTCTTAAAGAGTTTGTCTTGTTCAGGGCTCACTGAGCTTCTTAAAGCTCTAAATTTATGTCTCTCACCAAATTAGGGAAATTAATAGCCATAATCTCTTCAAGTAATTTTCTGTTCTAATCATTCTCTTCTATTTCTTGGACTTTGTGAAATACATGTTGACACTTTTGGTATTGTCCCCAATTAATTGTTATTTATTTTCACTCTTTTCTGTCTTCACACTGGATAAGATTTCACTGATTTTCCTCAATTATCTCTATTCTGCTATTCGATCCCCCACTGAATTTTTTATTTCCTATATTGTATTTTAAATTTTTCCACTTCTTTACTTTTTTATGGTTTCTATTTCTCTAATGAGAACTCCTATGTTTTCACTCATTTCAAGTATATTTTTCAATGATTTTATTTACTTATTTGAGGGAGAGAGAGAAAGAACAAGCCAGGGGAGGAGCAGAGGGAGAGGGACAAGCATGGAGCCCAATGCAGGGCTCAATCCCATGACCCTGAGATCATCACCTGAACAAAATCAAGAGTCACACACTCAACAGACTGAGCCACCCAGGCACCCCCATCTTAAGTATATTTTTATTTACCTCATGGATCATAGTTTTAAAGCTGCTTTAGAGTCTTGGCTTGATAATCCTAATATCTGGGTCATCTTGGGGTTGGCATCTGTTCTTTGTCTTTTCCCTTGAGAATTGGTTACATTTTCCTGTTTTTTTTTTTTTATATATCAGGTAATTTTGGATTATATCCTGGACATTGTGAGCATTATGTAGTGTACACTCAGTCCTATGATAACACTAAGGAGGATGCTGAAGTTTGTTTTAGCAGGCAACCAACTCAGTTCAATTCAGCCAAGTTCTGTCTTACCTTCTGTGGGTAGCAGTTCACATCCCAGCTTCATTCTCAAAGACTTCATTGTACTGGTTTGGGTCTGTCTTGTGCATATGTATTGCTTGGGGGTAATGTTGGGACTTGGGAAGGTTTAAATAAAGAATTAGGAGAGCCCCTCTTTCTGGCTTCCTCCACTCACCAGCCCTCAGGATATGTCTCTGGTTCCTCTGACCGGAAAGAAATAATTTCTATTGAAGTTTTAGCTACTTATAGGACCACCCCCTGCCACATTGCTCAGTGGCTAGAGGTCATCCTCAGAACAAAGCTAGAGGGAGAGAGAGATGGAAGCTTACCTTGGTCGTCCCTCTTTGAAGTTTTGACTCCTCTCCACAATCCACTTGCTTTTATTTACTTTTCAGAGTCAGAGTCCTCAGGTATTATTATTTTTATTTTTTTCCGTTCAAAAATTTCAGTTGTATTTTGTTGGAAAAGGGGATCATGTGCAGTCTTTTGACTCCCACTTGGCTGCATAAAAACATGTCCATTCTCTGAGATTACGAGTTCTCACAGGCTATGCTGGGCTTGTCCTTGTGAGAGAGTATCTTCCTTATTTCAGACTCAGTGTGTGCTCTTTTGCTCTGCCTAAGCACTTATGTCAGTGGCCCTCAGGCACGTCCCCACCTTTCCATATTTCAGACCCCGCAGAGGAGGGGTCGGGGGCCTTCCACTGTAGCACAAGGTGGGGTTCGTGCAATCACACTGCCTGCATCAGCTGTGCCATGGATCCACTGGGAGGGGTGGGGGTTCGGGGAACCATGCACGGCAAGGGGCTGGGTCTAGGGCACTCTCTCCTCTTGCTGTAAGTACCACTTGAGCCTGGTGTAAGCGTTGTCTGTGCTCAGCGACTTCAGATCATGCACTGTTCTCTTCCCTGGGTGCACTTACCTGCCTTTTAACCTTGGCCACACTCATGTTATATTCTATCCTGAGGCACAGCCTAACCACCCAGTGAATGGTCAAACATAATCAGATGGCAGGATGGGCTGTAATGGGTTTGTGTTGCTTTAGTGGAACTGGAATCCCATACAGAACTTTAGAATATTCAAGGCTCAGGGAAGTCTTGTGATAATTACCTTGGCATAATACCATCTTTTCCAAGTTTAAATGAGACTTTGTCACAATGTTATATCCACAGTGAACAAGCAATACAATGAACTTTGACAAGGTGCCCTACATATAGTAAATATTCAATGCAGATGTACTGGATTGAATTTTATGAATTCATTGTTTTGGGGACCACATCTTAAAATGAATAAAAAGATCAATATCTTAAAGAGCCAATAAAAAGTAAAACATTCTCTTCTCCCTTTATATTCCTGCCCTGGTCCATAACATGGGAATGTCCCCAATTCTCCTTGTTTCAGTGGAAAAGAATTAGGGAATAGCTTTTTGTTTGGTTGGTTGTTTCCTTCCCATTCCCCTTTCTTTCTTCCCCATGAGAAAATAGTGAGAATCTGACATTCTTTTATCTCTGTTTCCCAAACAATTATTTGTAATGTGTTGAATGTAACTGCTCATTCTTGGCCCTTTGGCTTGGCTCTCTGAGTCTTATTCAGGCTCTGTGGGATAGGGGGCAGACTGCAGTTCTCCTTGGCTGGGTGAATGTATGCCAAGCCCACTCCCTCAACATACAAGTCTCAAGGTCTAGACTGCCAGGGAGAGGATAAATAGGAAGGGAATCCACCTTAGCAGCAGGTGCAAACTGCATTCTGCAATATAACCATAACAGCAATTAAATGAATATTAGATGTTAATATCCTTTGGGATCTGTGTCTAGTACTCAATTAGCTTGAAATCTGGAGGCATGGAGGAGGAGTGGTTAGGATCACACAGAACCCCCAATAGCCATCATCCTTAGTGTGAAATCTTAGAGGTTGTTAAAAGAGAAGTGTACTGCAATCACCATGAAGATTACAGAGGTTGTTGGCATTTACTTACCCCCTACCAGACAGCAGATGCTGCTTCTATGCCCCAGTACAATAAGGAAAGCACCATCACTTCCCCTTTGCATGGAGGAACTAGGGGCTCTGGGTGGTTACATGACCAAGACAGGCTCAGAGCTGGGACTTGAACTCAGGTCCCAGGACTCAAAAGTCTCAGGCTCTGCCTACTAAGCTCTTCTCATAACACCTCTCTTGGTAACTTCATTTGCTCAAAGCAACATATCATGAAACAGAAATAATAGGTATAAATGTCAGAAAAACAGAAAAAAATTGTAGACAATTTATTTATATAATAGAAAATCCAAGACAATTAAGTGAAAAATGGTAAGAATTGTTATTTAAATTCTTCTTTGCCTTCATTATGAAGGACCAAATGGCAAGAAGTGACAGGTGTTACAAGGGCTTTCTCAGTTTGCCCAGGTCCTCGTAGGAGTAAAAACATGCTCATCTCAATCCTTACAAGTTTAATTTATATCCTCAGAGAATCATTCAAATCCCATCTCTTTAAGAGAAGCATGCAGTCACAGGTAGAGATATGAACAATGAAATATGTTAATTTACTCTTTTTCTTTATGGGGAAGGAAGAACATAACAGTTCATCCCTGGTATCTACATTCATGGTCTGGCTTCATTGTGCCAGGTATAATGCTCAAGGAATCTTCAAACAATAAGAGTTGAGAAGATTAAATTGCTGGAATGATGTTTAATTTAACAAATTTCTGTAAGGGAAGAAAAGGAGCATTCCCAGGACTCTTTAGTTCATGTTTTGGAAACTGGCAGCCTGTGTGCAGGCCCTGGCTCATGATGATTCCAGCAGAATAAAGGGTGGGTGGGGGGAATGCTGCTTTTTATTCGTAAGTGTTGTGTTTTCATTTTGGTTTTTATTACTTCCTTATGTTTTGGCTCCAGAAAGCAAGCCCAGGACATCTGGGTCGGAAGAATATCTGGTAATAGGAAAGAGGTAGGAGGGATTCTTTTTTTTTTTTAATTTTTTTATTGTTATATTAATCACCATACATTACATCCTTAGTTTTTGATGTAGTGTTCCATGATTCATTGTTTGCGTATAACACCCAGTGCTCCATGCAATACATGCCCTCTTCAATATTCACCACCAGGCTAACCCATCCCCCCACCCCCTTCCCCTCTAGAACCCTCAGTTTGTTTCTCAGAGTGAGGTAGGAGGGATTCTTACTGAGAAGAAAACAGTAGTGAGAGCAAAAGGATTTAGCAAACTCTTTTTTTCAAGTTTTTATTTAAATGAATTGAGTTAACATACAGTATAATATTAGTTTCAGGTGTACAGTATAGTGATTCAGCACTTCCATACAACACCCGGTGCTCATCATCACAAGTGCCCTCCTTAATCCCCACCACCTATTTCCCCCATCCCTCCACCCACCTCCCCTCTAGTAGCCATCAGATTGTTCTCTATGGTTAAGAGGTTATTTCTTGCTTTGCCTCTCTCTTTTTTCCCCCCTATGATCTAGCAAACTCCTGTCAAGCTCCAGAGCTTGCCTCATCCAAGTGCACCAGCTTTAATTTTCTGTGGTGAGTCGTCCGTGTGGATTCTTATTCCAATCCAGATTCTGAAGAACTGGCACAGGGCTCCGATTTCATAAAAGTTCATAAACATCACCTGGATATAGTCACTCCTTTCTCAGTGAAATTTGTTGGGGGGGGGAGGGGAATCAAGCTGCACAAAAACTTGTAGGAGGCTCAGGGCCTGGGGCCCAATGCTCTTGGTTTATGCCTGCCTTGAAGTGAACCTTTCCTTTGGTCTCTCTGCTGAACGCTTCCTATTATGGAATGAGACCAGTGAGCTTTTCTGATTCATGGATTTTCCACTTCAGAGGAGAGCTGTAACCATCATCTTAACAAATCATTTAACTCCCTTTGCTCTTTATTTTGCCCCTGAAAGCATAAAATTCTAGCCTAGCATTAGATCTGAACCCCAGGGGAGCGGTGATCTGGGTGTTTGCTCTATTCAATCCGAAATAACAAAAGTTTCCTTAGTAAACTGAGTTGAAGAACAGCCTAATTTTCTGTAATGCTTCTCATGCAGTCATTTGCTCATTTATTCCAGAAACATCTACTGATGACTGGCTGTGTGCTAGGCACTCTGCCCAGTTCAGGGGACACAGAGGTGACAAGCATTCTGTGTGGGGCCCAAGGTCCAGTGGGAGAGAAAGGATCAAATAAGGAGATCATGAAGTTGCAATGTGCCAAGTGCTAAGAGAAGGGAGTGGAAAGTGTTGTGGGCACACGATCAAGGGGATCCTCATCTCCTGGGAGAGTTGAGCAGGTCTTCAAGCAGGGCCGTCAGCAGGAAGGTTCCAGGCCTAGAACAAAACATCAGCATTTGGTGCTGTTTTAGAAGACTCTCCATGTGCTAGGCCTTTGTTGATGTGGCCTCTAATCCTCTCACTAGCCCCACACTCCAACAAGCACTGGCAATAGGAAGTTCCTTCGTGAATTCTACCCAATGCCTCTGTCCCCTGACCCCTCACTGAGCCTGTGCCCTCCTCTGTCCTACTCATTTCCATTCCATTCTACTCTATCCTAATTTACTGAAATTATCCGTTTATGCGTCTATCTCTCCCCCTACACTACACTGTAACCCCCTGAGGGTTTTGGACCCCCAATGTCTGGTATCGTGTTGACATACATAAGGCATCTAATAAATTTTTGCAGAGCTACTCATTGAAATGATAATAGCATATGAATAATAGTATAAAATGCTATGCTAACCTATTATTATTAAAATACTAACCTATTTATATATAATCCACATATTATTTAATATAGGAAATACATTCGAATAATATATTCATACACTGCTGTGTTATGATTGTTATTATTCAGAGATCCAACTTCTCAGAACACTTATAAATCTTCAGGCATTTGCCATATTTCTTGGCTTTCTAAGTTGAAGTTGATTCCTTTTTATCTGTTCTCTCTTTTGATGGGATAGAGTCAGCCAGGGGGATGGTGAGAAACGCCACTGGCTTTCTTAGGCAATCACCACCAACAAGGGACTTTGGGGGAGGTCGGTGGTGCCATCCCCTCAGCAAAACCTAATTTGTCTTCCTGGAAGGTCCTGGGAGTGATCCTTTCTGTGTTCAGGAAGCTCCTGGGAACCCCAAGGTCCCTGGGTCTGAAGAATATGTTTCATAAGGACGGTCCTTCTCCAGATCAGGTGGCCACTTTTTCCCCTTCACCCCAAGGGTGTGTCCCTGCTGGTCCCTCCCCACCCCGTTTCCCTTTGCCAACATGGGAAACATCCAACATCTGCCATCTGCATCACATGTGCTTTTGTAGCTTAACATTCTCTATTTCTACAAATAAATGCTTTTACAATAAAACTGAAAGGCCAGAAAAAGAGAGACAACCTACTTTAAGGTCACTGCTGCCTCCCAGCAAGGGTGTTTAAAAATAACCCCCAATCTGCCATGTGCTCACAACTCTCATTGCACCAGCTCAATGGCAGGCCTAGTGCCAGCCGGGATGGCAGTGTGGAAGTTTCCAGACTCTGTGTGTGTGTGTGTGTGTGTGTGTGTGTGTGTGTGTGTGTGTGTGTGACTGAGAAGTTGAGGGACACTATTTTTCAACAACAAGGTTTATGGTCCCACCCCGTTGATCTCTGCCTAAGGACAAATTGATGACCCTCTGATAGACCGGTTCTAGCATCTGTTTCCAGCTATGGGGACACAGCTTCAGGCCCACTTGGAAGTGCTCTGTAGGAAGGAGAACTCTAAGGGGCTGAGTTTTGGCCGACATAGGTATGAATGCCAAGATGTGGCCTTGGGTAGTGGGGTAGACACTGGGTAGATTCTTCAGTGAGGACTGGGGCCATGACTTCTGGGATCTGCTTCTGCAGTTCTGATAGAGGGGGGGCCTAGATGTTGCAGGTGAATCTCAGATGGACTTTTCCAGTAATTTTCGAGCTGTGCTCACAGATCCCTGGAGGTTCTAGGGCAGAGCTTTAGTCCTTCATTTACGCTAATGGATTGTGTCTGTTACTTCAAATATGACCTTCCCCAAGGATTGGTGCATTTAACCAGAGAGAATATTCTTAAGGAGAGGAATGGAAGTCAGATGCGGGCTTCCTGTGAGCCAACAGGCAAAGGGGGGGGGGGTCTGAGGGCCGCAGGGCCCAGCACCCATAGAGCATCACCTCGGATAGGTGCCTCACATGCTTGTGTCCAAAACTCACCCTGTGCAACACTGTCTGCACTGCTCTTCTAGGCCGGGACGGTGAACGACAGCAGGGATAAATCGTATCCCTAATTCCTGACAGTTTCTTGAAAGACACGAGGGAATTAGGGCTGGAATCTCACCAAGCCGGGACAGCTAATACCTCCCTTCCATTTCTTTCTGAGGGGCCAGTCTAAGGGCTAATCACGGGACAAGTGTCTTTCCAATCAAGATTTAAACTAGGACCCTTCCCCCTTGCCTTTTGCTGATGACAGTATAAACAGAATGCGTGTCTCATTGCGCCAGGATCACACCAAGGTCCTCATACCTATATGCAAAAGGAGAGAAAGAAGCTGGGGATGTCTAGAGTCATGGGAGCAATTAAATCCCTAGAAGGTCAAGAATCTGACCTTTTTTTTTATCCACTAGCGGAGCGTCTACTATGTGCCAAGTACCACGCTAAGTGATGTGTGTACATTATCTCACTTACTTCTACCCCTGAGAGGTGAGAAAACTACATTGCGGTAAGTTTAGGGCCACAAATCTCGGCTTTCTGACTTCAAAGTCTGCTTTTCTTGACCTCTGAGGACAAAGACCAAGACTGTGGACAGAAATGCAAAGCAGGTCACATTTGTCCTCAGTGGGTTCCCCACAGTCCTGTTCCATGTGACGTCCTTTTTCCCTGGTAGAGATCTCTGTTCTTCATCCCCTCTAACACACACGTACGCATGCACACACCCTCATTATCTCACCACCTGAGCCAACAGCCAGCTACCTACCAGCTTCCTCCTGGGCTAACTCATCTGCACCACTGGACCTCCAGCTACCTGAAGAAAAGTGAGGGTACGCTGCCAAGGTTGGCAAAGCTTGCCTCAGATGAGCAGAACTTCCCAGCTGACTTGCAAACTCTGGGTAATGATTAATATTTCTATTTTTGAAGCCACTGTGTTTTGGGGTGGTTTGTTATGCAGCAATAGCTAACTGGTACAGCTACACGCACAGCAAGTATACCCTTAACCCCTCAGATGTTGTACAATGCTTGTTTCCTCTAATATCAGCCCTGCTGAAAAAAAAAAAAAAGTATTATCTCAGCTATATAAATCAGACCAGGCATAAACTGGACTTGCAACTTATCTTCTCACTTTGTATGGCTTAGATTTTGTGACAGCTAGGGTTGTATTTTATGTAGTTTACATCTATTTAACCTGCATTTTACTTACTAAAAATAAGAAACAAAAATCAGGAATCAGTCTAATGTGGTTGGTAATACAAATACTCAATAGCCATTGCTTTCACTGTCAAAGTAATATTTTTAAATGTCAGGGTCAAATTTTAAAAAGTGGATTTTTTTGAAAGTCTCAGTTGCTCTCTAGGAAAGACTCTGCCCGCAGTGATTTGGAGAAGACAATGTTCTGCATCTCAGCTGACTTTGGCAAGTCAGGGCTCAGGAGTCTCCTGCTATGAGTCTTGAAAATGTCATTCGCCCATGAGGAATCACACAGGTTGTGCTGTAAAAATATAATGTTTTTGTTCCTGATTTTAGCCACCAATCCCAGTTCTACTGATGGTTCTGTGATGTTATGTGCTGAACCACATTGTTCAAAATGTAATGATCTTAAAAAAAAAAAAAGGAATGATTTTTTACAAAAAATGCAGGGTTGTTTAGGGAGCAGTTTCAATCAGCAGTGCTAAGTTCTCAATATTTGTCTCATCCCCCCAAACCCCCCATCCCTGCTGCCTCCACAAATTCCTATGTTGAAACCCTAATACCTAATGGGATGGTATTTGGAGATGGGGCATTTGGGAGTTAATTATGTCATGAAGGTGGGGTCCTCATGAATGTGATTCATGCCCTAATAAAAAAGACTCCAGAGGGGCACCTGGGTGGCTCAGTTGGTCGAGTGGCTGACTCTTGATTTCTGCTCAGGTCGTGATCTCAGTGTCCTGGGATCAAGCCCCGCATCTGGCTCTATGCTCAGCGGGGAGTCTGCTTGAGATTCTCTCTCTCCCTCTGCCTCTGCCCTTCCCCCACCCCTCATGCTCACTTGCATGCTCTCTCTTTCTCTAAAATAAATAAGTCTTTACAAAAAATAAAATAGAATAGAATAAAAGAGGCTCCAGAGAGATCCATTGCTCCTTCTATCATATGAGTGAGAAGGTGCCAGCTATAAACCAGGAAGTGGGTTCTCACCAGAACATGACCATGTTGGCACCTTGATCATGGACTTCCCAGCCTCTAGAACTGTGAGAAATAAATTTCTGTTGTTTATAAGCCACCAGGCTGTGGTATTTTGTTATAGCAGCCAGAACAAACTAAGACAGGTGGTTTAGTCAGGATCCAGGCTGTTAAATAGTTTCTAAGGGAAAAGTCATGGTTGAAAGAAAAACATGCTATTGGTCAGAAGTGAGCATTTCCCACCCACCCAAACGTATTTCCTTAGAATTACTTAATTAATAAAACACTGCAGGGGGTGCTTGGGTAGTTGTTAGTGAAGTGCACAATTCTTGATTTCGGCTGGGGTTATGGTCTCAGGGTCGTGCGGTAGAGCCCCGGAGTAGGGCTCTGCACTCAGAGGGGAGTCTGCTTAGGATTCTCTCTCTCTCCCCCCGCCCCCACTCGTGTGCTCTCTCTCAAAAAACAAAATAAAATAAAAATAAAAAAATAAAACACTGCAGGTATAGACAAGGTTCTCTATGCTCTTTTTGCCCATCTGCTTTCCACCTCCCTCCCCAGAGGTAATCACTAACCAGAATTCTTGTCACAAGCGTAACGATGTTACTAAGGTTTCTTGTAAAAATCTCTGCTAAAATCCTGATATACTATGCTAGACCTATAATAGCATCAAAAAGATTTTTTAATTAAATTAGTATAACCTAAGTGAACCAAAGTTTGTTTCCTACTTATTCATCATACTGCATTATGAATTATATGTACTGTATATAATAGATACTGTATTATCAATTAAGTTTCAGTATATTATATTGAATATTTACCCTATGCTGAACACTGTGCAAAAGACTTTTCACACTTGCACTTAATTCTCACAATGCCCTCTTTGGGATAAATATTTTTATCTCTGGTCTGCAGGCAATAAAACTTAGCTTCAAGAAGTTGCTTGTGGATGTAGAACCAAAATAATTTACAAGCAAGTGGATCCATCTGACTTTTAAAGCCCACTTGTAATACCAATCTGCTCTTTAAAATTTTTCCGGGTTTTTTTCCCCCCAAAGATTTATTTATTCATTTTATAGAGAGAGTGTGCATGCGAGTGTTGAGGAGAGGGAGAGAGAGAATCTCAAGCAGACTCCCCACTGAGCGGGGAGCCCCATGCGGGGCTCGATCTCATCACCCTGAGATCATGATCTGAGCTGAAACCCTAGAATCTGACACTCAGCCAACTGAGCCACCCAGGTGCTCCCAAATTTTTCTGGGTTTCTAAAAGTCCCACCCTCAAGGATCTCAAGCCGCATACAGTGTAATAGTAACAATTTCAAAAGCATGAAAGTAACCAAAAATCCAATTAAAAAGTGCCACACAGGAGGTGTAGCAGACAAGCCAGGTCTCCTCATCCAGGAGTGATGGGGACAGAGGATATGTACAAGTGTCTAGGAGCTCTGGGCAGACTGCCTGGAGGCGGCGGCATTGTGCAAGCAGCCCCGTCAGTTGCGGTACTGACTTACACCGCATGCAGGGGCCAGCGCGGTCCCCCACAGGGATCTAGACCAGGGCTCCTAATTGTGTCTGGGGGCTCCCTGTGCTCCTGCTCACTCCATACTGCAAGCCCCTCCTTGCAGCAGAACGTGGGGCTCCCAGGGGGCCCTCAGTGACAAGAGACAGAACACAGAGAAGGAAGCAAGTCCTCCACACCCTGCACTGGGTGAGGGTGCTGCATCCCACCCTCTGGAAGCAGAAACACAGATAGCTCAGGGCAGTACAACGGGATGAAGAGAATTCATTTTTCTTATAATAAAAATGCTCATCAATACCATCCATGAGGCACTCACTCTGTAGCAGGTTTTATGTACGTAACCAGTTATTAGCTGCAGTCGTATGCACAACATTTGATTTTCCCTCCGTGCCAGCCTTGGCAGGGAACTCAGCATCTCTTGGAGTCCCTCTCCACACCCTCAAAGTCCATCCATATCTAGCGAAGTGAGTAGGAAGGAAAGTTCGTGGAGGATTCCTGAGGGAAGACTGAAGAGGGAGGGCTCTACCGCAAATATCCTGGAACAAACCACATAAAACTCCCCCAAAGGCGTGTCCAGCCCCTGGGGGCCCTTCTGGCCCAACCAGGGCAGGTGGCAGGGGTGGTGGGGGGGTGTGGAGGTCTTGGGCTCTCTCCCAGCAGATGTTCCCCTGCCCCCCAAATGTGTCCTATGTACTGACGTGCCTGGTTGCTCCGCCTGCTTGACAGACGCCTGGGCTTCCCATTAACCAGACCCCACTCTCTTTAGAAGGCAGTTTCCTTGGGCAGATTTTTTTGAGGTTTCACACCTGACCACAAAGTGCCTCTTCCACACAAATGCAGTGTGTTCTCCCCCAAAAGAAATTTTGGTGAATAAGATTTCCTCTACCTTGTTATGTGGGTCAGCTGAGGCTCAGGGAGATTAAATACTTTCCCCAATATTTTACAAATCCAAATCAAAGTTGGATTGAGCTCAAGCCTGGCATGTGTATCCTTGGCCTCACTAGTCCATTGCCCACTGAGTCATGAAGAAACAGAGGTCCCGCACGGGCCCAGGGGACCCTGATCTCTGCCGTCAGCCACAGTAATGGCAGATTTACCCTATGTCCTCCTGTGAGAGGGATACTAAGGTGATGTGTCAAACCCATATCGGTAAAGTATTTGTTGACATTTACTGAAGTCAGAAAGCCCTCCAAAAGTGCCCGAGGGTTCCATGGGGCAAATCAGGGTCACTGTAGACTAATGGGAGTGACAGAGCTCCTGCTCAGGCTAGGGGTGCCCATCCTCCTCTGCCCACCTTCTCTAGTGCCCAGTCAGACGCTGGAAGAACGTTCTAGCATTAAGGGACCTTCAGATATGAAGCAAGGGCGTGGAAATCTCCTGTCCTCTAACCCAAGCTCTGACTCAGCTGTGGAAAAGAAAAGCCCGGGTCACAAACTGCCATGGGGGCAGTATTGTTGGCAGAGTGCCTCCTGTTTTCTATTCTACATCTTCCTTCCAGGGTCCAGCGGTACTCCTGCAGCAGCTCCGCCCTCTCTCGAGGAGCCTGATGTTCTGCTGGATGTCCAGATTTCATGTCCCTACGAGGCAGTCCCAGACCCCGAGAGGTCCTCCAGCCCACCCATAGCAGCATCTTCTGATTACCAATGATGATAATATTATTAGTGACCCAAGTACCACACTACCACAACTTAGGTTAATGACAGCCTTGCTCATTTCCCAGACTACAGGCCAACGCCAAGTTCCTTATCCCGCGGCTGGCCTTTTATCTTTGCCTCGCTGTTTCTTAACTACAAAGCTTTGTTGTTGTTGGGTTTGTTCTGTTTTGTTTTAAGATTTATTTATTTATTTTGAGAGTAAGCGACAGTGTGAGCAGGGGGAGGAGCAAGGGGAATGAAACTCAAGCAGACTCCCCACTGAGTGCGGATCCTACGTGGGCCTCAGTCTCAGGACTCTGAGATTGTCACCTGAGCCAAAATCGAGAGTCTGACACTTAACCAAATGAGCCACTAAATCAGCTTTGGCTTTAAACCTGTAACTCTTGTTTTTCAGTATCTTCGTGACTTTCTCCAATAATTCCATCACCATAATAAAACATAGGAGGAAATAAGATAAAATGAAAGATGAAAGAAAAAGAAAAGAATTACCTTCCCCTGCGGTTGTTTGTGGGCAGTCTGATCCCCTGACATGGGCTCCTGGGCCCGTGAATGAAGGAAGAAGCTTCATTTGCTGAATCATTTGTAGAAAGGAATGATGGAACCTACTCTGTAGGGTTAAGGAAAGAACGCGTGGCCTGGCCCAGCCTCTGGTCAGCTGGACAGCTTATTATTTGTTTACCCATCAGCTAACTCTTATTAAGTGCCTGGTGAACCACCTCTGTGCTCCCTGAGGCTGGGCTTGAGTGTGACCCTACAGCTGGGCCCCTTCTCCCACCCCACATCTCAACCTGCTTGGATGGCTACACTGCACACGGCAGACCCTTTCCCTTGAAACCTGAGCAGAGGCTGGACCCAGGTGGCCCCAGTGTTGTTTTCCCTCGAGCCCCCGCACCTGGCCCTGCGTGGTCCTGAAAGTCTGAGGAACCCTACGCCCCCGTCCCCCAGGAAACAGGGGACAAGAAACGGAGGATGCCGTGGACGCCTGGAGCTTCTTTTCAACCCCCTCCATGAGACCCCTCTTGGGACTTGGCGGAGCCCCTCTGGAAGGAGCTGAGACTGTGTGGTGCTGGGCCAGGGGGCAGGGGTAGGATGCGTGGTCAGGGCCCCGCCGCACTCAGGAAATGTTGGAGTTTAACTGAAGTTGTCACGGAAGGTTCAACAGGGTTCAAAGCTGACACTGCCCTGACTCGTTGCCCTCAGCAGTGCCCCAAGAGAGAAACCCTGTGCTCATTAGACAGTCACTCTTGTTTCTCCCCTGTCCCAACTTCATTCTTTTGCATGTGGGCATTAGGTCTTTTTTTTTTTTTTTTTAGTTTGGGTTTATAAACACAGGGGAGTAGCCTCTGAAGGTCGTGAGGGGCAGGAGTGCTGTGATAAGACCGTAGGATTTTCCAAACCTGGGAGGGTGAAGTGGGGCCCCCGTCCCACTTGCAGGGGGAGCTCTGGGGGTGGTGGGACCCTAACGGCAGTGGCCATTGGTCCCCGGGGACACCAGAGCCTCAGCACGGATCCTGAGCAAGGCTTCCTTCCTGGCAGGTATCCAAGGTCATGGGCAAGAGGCACAGAAGGGCAGGGACTTCTCCGAAAGACAGCAGCACCTCCTGGTCCCTAGGCAGGGGTCACGCTCAAAGTGACAGAGGTCCGCTCTGCCGCTGCTGCAGTGGTGGGGGGCTGGGCCAGGTGTGGAACGACCCAGGAGAATGAAGGAATATAACAGTTCCTGCAGTTCATACTTCTTGGAACAAATATACACCCATGATAATACTTTATAAACACAAGGTACCATAACCACCAGAAGGCCATTTAGCCTTCAGGCTTGAGACCTGCCCTATGCTTTCAGTTTTTTAAAAAAGATTTACCTGCCTGGTTCTTAATGATCGAGGCCGGGGCCAGGGCTCCCTTGTGTGGCTGTAGGAGTTAGTCTTGGGATGGGGGAGCGGGGGGAAATAAATAAATAAATAAAATATAATGAAATAAAAAGACTCAAGGGTTTCTGGACTTGGGAATGTAACAAGATGCCGTGAAGGAGGAAACTCAGAATTTTGCCAGGCACAGGCAACAGAAGACTCAGAGGTCAAGAGCCCAGGCTCTGAGGCGCCAGGTTGACGGCCCAGGTTGGAGCTCCCCAGACCCCCGAGACGCAGCAGCGGCCACCATCCCGGGGGCCCAGAGCTGGGACTGAGTCTTTGGAGGAAACTGGATACGTGATAGATTTCTCAAAACAGAAATTGAATCAAGCAGTGGCGAATATAGATAGTAAATCAACCCCACATCCCTGATTATTTTTATACTAAGCTAATTTTAAATGCTCTATTTCTATAGGAATCAGCGAGACTTCCACCCATCTGTGGCTCCAGCCCCTTGTTTTTTTTCTCAGTCTCCCCACAGCCTTGGTATTTTACAGCACCAACTGAAATCTCAGGAAAGCACATTTACAACCCTGATGCCTCAGGCAGCCGTTTTTCATATACTGAGACACAAGCCTGTTTCTCCGAGGACAAGGACATTCAGCATGATTATTATTATTTTTTTTAACCTAAGCTCCTGTGATGCAGTCTCCCTGCTCTGCTTTTCCATTTATTTGAATACTGTCACATTCCTAGTGAGAATGTCACGTTTCCTCCAGATAAAACCAGGCGGTGGCTTTCGGAGGGAGGGAGAGAGGAGAGGGGAGGGAGAATCAGAAACGGGGAGAGAAGCATAAAGAAGGTAAGGTTCCTGGGGCGGCGGTGGGAGGATGCCACCACCACCTGCTCCTTCCTCTAGGCAGCTCTGGCTGTGAGTCTCTCTGTGATGAGCAGTCACATTTTCTCGTCCTTGTGCCCGGTCGCCTTGCCTGATTCTTTGAATCACATCTGCTTTCTCCACTAACCAGACCCATGAAGCCAGGGTCCTTGTCTTCACCTCCAGTCCCGTTCAGTGCCTGCCACAATGATGCTCGACGTACCTTTATTTAAAGAATGGGTGGCTTCTCCTGACCACGGGCGTGCAAGCTTGTTGGCGATGTCCAAGTAAATTTAAAAAACATTATTAAGGTCTGTTTCTTGCAAGCCACTGTGCTAGGAACTTTGAGATTATACATCATTCCTGGTTGTTACCAGAATGTGCTATTGGCTAACTGAGTCTCTCTAAGTCTTGAATGGAAACTGTCCCAGAAAGGATTTGAACCAATGGGCGGTGGCCGGGTGGCCTGGTGGCAAGTCTCAGGTGCAGAACATGGGGAGCGATGCCCATGGGCCCCCCACAGGGGCAGGCTTGCTGACAAGAATCTGAGCAGCCAGGATCATGCCGAACATTGACGGGGCCCTAACAAGAGCATTTGTACCTTTTTTTGTGTCAGCAAACACTGTGGATTCTGGAAAATCTACTGTACCCAGTTCACTGATCCCTTCATTAATAAAGGCAACTGCTACCATTTCCTGAGAACCTCCTATGGGCTCACCTGTAGTCCTCACCGAAAGGAGGAAGGCTGTGTTACAGAGGAAGAAATGGAAGATCAGGGACTGGTGCCTTCACAGCTGTGCAGAGTAGAACCGGGATGGAGTCCAGTCTCTGAGCCTCCAAAGCACCTCACCCTCACCCTTTCCAAGTTTTGTCTTATGCTGGTTAGTTTCAGACTTGGGGTCTTCACAGGGGGCCCCAGCCCAGCAGAGACACTGCCTGTGGACTCACCAGGTTCTGCCGGTGCCCACCCTCCCCACACACCTCCTTGGGTCCTGACAGCAAACTCCCGCCCCTCAGTTCTTGTACTTGCCTCTGCTTGACTTAGCGGGGGCCCCAACGGCTAGGGAGACCGAGCTCACTGTGTGCTGTTGTTCTGCGGCTATGGCATCCGCCCTGCTCTAGACACCATGCACATGGCCTTGACCTCTCTCTGCGCCAATGACACAAAGGGACCCTTCACGGCTGGCCTATAAAAGCACCCTGACACAACCCCCTTCTTTTCCTCCCTCTCCCGTCCCCAGCTTTGCTCCCCACATTTCTTATGCGAAGTTGTTCTTCCACAAACCATATTTTGAATGAAAAGCCAAAAGGGGAATAGGAAATCCAACATTTATACGTATTTGAGCCAATTCTCCTGGATAGACACAGTTTCTTTAGGGTTGTGGGGTAACAAACAAGATGCAAACTGTTTCACTCAAGGAATCTTAGAGAAAACTATTTTAACATAGTGTCCATCATATATCCCCCCACATAGCCACTGTTTTAGTCAGTTCAAGCTGCTATTAACAAGATAACCTACACTGGCTGGCTTCAACAACAAACATTTCTTTCCCGCAGTTCTGGAGGCTTGGAAGTCCAAGATCAAGGCGTCTGCAGATCCAGGGTCTGGTGAGAGCTCTCTTTCTGGTTTGCATGCAGATGGCTACCTTCTTCTTGTGTCCCCACTCAGGAGAGAGAGAGATCTCTCTTGCGTCTTTTCTTCTAAAGGCTCTAATCCCATCATGAGGGCTCCAGTGTCCTGATCTACTTACCTCACAAAAACCCCACCTATTAATACCATCACATAGGGGATTCGGGCTTCAACGTATGACTCTGAGGGGAGCACAAACATGCTGTCCACATAGCACGCACACACTATGCATGTGTCAGCTGTAACCAGCCCTACGCAGAGCTGTCCGTGCCCCACCGAAGCAGTCTTGAAACAGAGCAGGCTCCGCATCCCACAAATGTGTGGCTGTTCAAAGCTGGAGCCCCTCAAGGAAAGAACTTTGAGCTTGGTGAAGAATGAAGGAGGTGGCAGATAAATGCAAAAGTCTTCAGTTGTGGTTCCTCTGATTGTTTGAATATTAGGTTTCCTTTAGATGAAATGAATCCTGGGTAGCATCTGGCCCCTGCAACCTTAACTTGTTAGCACTCTGAGCTAACAAACTAGGCACCTAAATACAGACAAAAGCAGATGGTGTTGCAAGCACTTAGTATACACAGGGAGCCTTTGCATGCTGTCTGACTTTTGAATTATCCCAGCACACCAGGGTTCAGCAGACAGGAAGCTATTTATGGATTTGCAAGTGAAGAAGCATCAGTCTGTTCCAGCAGGAAGAGGCTTGACTCTGTACTGACATTTTCCATGTGATGACATATTAACCCTCAAATTGCAAGCTATCTCCGGATCCAACATCTAATTTGCATGACCAATGGACAGATGGTGGGGAAACTCACACCTGTCTCTGTTGAGATGTTCCAACCTCAGAAAGAGATGCCTCTCGGTCCAGACAAAAGGCCCTTGGCTCAGACTTTAGCCTATTTGGCAGTGGGCAAACTCACTTGCAGATTGGAGACTGAGTTACATCTCAGTATGGGACAAATCTCAAAGCGGATTTTTAAAAACTGAAACTAAAATTTTAAGTCTACTTTTATTAAATGACAAATAAGACACTGAGTCCAAAGAGAACTAAGTTTTAAAAATCTTAATCCTTTCAGTTAAATGAAAGTTTTGTGTGTTTTTTTCTTTTTTCTTTTTTTTTTTTTTTTTAAGGCGGAGGGGAGAGGATCAGAGGGAGAGGGAGAGAGGGAGTCCCAAGTATGTCCCACGCCCGGTGTGGAGCCTCACACTGGGCTCGATCTCACAACCCCATGATCATGACCACAAGAGTCAGACACTTAATGGACTGAGCCACCCAGGCGCCCCAAATGAAAGTATTTTTTAAATCATTTCTATTAACTGTGTATTCAATTGGCAGGTCAACATCATTCCGTTCCAAGGGATGGAAGCATTAGCAACAGCAGGTAAAAGCCGTTACCTATGATAGTCAAGGACAGGTTATTTGATAAGTGATCAGAACAACTGGATATTCTGTTTCTCCCTGCAATCACACACCATCTTGCTCCACTCCTCTTGGGGCCCACAGGTCTGCTACTGTGTTGACAGGGCTCCTCATCCCCGGGAAGCCTGTTGGTCTTGGCCAGTGGAGGTGCGAGTAAGAGAGGGGAGGGTGGGAGAGGGAGGCCCGGATGGGCAGCGGCTGCCTTCCTCAGCTGAAGGCCCCTGCTCTTACCCAGCAGGCCTCTCCTCTGAGTGACTCAGAGCTGTGGTTCTGAGTTTCTGTAACCCCCATATTCTCTTGTCCTGTGAGGTCCAAGGAGGTGGTGGCTTCCCACTGTCCTTAGTCCCAGGGCAGGTGTTTTGCCCTCCCTTGTTGGATTCCCTTGACTCTGTCTACACCTTTATAAAAAGTCCCTTGGTCACACTCTTCTAGATTACCCTGTTTTTTTGTGGGGTTTTTGTTGTTGTTGTTGTTGTTGTTTTGTTTTGTTTTTTAAGCCATCTGTTTCCTGCTGGAATCCTGACTGACACAGGTGGGAAAAACCTAGGTGAGAGCTTCTAATAAATTATTTCAACTCCATCTGCCTGGCAGCCTGCAGCTCCTCTGCCAGGAAGATCTAGTCACTCAGCAGACACGTATGGAATGTCACTGTATACCATCGACCCTGTGAGGTGCCTTCACGCAACTTAGGGATTAAAGTGGTTATCCACTCAGTCTGGGGCAGGGCAGGTAGGCAGGGAGGGCTTCCCAGAGGAAGAATCATGTAGAATCAGGAGTCTAAAAGATGAATAGAAGACACCAGAAAACAGGGTGAGGGCTAAGAGTGTTCTAAGCACAGGGAACAGAATGTGCAAAGACCCAGAGACCACAGGGAACAAGGTAAGGTGGAGGAATGGAGTGTCTTCAGCATGGCTGTCAGCGAGGAGGCTAGCTGGCAGGATGGGAGGGACCAGATCCAGCAGGTATTAGAAACCATGGGAGGACATGTTTATATTGAAGGCAATGAGCAGTCACGAGGGTTGTGAGCCCAGGTGGATCTTTCTCGCCGCAGAGTGGAAAAGCAGATGGACAGAACAGGGGGAGGTGGGGAAATGAGTTAGGAGGCCCTTGGAGGATCCCAGGTACCCAGATCTCAGACAGTGGCAGTGGGATGAGTAGATATGGATGGACTCAAAAGCTATTGGGAAGTGGGCACACCCGCCCATCACAGCCTCCCCGCTTTTGTGGCTTCAACTCTGACTGTGGTTCTGATGACGTTGCTGAGCTGCCCACCAGGAGGTTCCTCGTGGCTCTGCTTCTCTGAGTCTGTCCCCCTCTTTGGCCAATCTCCTGTCCTGGGCCCCCATTTCCCAGCTCTGGCTCCTCAAACTCTTGTGAAAACCCAATGGGGACAGATGCATTTGTTTGTGCAAACCCAGGAAATGTTTTTATAACTGCCTGCTGTGTGCTGGGGTTGGGCTAGCATCTTTGATGTATGATCTTCTCTAATCCTCATCATAATTCCAGAAAGTCTTTATTATTATTCCCATTTTGCCAACAAGAAACGGCAGGCCCAACCTCTTGAACCAAGTGGCACAGTGGCCAAACGATGGCAGACAGGAGATGGATGTGTCTGGTTCTAAATCCATGCTTTCCCCAACAAGATGCACTAGATTCAACTTAACTGTATTACGGAGGCTATATTATATAAATTCCTACAAATTAATGCTTGTAAATTTGAGCAGCCTTGAGCAGAGAGGCCCTGCCTTGAATCTCAAGCAACACATAAACTTTCTACCACCTAGCATCGGCAGAACCTGCAAACAGAGACATTTCTTTAAATGTAAAACGATACGTGGAGAGTGACACCAAGATCTGAGTCCCATCTCTGGGTGGCCCCGGCGCCCACGCCTTTCTTCCCATTAGCCCATGGCTGTTTGTTCCAAAACCGACAGAAAACTGACACCTCACAAATTTTGTTCTGCAATTTTAGCACCCAGCTGATGGCTTCACTGCTTTTTAGCTTTTTGTCTAGCTCAAGGCATATGTGTGGTTAGAAAACCAATATAACTGTTCTTGAACTCTATAGCCCCTTAACCATAAAACTGTCAGCTCTTCTGGGGCAGCAATGGTGTGCCCGGCTCCTAGCACAAAGCACGAGCTCACGAAATGGGTGTTAAATGACAGGGAATTGAAGGAACACTTGGAGACCATCCAGCACATCTTAGTTCTTCAAGAGGACTGCATTTGACCCTTCGCTGCCTCTTTACAACCTTGCCGTGCCCTGCGGCCAGGGCCGTGGAGGAGTGGCCTCCTGCGGGGCCTCTGGAAAGTTCACCTATTCCTGAACCATCCCCCTGACCCACCTCATGCCCTGACCCCTAACTTGCTTTCACCATCGGACTTTTCTGTGCAGGCTGGACTGCACAGCCCTGGCCCGGGCAGGTGCTGGGGGAGACACATGAGGTCCCTTTCTCACTGGTCACTCTGCTGCCCCAACAGCTTCCCCCAGGACTGATGGTGTTCTGCTCCAGGGCTGTGATGATGAGTTCTGCAGGGATGGAAGGCTATGTGATTAAAAACGGCCCACGACTTCCAAGGGTACACTTAGGAAGTGGGGCGAACACTATCTTCTGCACTCCCGTTTTGTTTTGTTGTGTGATCGAGAACCACAGTGTTGTGTGTTTGCACTGCAGCCCCACAGTGCCCTCTCTGAGAAAACCCTGAGACCTTGGGGCAGTGGGATCTCAAGGTCTTGCCTGGTGTTCATGAATCCCTGTGGGAAGACAGAAGGCTATGACCTAGTTGTCATCTTCCAGGCAGGCTTAGCGGGGCTGAGAGACCCAGAGAGTAACTGGCAAAGAGGTGCACAGCCTTGTTGGGAAATTGCTCTTTGATAGTTAAGAATTTCTGGAGAAGAAAGTGCCAAAGCCAGATTCAAGATGAGTCACATTCCCTTGGTTTCTTCAGAAGGCTCCTGACACCGGTATCTCCAGAGTTTGCTAGGATGGTGCTGAGGGCACCCATCTGCCCTGCCCAGCCCAGCAAACAGATAGAGGAAAAAATCATGCATCTGACTCTTTGTGAGGCCCTACCCGAGAACCGGTTCAAGGTTATCTCCAGAAAGAGAACACAAAACCTCAGAAAGGAGCCACACCCACTTTTGAAACAGAGAAGACAAAAATGTCAATAAAATTAAAATTCACCCCAGGAGCACATAACTGTACTGAAGTCAGTCACTGGGCAAAAAAAGCATATGTAGGGGCGGAGATGGCGGAGAAGTAGGAGACCTGGATTTCATCTGGTCTCAGGAATTCAGCTGAATAGGGATCAAACCAGTCTGAACACCTACGAACTCAACAGGAGATCGAAGAAGAGAGTAGCAACAACTCTCTGAACAGAGAAGCGACCACTTACTGGAAGGTAGGACGTGCGGAGAAGTGAATCCGAGGCGATATTCAGGAGGATAGATGGCGGGGCAGGGGGCCTCCTTCGGCCGCTTCTGGCAAGTGATAGAGCCGCGGAGCACAAAATCGGAACTTTTAGAAGCCGGCTCCGCTGAGGGACGTCGCTCCAGTGGCTAAACTGCGGTGGAACTCTCACGGGACAGTGTGGTCTCAGGACCCTCGGGGTCACAGAAAGACCAGGGGTGCCTGAGTGCAGCAGAGCTCCCAGGTATCAGAGTGGGGAAGCCGGCTGCAGAGACGGAGCCGAGGCGCGGGCTCTCATCTCCGGGTTGCCATAAACCGTGATCCGCGGCCCAGTCGGGCCACTGCTTCTCCAGCAGGGACCCAACAAGCGGCAGAGCCAGGGAGACTCCCCTTCCTCCCCCAGGAGGCGCGGCGCGGGAGCACACCGCAGGGATCTGCTGGGTTTGGAGACTCCACACGGGGTCGGGTGCCAGAGATAGAAACGCTCGGTCACAGGCTGGGTGAGCGCGGAGTGTGGCCGGAGACCGAGGAGACGGGAGTGATTGACTGCTTTTCTCTGGGGGCGCACTGAGGAGCAGGGCTCCGAGTTCTCAGCTCCTCTGGGCAGGGAGTTGGAGGCCACCATTTTCACCCTGGTCCTCCAAAGCTGTACCGAGAGCTTGCAGGGAACAAAAGCTCCTGAGAGCAAACCTAAGCAGCTTGCTTAGCCCGGACTGACAAGGGCGGGGCAATTCTGCCTCCGGCAAAGACATTTGGGAACCACGGCAACAGGCCCCTCCCCCAGAAGATCAGCATGAACAGCCAGCAAGCCAAGACCAAGTTTACCGATCAAGGAGAACGGGACAACTCCAGCGCTAGGGGAATACTGCACATAGAATTCATGGCTTTTTTACCATGATTCATTAGTTTTTCAAAGTTAATTTTTTTAACTGTTTTTTGTTTTTGTTTTTTTTGAATTTTTCTTTTTCCCTTTTTCAACCAACATCTTATCAATCCCTTTTTTAAAATACATTTTTTATTTTTCATTTTTAGAGTCATATTTTATCCCTTCATAGTAGTTACCCTTATTTTTGGCATATATATATAAGTTGTTCTCTCTTTAAAATTTTGAGATACAGTTTCTTCTAACAGATCAAAATATACCCTAAATCACTAGTGTATGGCTTTGTTCTAGTCTCCTGCCTGATCAGTCTCTCCCATTTTTTTTCTTTTCTTTTTTATTTTTTTTAAATCTTCTTCTTTCTTCTTTCAAACAACTTCTTATCAATTCCATTTATAAAACCTTTTATAAGTTTCATCTTTACAGTCAACTTCCATCCCTTCATTGTATCAACCCTTATTTTGTACATATATAAGTCTTTCTTCCTTTAAAATTTTAGGAGGCACTTTCTTCTAACAGACCAAAATACACCCAAAATCTAGTGTGTGGCACTGATATATGCACTAGCCTGATCATATTTGATCATATTCTGTTTTTTTTGTTCTGTTTTTATCTTTTTCTTTTTCTTTTTTTTCACTTTCTTTTTTCTTTCTTTCCCTTTCCTTTCCCCTGGTTTCAGGTCCTTTCTGATTTGTATAGAGTATATTTGCTGGGGACGTTGTTAACCTGTTAGCATTTTGTTCTCTCATTTGTCTGTTCTCCTCTGGACAAAATGACAAGACGAAAAAAATCACCTCAGCAAAAAGAACAAGAGGTAGTACCGTCTGCCAGGGACCTACTCAATACTGCCATTAGTACGATGTCGGACCTAGAGTTCAGAATCATGACTTTAAAGATACTAGCTGGGCTTCAAAAAAGTGTGGAAGTTGGTAGAGAAACGCTTTCTGGAGAAATAAAAGAACTAAAATCTAACCAACTCGAAGTCAAAAAGGCTATTAATGAGGTGCAATCAAAAATGGGGGCACTAACTGTTAGGATAAATGAGGCAGAAGAGAGAATCAGCGATACAGAAGACCAAATGATGGAAAATAAAGAGGCTGAGAAAAAGAGAGATAAACAACTACAGGATCACGAGGGCAGAATTCGAGAGATAAACGATACAATAAGACGAAACAACATTAGAATAATTGGGATCCCAGAAGAAGAAGAAAGAGAGAGAGGGGCAGAAGATATATTGCAGCAAATTATAGCAGAGAACTTCCCTAATGTGGGGAAGGAAACAGGCATCAAAATCCAGGAGGCACAGAGAACCCCTCTCAAAATCAATATAAAGAGGTCAACACCCCGACATCTAATAGTAAAACTTACAAGCCTCAGAGACAAAGAGAAAATCCTGAAAGCAGCTCGGGAGAAGAGATATGTAACCTACAATGGTAGAAACATGAGATTGGCAACAGACCTATCCACAGAGACCTGGCAGGCCAGAAAGGACTGGCATGATATCTTCAGAGCACTAAATGAGAAAAATATGCAGCCAAGAATACTATATCCAGCTAGGCTGTCATTGAAAATAGAAGGAGGGGTAAAAAGCTTCCAGGACAAACAAAAACTAAAGGAATTTGCAAACACAAAACCAGCCTTAAAAGAAATATTGAAAGGGGTCCTCTAAGCAAAGAGAGAGCCTAAAAGCAGCATAGATCAGAAAGGAACACAGACAACATACAGTAACAGTCACCTTACAAGCAATACAGTGGCACTAAATTCATACTTTTCAATAGTTACCCTGAATGTAAATGGGCTAAATGCCCCAATCAAAAGACACAGGCTATCAGATTGGATTAAAAAACAAGACCCATCAATATGCTGTCTGCAAGAGACTCATTTTAGACCCAAAGACACCCCCAGATTGAAAGTGAGGGGGTGGAAAACCATTTACCATGCTAATGGACACCAAAAGAAAGCTGGGGTAGCAATTCTTATATCAGACAAATTAGATTTTAAAACAAAGACTGTAATAAGAGATGAAGAAGGACACTATATCCTACTTAAAGGATCTATCCAACAAGAAGATCTAACAATTTTAAGTATCTATGCCCCTAACATGGGAGCAGCCAATTATATAAGGCAATTAATAACAAAAGCAAAGAAACACATTGACAACAATACAATAATAGTGGGGGACTTTAACAGCGCCCTGACTGAAATGGACAGATCATCTAAGCAAAAGATCAACAAGGAAATAAAGACTTTAAATGAAACACTGGACCAAATGTACTTCAAAGACATATTCAGAACATTCCATCCCATCCCAAAGCAACGGAATACACATTCTTCTCTAGTGCCCATGGAACATTCTCCAGAATTGATCACATCCTAGGTCACAAATCAGGTCTCAACCAATACCAAAAGATTGGGATTATTCCGTGCATATTATCAGACCACAGTGCTTTGAAACTAGAACTCAATCACAAGAGGAAAGTCGGAAAGAACTCAAATACATGGAGGCTAAAGAGCATCCTCCTGAAGAATGAATGGGTCAACCAGGAAATTAAAGAAGAATTAAAAATATTCATGGAAACCAATGAAAATGAAAACTCAACTGTTCCAAATCTTTGGGATACAGCAAAGGCAGTCCTGAGAGGAAAGTATATAGCAATACAAGCCTTTCTCAAGAAACAAGAAAGATCTCAAATACACAACCTAAACCTACACCTAAAGGAGCTAGAGAAAGAACAGCAAATAAAGCCTAAACCCAGCAGGAGAAGAGAAATAATAAAGATCAGAGCAGAAATCAATGAACTAGAAACCAAAAGAACAGTAGAAGAGATCAACGAAACTAGGAGCTGGTTCTTTGAAAGAATTAACAAGATTGATAAACCGCTGTCCAGACTTATCAAAAAGAAAAGAGAAATGACCCAAATCAACAAAATCATGAATGAAAGAAGAGAGATCACAACCAACACCAAAGAAATACAAACAATTATAAACACATATGATGAGCAACTCTATGCCAGCAAATTAGATAACCTGGAAGAAATGGGTGCATTCCTAGAGATGTATCAACTACCAAAACTGAACCAGGAAAAAATAGAAAACATGAACAGACCTATAACCACTAAGGAAATTGAAGCAGTCATCAAAAATCTCCCAACAAACAAAAGCCCAGGGCCAGATGGCTTCCCAGGGGAATTCTATCAGACATTCAAAGAAGAATTAATACCTATTCTCCTGAAACTGTTCCAAAAAATAGAAATGGAAGGAAAACTTCCAAAGTCATTTTATGAGGCCAGCATTACCTTGATCCCAAAATCAGACAAAAACCCCATCAAAAAGGAGAATTACAGACCAATATCCTTGATGAACATGGATGCAAAAATTCTCACCAAAATACTAGCCAATAGGATCCAACAGTACATTAAAAGGATTATTCACCACGACCAAGTGGGATTTATCCCTGGGATGCAAGGTTGGTTCAACGTCCACAAATCAATCAACGTGATACAATACATTAACAAAAGAAAGAACAAGAGTCATATGATCCTCTCAATAGATGCAGAAAAAGCATTTGACAAAGTACAGCATCCTTTCTTGATCAAAACTCTTCAGAGTATAGGGATAGAGGGTACATACCTCAATATCATAAAAGCCAACTATGAAAAACCTACAGCGAATATCATTCTCAATGGGGAAAAGCTGAGAGCTTTTCCCCTAAGGTCAGGAACGCGGCAGGGATGTCCACTATCACCACTGCTATTCAACATAGTATTGGAAGTCCTAGCCATAGCAATCAGACAACAAAAGGAAATCAAAGGCATCCAAATCGGCAAAGAGGAAGTCAAACTCTCACTCTTTGCAGATGATATGATACTGTATGTGGAAAACCCAAAAGACTCCACCCCCAAACTGCTAGAACTCATACAGGAATTCAGTAAAGTAGCAGGATATAAAATCAATGTACAGAAATCAGTGGCATTCCTATACACCAACAACAAGACAGAAGAGAGACAAATCAAGGACTCGATCCCATTTACAATTGCACCCAAAACCATAAGATACCTAGGAATAAATTTAACCAAAGAGGCAAAGGATCTGTACTCAGAAAACTATAAAATACTCAGGAAAGAAATTGAAGAAGACACAAAGAAATGGAAAAACGTTCCATGCTCATGGATCGGAAGAACAAACATTGTGAAGATGTCAATGCTCCCTAGAGCAATCTACACATTCAATGCAATCCCCATCAAAATACCATCCACTTTTTTCAAAGAAATGGAACAAATAATCCTAAAATTTGTATGGAACCAGAAGAGACCCCGAATAGCCAGAGGGATATTGAAAAAGAAAAACAAAGCTGGTGGCATCACAATTCCAGACTTCCAGCTATATTACAAAGCTTTCATCATCAAGACAGTATGGTACTGGCACAAAAACAGACACATAGATCAATGGAACAGAATCGAAAGCCCAGAAATGGACCCTCAACTCTATGGTCAACTCATCCTTGACAAAGCAGGAAAGAATGTCCAATGGAAAAAAGACAGTCTCTTCAACAAATGGTGTTGGGAAAATTGGACAGCCACATGCAGAAGAATGAAACTGGACCATTTCCTTACATCACACACAAAAATAGACTCCAAATGGTTGAAAGACCTAAACGTGAGACAGGAGTCCATCAAAATCCTAAAGAACACAGGTAGGAACCTCTTCGACCTCAGCCGCAGCAACTTCTTCCTAGAAACATCACCAAAGGCAAGGGAAACAAGGGTAAAAATGAACTATTGGGATTTCATCAAGATAAAAATCTTTTGCACAGCAAAAGAAACAGTCCACAAAACCAAAAGACAACCGACAGAATGGGAGAAAATATTTGCAAATGACATATCAGATAAAGGGCTAGTATCCAAAATCTATATAGAACTTATCATACTCAACACCCAAAGAACAAATAATCCAATCAAGAAATGGGCAGAAGACATGAACAGACATTTTTCCAAAGAAGACATCCAGATGGGCCAACAGACACATGGAAAAGTGCTCAACATCGCTGGGCATCAGGGAAATCCAAATCAAAATCTCAATGAGATACCACCTCACACCAGTCAGAATGGCTAAAAATAACAAGTCAGGAAACGACAGATGTTGGCGGGGATGTGGAGAAAGGGGAACCCTCCTACACTGTTGGTGGGAATGCAAGCTGGTGCAGCCACTCTGGAAAACAGTACGGAGGTTCCTCAAACAGTTGAAAATAGAGCTACCATACGATCCAGCAATTGCACTACTGGGTATTTACCCCAAAGATTCAAATGTAGGGATCCGAAGGGGTACGTGCACCCCAATGTTTATAGCAGCAATGTGCACAATAGCCAAACTGTGGAAAGAGCCAAGATGTCCATCGACAGATGAATGGATAAAGAAGAGGTGGTATATATACACAATGGAATATTATGCAGCCATAAAAAGGAATGAGATCTTGCCATTTGCAACGACGTGGATGGAACTGGAGGGTGTTATGCTGAGTGAAATAAGTCAATCAGAGAAAGACATGTATCATATGACCTCCCTGATATGAGGAATTTTTAACCTCAGGAAACAAACTGAGGGTTGCTGGAATGGTGGGGGGTGGGAGGGATGGGGTGGCTGGGTGACAGACATTGGGGAGGGTATGTGCTATGCTGAGCGCTGTGAATTGTGCAAGACTGTTGAATCACAGATCAGTACTTCTGAAACAAATAATGCAATATATGTTAAGGAAAAAAAAGAAGAAGATAGCAGGAGGGGAAGAATGAAGGGGAGTAAGTCAGAGGGGGAGACGAACCATGAGAGATGATGGACTCTGAAAAACAGACTGAGGTTTCTAGAGGGGAGGGAGTGGGGGGATGGGTTAGCCTGGTGATGGGTATTAAAGAGGGCACGTTCTGCATGGAGCACTGGGTGTTATGCACAAACAATGAATCATGGAACACTACATCAAAAACTAATGATGTATGGTGATTAACATAACAATAAAAATTTTTTTAAAAAGGCATATGTAGATGTCTGCGTGCCCTATCAACCACCCAGCACACACCCAGGGTCTTGGACACAGAGGGTTTCTGCCTTCAGGAAGCTTCTCATGTGGCTGAGAAGATAGGGACAATGGGGCAGGGAGGAGACTCCACAGGCACCCCGTCCCTAGACCCACGAGCCCCAGGAACAGGGACAAACAGCCAGGACACCTACGTATGGAGGTGAAAAGGGCTTGTACCTTAGAGTCACTGAAACTCGCATGACCCTGGGCAGATTACTTCACCTTCACCTCACTAAGCCTCAAATTTCTCTGCTGTAAAAATCAGGATAATAGCTCCGTTGGCGAGCTCTTGTAATACTTAAGACAATATCATATATGAAGAGGACCTAGATCCTAAGAGGCCCTCAATCAAGTATAGCTTCACAGAGAAACAAACTCTGCTTATTTGCCAAAGGAAATATGAGGGTGGTCTAGGTCTAAATGCCCTCCCACCCACCTCCACCATCCCCTCCTGGGCTCTCCAGAAGTGTGGCTTCAAGCACCCTCATGATGATTGGATCACAGATCCCCCAGAGAGGGGTTTTGGGGGGACTAATTGCCTGTATGACACACTACAGAATAAAAGTTATTGCAGCGGGAGGGAGTGATGAATGATCAAATCTTCTGCCTGATTATTATGGAAAGTGATATTTAGAGAGGTAAGAGTTTGTAATCAGATAAAGCAGAGAAACCGACAAAGAAAACTGATTATGTCCTGAAATGTTCAACCCAGCTGACACAGAGATGGCTCCCTGCAGAGTTTCATTAAGCAAGGGGGAGGTGGTGCAGGCTGAGCCACAACCAGCAACCTGGATTTGCACAACCAGGCTACAGAGCTTGCTTCTGTACAAGAGATCTGCTCTCACTGGAGGAGACTGAAGGATCCGTTCCTTGTCCTTAATAGAACCACAATAGAAATGCCAGAATACTGCGCATATTTTATAAGAAATGGAAAATGCACAACTTCAAGTATCTTCTTAATTCTACTTTCTAATACCTACCCATCCAGTTATGAATAGAATACCACAAGCAAAAATTCTACAGTCTCTTTGAAAAATAGAGTTAATCACCCGTTACTTCGCCTGACCTGAAATTGATGATGGCTTTTTTGTTGAAAAGTGACATCGCATAAGATGCCAAGTGTGAGAGCGTAACAGATGGTAAACATGGTTTTCTCCATGTGCTGGCACATGACTATTACAAAAGGAGCTGAGGAGTATAATACTGTATTTAAAGCCAATACTGAAAATTTACCAAGTCAGTTCTGTCTCTGCTATTATTAGTGGGTTTTTTTCCCTCTCAAAAATATACTTCTCTTTGTGGGTTTTTTTTTTTTATTTTGACATTTGTCAAACTTGCAAATATAGACATAAAAATAGATATGCAGCATCCCTAGATCAAGAAATACTATGCTGTTCAAAATCCAGTCGGAGCTGACAGAGTTTCTGGAGATACTGGGCTGCAGCTGAGGTCATGGGAATGGGTTCAGTTGTCTTAATGGAGTACCAACTTTGAGACGATGGATGCATCATTAACCACTTGGACCCTCCCCTCGGTAGTCTCACCTGTAAATGGGGTTAACAATAGGAATAACTGCCCACTATAACGTGTTATCTGCAACCTACTATTTGTGGCTAGAAAAACAAGATGTCATTTAAGGAGACAGCTCATCAGAGCCTCTCATTTGGACCGCTTCCAGGAAGGTTTCAGAAACTGGACTTTGTTGGGTCTCTCAGGGACAATGCCCACCAACCCAGCCCAGGAAAATCTGTAGAGGAGATTCTTGGAGCAATGGCCTTTGTGAAGCCCAGAAACCCTGACCCCTCTCTCGTATGTATTTTACTGCTCATGGGTGTCTACCCATCATGATGCTGCTGCAGAAAACAGGAACCACTCTGGCCAATTTCAGCATATTAGGATTTAATTGATGTAATTTAATATATTTAATAATATTTAAATATTTAATAATTTAATAATATCTAGTAATTTAATATGCATTTTTATGGAATCTTTGGAAGGTCTGAGGGTCATGGCAGGATGTCACCATGGACTCCCATTCTCTGCCCTGCGACAATCAATTACAAGGGCTCCAAACACTTTTCTACCTTCACTTCTTTATTAAACTCTCTCCTGCCCAAAGTGTTCCTCATTTTGCATTAAGTTCTGAAGCACAGAGCTAATTTTTCCCTTTGGTTTCAGAAATGTACCCCAATATTCTATGTACCTACTGCTTGAAACTGCTTTAATTTTTATTCAATTTTTTATTTTTAAGTGTCCTGTTTTACTGGCGTTTTAACTTTTCAAATTGTCTCAAAGTTATTTTGCGGGAGAGGAAGACCGCAAGATATAAAGACAAATACATCAATATTTCTTTGATGGTTTTTACATCAGTACTCTGCTGCACAGGGTTATTTGGTAAAGAAGCTATAATGATTTCTAGGGGTGCCAGTAGGCTATATCTTAATGAATTCATGTATTCACCCATCTACAAAAATATATACAAAGCATCTACTTGTGCCAGCACCATACTAGGTATGAGGGATAGAATGATAAATAGAACATTGTTTGTGTCCTGTAAGAACTTTATACTGTCTTGATTGACGCAGTCCCTGGGCCAGCATCAACATCACCTGGAAGCTTGTTAAAAATGCCAATTCTTGGGCCCCATCCCAGACTTAGTAAATCTGAAACTCTGGGGGCAGAGAGGAAGGTGGCAGTAAGCCTTGCAGGTGATTCTCATGCCTGCTCAAGTTTGAGACCTCCTCATCTGGGGGAAAATAAATAGCAAAACACAATTCTGTGCGAGAGATGCTAAGCTAGAGTTGTGCTCCAGGTGCTGTGGGAACCCAGTGGTAATCACCTGGAGAGAGCAGGCGGTACATCGCAGGAGAGGTGATTCATTAACCGAAACTTACTGGTCGATTGGGACTTGGCCAGGGAGACAAGATAGGAAAAGGTGTTGCAGGCAGAGGAGACAGAAGAACATGTGAACATATGTTGACTTGGGTAACTACAAGTCCTTCATGGTAGAGAGGTTTTAAAAATAGAATTCTCAAAATGGAATTGGGTTGATCTAGATTGAGTCCTCAGCTGAAGGGGGAAAGGTGGAGTCAATATCTTACACCTGTCTCACCAATTTGGCCTGTGTGTCTCTCTTTGTGTCCCTGGATGGTGCCTTTTGTGTCGGTTAATATCACTCTCTAAAAACATATATGTGTTCCTCTAAGATTAGTAGTGCCAATGACATCTATGTTATCTTTTATCTTAGGACACCTTGTGGTTGCATTTCACGACTAGGCCACAGTTACACAGGGAGACACAAGTCCTTTATCTTCCCCATGTTTGCTTTGTAGTTTTGTTCATTTCCCTTTGATATATGGATGTTAAGTACTGATGACCTTGAGCATGTCCCTATCCTAATCTATTTTATCTCTATTATGAGTTTATTAGCTATAACTCTTTGTTTTATCATGTCTTAGTGTGTGCTGTAGGGTTTACAATGTACATCTTTATTTTTTTTAAGATTTTATTTATTTATTTATTTATTTATTTATTTATTTATTTATTTATTTATGAGAGAGAGCAGGGGAGAGGGGGAGAAGGGGAGGGAGAGGGAGAGAGAATCTCAAGCAGACTCCACGCTGAGCATGGAGCCCATCATGGGGCTTGATCTCACAACCTTGAGATCATGACCTGAGCTGAAACCAAGAGTCAGAAGCTTAACGGACTGAGTCACCCAGAAGCCCCCACAATGCACATCTTTAACTTATCACAGTCTACCTCAAATAATGTTATGCTACTTTGTGTATGGTTTAAGAACCTTCCAACAGTATGCTCACCCCTCCAGGCCTTTGTGCTATTATTGCCATACATTCCAATGTATAATTGCTACACATGTTATAAACTCAACAATACATTGTTACTACTTTTGCTTGGAGCAGTCAATTATCTTTTAAAGCGATTTGAAAGATGAGGGGGCAATATATACTTCCATTTACCTACATGTTTACCATTTCCACTGCTCTTCTGTATACTGTCGATGGTATCGATGGTATCGCTTTCTTTCTGCCTAAGAAATTCCTTCTAACATTTCTTGTAATGCTGGTCTGCTGATGATAAATTGTCTCAACTTCCCTTTAGTTTGCTTTCATTTTCTTGAAGATGTTTTGGTTGAGTGTAGAATTTTATGCTGGCAGTTTTTCTTTCAGTGTTTTAATGATGTCATTCTGTGGTCTTCTGGTCTGCATAATTTCTGATGGGAAATTTGCAGTCTTTAGCCCCTTTATTTAATATGCCTTCTTCTCTGGATGCTTTTAAGACTTTCTATCATTTGTTTTTAAGCAATTTGATTATGATATACCTTGTTGTCATTTTATTCATATTTCTTTTGCTTGGGGTTTGTTGAGATTATTCTATCTGTGGGTTTATAATTTTCATCAAATTTAGATATTTTTGGTCATTATTTTTTCCGATATTTTTTCTTTCTCACTCTGTTTTTTTTTTTTTCTCCCCCATAGAACTCCAATTACCAAGCTGTCTTGATGACTACAGCTTTGTAATGTAATTGAAATCCGGAATTGTGATGCCTTCAGTTTTGTTTTTCTTTTTCAGAATTGCTTTGGCTAGGGTGCCTGGGTGGCTCAGATGGTTAAGCGTCTGACTTCAGCTCAGGTCACGATCCCAGTGTCCTGGGATCGAGTCCCGCATCGGGCTCCTTTCTCCTTGGGAGCCTGCTTCTCCCTCTGCTTCTCTCTCTCTCTCTCTCTCTCTCCCTCTCTCTCTCCCTCTGTCTCTCATAAATAAATAAAAATCTTAAAAAAAAAAGAATTGGCTATTTGGGGTCTTTTGTGGTTCCATATAAATTTTAAGATTGTTTGTTCTAGCTCTGTGAAGAATGCTGGTGACATTTTTATAGGAATTACATTAAATGTTCAGCCATCAAAAAGAATGAAATCTTGTTATTTGCAACAATGTGGCTGGAGCTAGAGTATATTAAGTGAAATAAGTCAGAGAAAGACAAATACCATATGATCTCACTCATGTGGAATTTAAGAAAGAAAACAGATGAACATATGGGAAAGGGAAAAGAAAAAAAGGAAAGAGGGAAACAAACCATAAGTGACTCTTAACAACAGAGAACAAACTGACAGTTGATGGAGGTAGGTGGGTGGGGGATGGGCTAGATGGTGATAGGTATTAAGGACGGCACTTGTGATGAGAACTGGTGTTGTATATAAGTGATAAATCACTGAATTCTACTCCACAAATATTGCACTACATGTTAACTAAAAAAAAAAGAACTCTAATTATACATGTGCTCAATTGCTTGATATAATCTCACAGCTCACTGAGGCTTTTTTGTATTTTTTATAATCTTTTTACTCGCTTTCATTTTAAATATTTCAACTACTATGTCTTCAAATTGATTGATCTTTCTTTTGCAATGTTTAATCAGCTGGTACTTTCATCTAGTGTATTTTTCACTTAATATATAGTATTCTTCATCTCTAAAAATTTGATTCAGGGCTTTTCTTTATCTCCCATGCCTCTCATCATGTTTAGGTTTTCCTTTAACTTCTTGAAGATAAGGGGTATATTTATAATCACTGTATCAACATCCTTGTGTGCTAATTTTAATATCTGTGTCTTTTGAAAACTTATTTATATTATTACTTTTTTCTTGTAGTTTAGGTCACATTTTCCTGGTTCTTTGCACACCTGATAATTTTTCACTGTATGCTAAACAGTACAAATTTTATGGATTGTGTTGTTTACCTTTGTACATTGTTTGTTCTAGGAAGCAATTATTTCAAGGCTGGCTTTCATATTTTGTTAGGGCAGATCTAGGGCTAATTTAGTCTCACCACCAAGGCAGTATCTTCTGAAATCTGTACTCAATACTCACTGTATTATAAGGTCTTCCCACCCTGGCTGATGGGAACATAAATTATTTCTAGCCTTGTGTGATCTCCATTTATTTATTTATTTATTTTGCCCACTCCTTTTTTTTTTTTAAGATTTTATTTATTTATTTGACACAGAGGGTGAGAGTACAAGCAGGGGGAGGGGCAGGCAGAGGGGGAGGGAGAAACAGGCTCCCCACTGAGCAGGGAGCCCAACCTGAGGCTCCATCCCAGGACCCTGGGATCATGACCTGAGCCCAAGGCAGACACTTAACCAACTGAGCCACCCCAGGGCTCCTGTCCACTCCTTTCTGATGATTCTTTTCTTGGCCTCAGGTAGTGTCCTTGCATACTCAGATCAGCCCTCATCCCACACACTCCACAGGATCCCTCTGCAGAATTTTGGAGCTCTCTGTGAAACTCCCTCCTCTCTGGTATTTTGCCCTGGAAATTCTAGCCAATTTGGCCTCTCTAAACTTTGAACTCTGTCAAGCTCAACTCAGCCAAACTGTCAAGCTCTGTTTGGACTCTGCCTCTCTGAACATCAGCCTGGAAACTCAACAGGCAAAAAATTGAGGCCATTGTAGGTCTCATCTCATTTATATCCCTTCTCTCAGAGGTTACTACCCTTGCTGCCTATTGTCCAATGAAGAGAAACTCTCATGTCACTTACTTGGCTATTTTATAAGGCTGGGGAGATTCTGTGACCCCATCATGGGCAGCTTGGAAGACACGGAGGTTTCTCTGCCCCAACTCAGATGGGGCTTTCAAGGATTGTGTATCAATCCTTGTGTAACAAGGAGAGAAAAACTGGACAGCTACATGAGATTCGAGAGTACGAACACTGAAGTTTAATGTCTTCCTTCTCTTGTCAGGGGTCCTCACTGTTTACTGCTGGGTGTGGGCTGCCATGGTGACAGAAGGGAGCTGAGCAATGGGAAGATTGTGGGTGATTTGAGCTGTGCATTGGGTCTGATGCATGCTGAATTTGTAAGTATTTAGTGCTACGAGTTGGGCTGGAGACGTCACATTGTTGTTTTCCCAGATGCATCAGGAAGTTCATACAGTGTCCTGGGAACCTGCTGGATAATTGGGTGTCTGTCTCTAAGAGCTTTTTGTTGTAATCCTAGAATGCTTATCATTTTCAGTGTGGGTACAAGACAAAGTGCACAGGAGGGAATCTTGGAGAGCACAATGGAAAAAGAGGTGAGGTTTGATCATGAAAGGCCTAAATATCAAGCCAGAGAATATTGACTTTTATCACACAGATATTGGGGAGCTACCAAAGAAGGACAAACATTGAGAGTTATGTGAACTGGTGTTCATTTTAGAAACTTGTTTTCAGGGATGCCTGGGTGGCTCAGTCAGTTAAGCACACGACTCTTGATTTCAGCTCAGGTCATGATATCAGGGTTGTGAGATCGAGCCCCTTGTTGGGCTCCATGCTGGGCATGGAGCCTGCTTGGGATTCCCTCTCTCTCTCTCTCTCTCCCTCTGCCCCTCCCCGCTCATGCTCGCGCTCATACTCTCTCTCTTTCTGTTTCTTAAAAAAACAAAAAAACAAAAAAAACTTGTTTTCCAAATCTGTTGGTGCAGTAAGTACAGCAAAAATAGGTATCAAATTAATATGCAGTTCTACAAAATCAAATACTCTAGTATTATTAACCTGAACTTCAAGGAAACTATTTTATATGTATTTGATAAATGGGTTTGAAGTCTGACCACATGAAGGGAGAAAAGGAGAACCAAGGGTAAGGGGATATAAAAAATGTGTATCCTCAACCCAAACCTCAATGTGAGGCTATGGATTCACAAATCAGTAAGTAGAATTAAAGTGAGCAGAAAATTAGCCAGAAAGCACTTTCTGGCTGATAGGGTAGCAATACCCCCAGAGCCAAATTAAAGGGGGATTTGCCAGGCAGCCAGCCTCAATGAGGCTGCACTAAATGTAATGAAATAGAGAAAATTTGACTTTCCAGAACTGCTCTTAAGTACACACTAGGTACAAACAAAAGGAGTGTTCTCCTAAGTCACTTTTGAGGGGGACAAGACCTCCAAAAGGTATATCCTTGACATCCTCAAAAATGTAAGAGGCTGCTCTGTAAGAGGGGGAGACCTGTTACCTGCAGTGTTTCTGTGCTGCTCAGCAATTTCTGCTGCTGGTTCTCAGCAGGGTGAAACTGCCTCCCTAGAGGCCTTTGGAAACATGGAGAATTGTCCCACCCAAACGAGGGGATGCAGACTCCTGCCAGCAGGGATCTCTGCTCATCCTTCATGCAGAGCTCAGTCTCTCTCCCAAGTAAACGTTGAACATGTATATAAAGAATATTGGCTGGAAGGGATGAACAATTTTCCTGCCCTAGCATGCTAAATTGTAGCCTTGCCCAGGGCATGCTCATGTCTTGGTCTTGCCCTAATTATCCCAGAAAGGGTGACCTAGGGAGGTGTAATAGTCCCTCGTAGCTTGGTGTTGTGGGGTGTCTACTCTTACTTGGAGCCAGGGGAGAATAGAATGTTTCTTCAACCTGTGGATGTAGAGTACTACAGCATGCGGGTTTTCCCAGGGCTGGGGGTGGAAATCACGATCACAAAAATGATACAAATAGCATGCCCTGGCTTCTCCCTGTACCCCACACCCCATACCATTTTTTTCCTCTCATCGGGGAGTGTCTATAGTGGCTCCTGCTGAACCAGAGCCCCTGCAAAGTCACCTGGAGAACCACCTCCCATCACAGCCAAAGCTGCTATGTCCACAAGGCCAGTACTGGGCTGCCCGCTGAGTCTTCACCCTGAGCACAAACCTTCTGTGATTGCCAGTGCTGCTGTATAGAATGTTCTGGAGTCCTCAGTGCACTAAATCAGACTGGGATCTTTACCAGTTCATGGAGACTTCTTCTTCCTGTGTTGGTACCCCAATTCACCATGATTTGGGGGAAGGCTGTTCTTCCTGTGTTGCCCACCCTCCCTTCCCAGGCTCAAAGTGGAACAGGTTCATAGGGCCGGGCAGGACAACCACATGGGTTAGGGGCCCTGCTGGGCCCCCAGCAGCTCAGTAGCTATCATCATTCTTGCACATGGAACTCCTTCCCTTGGGTTTGCTCTGTCCCAGTGGACCCCTTGTTCTGTCACATAAATAGGCATCTGCTAGCCTGCACTATAAATGGCCACACAAGCCCAGACTTGCCTGAAACTCCCAATAAACACCGGCTGCTGTGGGGCCAGACCCCTCCACTCCAGCCCGGGAGGGAAGGCATTGAATGGCCTTCTCCCCAGACCTAAACTGCTCTCTAAATTGTTCTCAGTTAGAAAAAGAGAGTTTTAGGGAGAGGCAATACCTTCTAGGCCCCAGCAGACTTTGCCATGTGCACTGTGGTAGGAATCCATTCATTTATCCTGTGTCAATGGGACCGACCCAGAGCTTTCAGGCACCCCTGGGAAAGATCACGTGCAGAACAGTAAGCGAGGGACTCAGGGTCCAATTGAATGGAAACTGCTCCAGGCTGTATTAGTCATAAGCTTCTCTTCAGGGGCAGAGGAAGCAACTACAATTTGTACTAAATTCCATCCTGTGAAATGATGTTTAATAATTTGTGCGTTATTTGGTGCATCAGATAGGAAAAGCTACTACTGAAACCCACCAGGCCAGAACTCAAATACTCCAATACTTGACTCAAATACTCCTGCAGGGCCTCTCCATCCATGGCCCATGTTGTAGCTATGTCTAGAAAGCCCGGTCCCTCACTTCCCTGACCAAGAGAGGGAGCGGACTCATTGACACTGGCTGAGCCACAGTCTGTAGAAACTTTGCGTCATATCCAAACTTGCTTCAGACTTAGGGCAGATGGGTGACCAGTGTCTGCCTCAGTTAAGAATAAAAGGATACATACCTCATATGTTGTGGACATTAAGGGAGATTTTACAGGTAACACACAGACAATTGTAAATGCTGTTTCCGGTTCTACTTCTCTGATACTCAGTCATCTTTAAGGCTAGAGAAATAGTTGTGGGCTAGTCTGGACTCCTGATTTTGTGTCTGTAGGTGCTCTAAGGCCAAGATACCTGCTTCCAGATTCTGCAGCCTAATTACTAAACCTTAGTAGTTGCTTGTATGCTTGCTTACCGTAAAATTTGGAAGTATTGAGATTTTCCTAACTGATCTTTTTAAAAGATAAAAGATTTGTTTATTTTAGAGAGAGAGCGATCACACATTGGTGGGGGAGGGGCAGAGGGAGAGGGATAGAGAGTCCCAAGCAGACTCTGTGCTGAATGCGGAGCCGGATGCAGGGCTCGCTCAATCTCACGACCCTGAGATCAGGACCCTGAGATCACAACCTGAGCAGAGACCAGGAGTTGGATGCTTAACTGACTGTGCCACCCAGGTGCCCCTTTCCTAACTGATTTTTAAGGAAGGTTGTGCTTTGCCTGGATGCGAGCTTCCAACGGCTGGAGCTTTTGTGGCTGGGTCCCTCTCATGCAAGTACCCTGTGTCTGGGCCTGTGATCCTTTGGCCATGCCCAGCAGTTTCTCCTCTGAGGGCTGCCTGCTGCTGTTCCAGACTGGTGCTTTCTGTTATGGTGACAGAGGGGTTGGGGGGTGGGGGTGGGGAAGGGGATGAAACTCATTCTTCCCCTGCTTGGACCTAGAACTGAAAACAAGGTTCCCACTGTCCAGAATCTATACATCAGGATCTTTTCTGTGCAAGAGCCCTGGACATCTGCCTACTAGGTCTTAGTGTCTAATCATGTCAAGCCCACAGCCATGTAAGCTACACTTCCATTTCTCACAGATGCACGGAAAAGGGAGTGGGATCCCAGGGATAAATGCCGCCTGGGATGTCTCCCTTCTTTGAAGACATTCACTCACCTTTCTCTATCATGAGGTGAAGGAGCCACAAGATGGAACCTGCCTGGAACCCTGAGTCACCCCATGGAAGGGGACTGCCTTGGGGAGTCCTTGGACCCCCCCAGCAGACTCTGGGTGAGTGAGAAATAAATTCTTATGTGTTAAGTAAAAGGGATAAGTAGCCCAACCATTCTGACCAATTCAAAGAGTGATAGTACTGTTGTAAGTGCTTTGCATACATTAAGTCATTCAAACTTCACAATAAACCTGTGAAGTAGGTACTGTTAACATCCCTATTTTAATGGATGAGGAAACTAGATCCAGACAGGATAAATAACTTGCAAAGTGTCAAATGAATACAGCAGGTCATACAAAATCCACAGCATCACTAGAGAGGACCTGTCCCTTTCAGAAAGCACTTAATAGCCTTTATCTCACCATCCCTGTGGGAAGATCAGGCAGTATCTTTACCCAGAGATGAAGCTGCTGATGTTGAGAGGAAAGGTGGTTATATATGGCATATTCTTACTGCCTTTTCTCTGTCATCTTCTGTCTTAGAATGTAGGCACTAAGCCCACAAATGTCATATCTGCTCCTTCTGCCTAGAACATATAACACACCTGTCTTGATACAATAAGGAAACTAACCTAGAACGTTGCTTGTCACAATGATAGGAACTAGAAGCTCTCAGCAGAGTGGTGACCAGGGTTAAGTCCCTGATGCGGGTTTTCTTCTTTGGAATTCATTGATCCTGGGACAACTGTCTCTCAGTTGCAACATTATTTTCCTTGAGAACCAGCCCCCCACCTCACCACCAACACACACCCACTCCCACTCCAATAAAAGGGGCAAAGGTAGATTAAACAGCTTGGGGCAGGCATCCTGTCAGCCCATGGAAGAAGGGCCGTCCTGGCTTCCCTCCAGAAGAGGGTGCTCTCCTCCTCTCTAGCAAGGCCCTGAACCACCCCCCTCGTCCATCTCCCTTGGCCAAACTCTATGACTCTAAGAGGAGAAGGGAGGAAAGAGGAAATTCTTCTATGATAGGAGCCATTTTCATTAGCCACACCTCTACTCTGATAATGATGTTTTTTTCTATTTATTTTACTTTGAATAGTTGACCTTAACTATTTTCTTCACAGGAACTGAATAATGACACTTAAAAATCTTCAAACCATATCATTACCAGAGCTGCCAACAACTACAGTATATCCTTTAGACCCAAAATATCATTAGAAGAGATTAACCAGCAAGTACTTATTCCTTACAGAAAAAGAGAGGCAATTGCCTTTGTCAACAGTGTTTTGTTTGAAGTCTTACTGTAATTTTGCCGGGATTAATGAGGTTCATAATTAGGGGTTGGCCACCCTTCACATCTCTTTGAATATCCACCAATCTTTCTTAGAGCAAGGGGGACGGGTCACTGGTGGGCTTGCAGCAGGAACTGTTCAGACCCCGAGGTGATGCAGGTTGGCCAGGTCCAAGGACCCAGAGGGGGGTCCTGCAGGACCAGTCAAGAGTGTCCTTAGCTTCACACAAAATAGAAATCAAACATGAACCAAGAAGTGAGAGTAGAGTTTATTGAAGACAGAGAGACAGAGTAGATACTGAAAGAGCATCTCGGAGACTAAGAAAGGAAAGGAGAGTCTGGTCTTTGCTTGGGGTCTGGGATTTTTATTGAGGATTGTGGTCTGGTGCATGTGTCTTCCCAGGCATCCGGGAACAAAGAGGAGTGTTTGGGCATCCTCTATAAGTCACTTATGCCCTGGATCCAGGCGTCCTGGTGAATCAGTGGTCTTGGAAAACACTCTTGTTGACCCTGCCCCGTCACTCCTTAGATCTCATCTATTGTACTGGAAGACTCCAAAGAAATCATTAACTCTTTGACCTTTACAAGGAGAACATACATGATCTGTTCTATAAAGCATGTGTAAGGCAGGGTGTAGGTCCTAGCAAGAATGGAAGCAGGAAAAGGGGCAAAAAAGCAGTCCCTTGTTTTCCTGTCCCAGAGAGATGGAGGTAGGGAAAGAAAAGTCTCCTCAGGAAGCAAACAGCAAATATTCACAACTTAATATTTATTTTTATTTATTTCTTTAAGATTTCATTTATTTATGTGTCAGGGAGAGAGAAAGCGAGCACAAGCTGGGGGAACAGCAGGCAGAGGGAGAAGCAGACCCCCCGCTAAGCAAGGATCCTGATGCAGGACTCGATCCCAGGACCCTGGGATCATGACCTGAGCCAAAGGCAGACCTTAACCAACTGAAACACCCAGGTGCCCCCACAATCTAACATTTAATAATTTGTTAAACATGATTACCAGTATCACATCTTCCCCATTCTCCCCCTCTATATTAATAAAACAAACTAGTGAGCTAAGGAACACCACCAGTTGTGTTAATAGCTAAGACAGCCTGGCCATGGGCTGCTCAGGGCGTGTGTGGTGGTGGTTGGGGGTGGGTGGGAGGGGCATTCAATAAGACCATTTAAAAATACACAAAGAAAAGATTCTCTAGAGAGGTGATGCTCTAAACCTTAAGAAGCATGAAGGAGCAACTATTGTTAATGTTGGTAGAGTTTTGAGACACTTATTCTAGAGGAATGGCAGAATTCCTCTTAGGGAGAGAACTGCTCTTTAGTTTGAGGGGAAAAAATACTTGTAAGATTTTGGTTGCTCAAAGACCACAAATATAGGACTAGTCTAAGTAGAAGAAGCTCAAACAAAGAGGAAGCTAAAACTTCTCCATATAAAGAACGGGCTGGTTATTATTAGTACTCCTCTTGCTGCATTGTTCTGTGCCCAGGGAGGCTGACCCCCGGGAGTGCACCACCCAGGTTCCCCTGCCCCATGGCTTTCAGGTGGGTTCAGTCAATGGGAGGCACCTACAGGAGAAAAGAGGAGAGGAGAGAGAGATGTATTTATCATATCCCACCCCACCCCACTCCCAACCCCTACTTACCCAAGGGTCCAGTGTGGGCTGCCTTTCTCTGCTGCCCCAGCTCCTCATGGGGATCCCTAAGGTTGTGGCTCCAACCTTCACTGGGTTCTCACAAGATTGGTCAGGCCCAGGATGTTATCACATCCTTCCACCATTGCTAATCCCCGGGGATTTCACCATCTCTTGTTACTTCCCTTTGCCCATGTCAGTAACCCCTTCACTAAACTGTCTTGGGTCAAACACTTTCATGCTCCATCTGCTCTCTGCTAGGACCCCTGCTGCTATCAGCAGGTACAATATTGTTATTTATAATAGGAAATATATGTTTTGTCTTTCTCCCAGTCCATTTCTGGCATAGAGCTCCTAAAACCCTAGGAATTTCTTAAGTGATGAGAGTGACAACGATGTCTTTGTTATGTTAATGGGATATTGGGACAGTCCCTGAGGATGGGGAGTGGTTGCCAGGAAAATCAACCATCTGTTTAGAGGGTTGGAAATTTCAGTCCCACCCCTGATCTCTGGGGGAGGGAAAGGGGCTGGAGGTCGAATTAATGGCCAATGGCCCATGATTTCATCAATCATGCCTATGTAATGAAGCTTCCATAAAACCCTAAAAGGACAGGGTTTGGAGAGCTTTGGGGTTGGTGAACACATGAAGATTTGGGGAGTTGTTTAGGCAAGAAGGGCATGGAAATGCCAAGCCCCTTCCCACATACCTTGCCCTATGGATCTCTTCAGCATGCTGTTAATTCGTATCCTTTAATATCCTTTGTAATAAACCAATAATCTAGTGAGTAAACTTGTTTCCTGAGTCCTGTGAGCCCAAGAAGGGGTGGCAAGAGTCTCTGATTTAGGTAACAACCTGTGCAACTGACGTCTGCAGTGGATAACAGGCTCATAGGACTGAGCCCTTAACCTCTGCACTCTGATGCTATCTCCAGATAGATAGTGTCTGGATTGAGTTGATTCTAGAACACCTGGCTAGTGCCAGAGAATTGCCTCAATGCCCCACATGCATTGGAATTGGGTATAGACTCCTTAGCACGGGTATTCAGTTGTCCCCTGACATGGAAGAGAGTAAGGGCTCCATCCAATCCTTTCGGAGGACAAGGGGGAAAGTTATCCAAAGTAAAAGAGCAAACGTGTCAGATTAGGTGGTGTGAAAGAAGGCTCTTGTGGATGGAGTAGCCAGCGCCCAGCAAACAGGGTGGCTGAGCTTTAAAATGTTTCCTGGGGTTATTTTCTTCTTGTTTCATTTGTTTGATTGTTTAACTCGTTTATTTATTATAATTCTCCATTATCTCCAAACCTGTAATAAAAGTCTACCATACCAACTGACCACATATGTTAATGGGACTTTGTTAAATGCAGGAGTCCAAGCAACATCTATACTTTAGGGCAAAATGAAGGAGAAAATGGGGCAAACCAGCTCAGCAGGGGCATCAAAGGCAAGATGACACCTGAAATGTAGATGCCTCTTGCACAGGAAAGCCTCAGAACATGGGGGCAGTAATGGAGCTCTCTGCAGTTGAGGGGGGGAGGGCAGCAAGTTATTTTGTTCGGCTATGAAAGGGAAAGGTAAACCCAGAACATTCACATTCAGAGCTTAAGAAAAAAAAACTATCCGAAGATATAATCACAGGGACATGAGAATATAGGTAACCTTTGTCGGAAAGCTATGAAATCAATGTCTGAACATTTTGTTCTAACTTAAAAATTAACCTTTTGAGGATTTTAAAAGAAATTACATCACACATCCTGGATCTAGGAAAATAAAGGCAAACCAAAATACAGTAGGCATGAAAGGCACAGTATAAAACTCAAGACCAGCCCAAAGCACACACTTTCTCCCTGAAGCAGAACAGTTGGAAAGAGCAGAATTCGGGAATGGCACGGCCTTGTCTGCCTTAGTGAGTCCAGGGTCTACAGTGACTTCTGTCATGAGCTTCCAGTTAACAATAGTTTCTAAGCATGTACACATTTTTTAAGAAACGACATTATGTAAAGCAAGGGGCAAATGTTTGGGAAGTCCACAGACATATTTTAAAAGTATGAACATTATGCAACGACTGACTATCTTAGGCAAGGCCCGTTTCAATCCCTTTGAATTATATTCAAACATGACAGGTGCTGGCTAATGAAGGATGTGCATCTAGAACCATTTGGCCATTTAATTGTTCTTCTGCAATGTGACATGATTTTGTGAGCCTTTCCTTAAGAACATTTAATTACCAGGAATAGAAAACAGTACTAGGACAGAATTGGCGTTCTCGACCACCATCCCACACCCTCCCTGCATGTGCGCGCACATGCCCACACATGGAATGAGCGATTAGTAGAGCTTTTATTTTTTATTTATTTATTTTTTTAAAGATTTTATTTATTTTTTGACAGAGAGACAGTGAGAGAGGGAACACAAGCGGGGGGGGTGGGAGAGCGAGAAGCAGACTTCCTGTGGGGCAGGGAGCCAGATGCGGGGCTCGATCCCAGGACCCTGCGATCATGACCTGAGCCGAAGGCAGACCCTTAATGACTGAGCCACCCAGGCGCCCTGATTATTAGAGCTTTTAAGAGGAGCATTAGAGCTTTTAAGAGGAGCAGAATGGAGTGACAGAGATTCCCCAAGTCACCAGAGTTCAGCCTGAGCTACAAAGGGTCATCAGTGAGGTTAAGGCCTTTCCTGCTCTAGTCTCCACTTACCTGCCCAGCCTCATAACCACCCACTTGCCCCTAAGAGCATCCTGGTCTCCAGTTGATTCTCCAATTGATTTTATTTATTCAAAAGTAGTGACTGCCCCTTCTGTGTGCCCAGGGCACCTCATATTGCTCACAGCACTTACACCCATACTTAAATTATCTGTCCTTGGACTGTGTGTGCCTAACACATGCTTGACATATAACAAGACATTCAATGACTCTAAAACTAGCAGCTCGTGAAGAAATAAAGAATTGAATGAACACTCCCCTTCTCACAACCTAACTTCACAATTTGACCAAGAGGTCATTCTGCATTCTTTTATTCACACTTAAGTTACTAATCCTGAATAACATTCTGTTCTCAAATCTGTAGGGCTAGTTTTAGGGCTCAGAAAAGATCCATATTATGAATCTTTGTTTGGATCCTTATTAAAGTCGGCTTTATATTTATATTATATTTCTATAATGTTTAAAGCCTCTCTCTTTAAACATTGTTATACTGAAACATGCTGAAATTAACTACCAAAAGACACAGTGGATGGGTGCCTGGGTGGCTCAGATGGTTAAGCGTCTTGCCTTCGGCTCAGGTCATGATCCCAGGTTCCTGGGATCGAGTCCCGCATCGGGCTCCCTGCTCCTTGGGAGCCTGCTTCTCCCTCTGCTTCTCTCTCTCTCTCTCTCTCCCTCTCTCTCTCTCCCTCTGTCTCTCATGAATAAATAAATAAAATCTTTAAAAAAAAAAGCTTTTTAAAAAAAAAAGACACAGGGGAAAGGGCATGGGAATAACCCTCTAGTCTCAATTTTGCAACAAACTAGCCATGACCATGGTCAAGAAACTACCCATCCTTACATTTCATGCTCTTATTTGATCCCAAAGGGCTTAGACTAAGTGATGTCATTCATCCAAGAATAATAGCAGAACACCTACTCTGTGGTTGATCTTGGGTTACCATACTGGAGTTCACAGGAGGAGGGGGGTGGAGACACATGCACAGACGACTGTAATTGTGCTTCATTTTGCTAAGTGGGGTGACATAGGGCAGGGACACAGACAGATGAGGCTGCCTAAAGCTCTGCCTCAAAGGACGAGGCAGTGTTAGCCAGGGTTGGGGAGGGTGGTGAAAAGCACCCCAGGGCAGTGAATTCCTTCGGAGAAAATAAGAGCATCGCGAACAATAGTAGAATGAATGAAAAGAGGCAAGACACATTCCAGAAAGGTCGATTCCAAGATCAGTCACACTGCCCAGGGTTCCCTCAATCTGGCACAACTCTGGGATAGGGGGACCCTAAGGGAACCAGTAAGGGGACCTAATTTAGGTCTGGGGCTGTCATCAGGAAGGATGTCTGAGGAATGGCATTTTTGCTAACATCTGAGGGTAGGCAGGAGTTTGGCATCAAGAAGGGCACCCAGGGGACAACCTGGTGCAGGGATGGAGCTGAGGTACTGAGGGCCAGCCCCCCCCGCCCCCTCACCCTGGCTTCCTGTGATGGGAGCTTCCTTCCCCTATTTGAGCTTCACATTTTCCAATCCCTCTGTGGCTCTCTGCAGTATGTATGAACATGTCCTGCCCTGGAGAGCAGAGATGGGGTTTCCAGATCTTGATAACCTGGTGCCTGGCCCTGTCCTTGCACAGAGGCCTGTGCTCAGTGCCTGTCCCCCGGGGAATGACGAGGCTTATTACCTGCAGCCTCGACACAAAAATACACCTGAAATTCAGAAGAACTTCAGAAGAAGCAAAGTCTCATTTCTGGTAGTCCAAACCCATTCTTTTATTTGGATTTTCACAGGTCAGTTTTTCTTAAGGGCAATGGGGCCATAACAACATTCTCTAGACCAGAAGAGCGAGCTTTGAATTTGTTTCCCTGGAAGCTCTACTTGTAATAGTGAAAACCTCCCAACCCTCCTCAGAGTTAAAATGGACAGAATTGCTGGAAGAAATCCTCAGTATAAGACAGTCCTCTGGACCCCAGCAGGCAGTGTGTTTGCTTACCAGGGTGCTTACCTCTTGTTCGTGTGCTTGTGAACAAAGCACATCCTGATTTGCAAAAGTTTTTACAAATGACCCAAAATACAGAGTTTATGTGGAAAAATCAAATGCATACTGTCACCATCTCTTGACGTTAAAAGGGCAAGGACACTGTTAGAAACACTCTGCATCCTGTGTCCTGACAAGCAGAAGGATGTTGGCGCAGGACCAGGGTCCCGAGCGAGGCTTTCTCCGGGAGCTACTTTTTCCTCCACCTGTTCGCACACCGGTGCTGTTGGCAGAATTCAGGAGGAGAGGCATCTTCCTGGAAGGTGAGGACCCAATCAGACTATGTGAAGAAGAACAGAAATGTCTTTCTTTTTAAAATTATGAAAATGATCTTGTCTACCCTCCAAGCAAGTTAGTTGAATTGTAAAGTATTAGCAGCCTGTGATGAGCCAAAAAGTTGTCGTAGACCCCGTAGCAGATCTAGTAGTACTAGAGTACTCAGAGTACTACCACCACGAGATTTACTACTGCTGCTAAGTCTTCCTTAAACACTGAATATGGATGGTGTATGTTTTTTGAAAACACAGGAAGTTTTACATAAATTATCTCCAGAAATAGATTTAAATTAAACAGCAACCACACAAATGACTCTTCTTGGGAAAATCTGGTTATGACTAGTAAGAAAAGCTATCATAATATATGGTTACATTAATCAAAATTGATACGACATTTTATAGCTGAATGGTTTCTGTGTTTTCATCATTGACTTTATGTGTTTTTTTTTTTTATTATGATGAATAGGAATAAGCAGTTACTTTGTCATTAAGTATGTGGCAAAATTTGGGGTGCCTGAGTGGTGCCATCAGTTGGGTGGCCAACTCTTGGTTTTGGTTCAGGTCGTGATCTCAGGGTCGTGAGATTGAGCCCCACATTGTGCTCCATGCTCAGCACGGAGTCCACTGGAGATTCTCTCTCCCCGTCCCTCTGCCCCTCCTACTCCTGCTATCTCTCAAATAAATAAATAAATCTTAAAAAAAAAAGGCATATGGCAATATTTTTTAAATTGTTATAAAGGACATTTCTAATGAAACAATAATCAAAAAGGCCACTTTTTACTGAGCCGCTTGTTTATACATGTAGGGAGAACTCTGGGCTAACCCTGACTCCAGGTTAGTCCCAGACCTCTGGCCCCAGGGAAAAAGCCAGGCTCTATCCATTCTCTGTATTTCAGGGAGCTTATTCCCAGGGTCAGTGAACCTGTTCATCTGGTAGTCAACAAATCTCTATTAAGTCCCTACTGTGTGCCAGGCATTATTTCAGGTCCTGGGAACTTGGCAGTAGCTAAGATACAGTCCCTGCCTTCACTCAGCTTTAGGTGGAATGGCGGACAGAAATAAGGAAACATGGTGTGTTGAAAACTATTTGGGGGGAACAAGCAGGTGCTGGGAACTCAGAGGAGCAGCATCTCACTCAGGCTTAGAGGGTCCAAGAAGGCTTCCGGAAGGAATGACAGTCTAAGCTGAGAACACAAGAATGAGCTGAGCTTATCCAGGCAGGAGGAGTGAGAGAGACAGTGTCCCGGGAGGAAGGACAGCATGAGCCAAGGCCTGGAGAGAGAGATCTCACTTAGGGAACCAGAAGTTAACATCCAAATATTTGTAAATTCAGACCCCTTGCTCTGGATCTCCGGGTAACAAATCCATTAAATAAACCCTACTGAAACTCTTTGAAACAACCATCCAGAAAGTAGTGACAAACATTTCTGAAAAGAATGGATCAAACTGAGTTGCGGAAAGCTCTCGGGTTGTAAATCAATATATTTTCACCAAAGCAGAACTGGTAGCTTCCAAAGCTTCTCTGTGTTTCTAGTGGTTGCTGCAATCTGTGACTTCCACCAGGATAGGAGCTGAACTGAGGGAAACAAACGGAGCAGGAAGTAGCTGAGCAGCCAGGCAGTGCAGGGGAATCAAGAGTCTACTGCCCGGGGATGTGCAAACCCACTCACGCGGCGCACCAGAACAGTAGACAATCAAATTGAGGGCATGGAACCTTCCTAACCTTGTTATCACAAACCCTTTCAAGCCATTACATTCAATTACATGAAAGAGGCTGGGAGGTTAATACAAGCCATGAACATTGCTGAACAGTTAATGAAATCACAATACAAGAATTCAATGACCACAATCAATTATTAACATAAAATCTGATTTAATAATGGAGAATAATGTCACTGTGTTCATATCTTTCTAAGTGATGAATTGATCTTTCCATTCAACAAACATTTATTGAGTACCTATTACTTGCAGCATGTGAGATGCTGAACACCAGGAATATAAAGATAAATAAGATATACTCTTTGACCTCGGTGGGTTGGGCAGAAATCCCTACAAACAGCTTGGGGAGAAAAGAGTACCCTTTTACCATGTTTTTTGTTGGCTTCCTTGCTGGGAGTTTCTTTCTTTTGTGTTCCCTTTCTTTGGTCATTTGTCTAGAAATCCTCCCTCACTGTCATAGAATTTTATGGCCTGAAGAAAGAGATCGATAGAGATCATATAGCTTTCTTTGTTTCCAGACCTTAGGATCCAAAGGCTTCTTGGCAGTGCCTCATGGGTCACCTGTTGATAAATGCCTGATGGTTCTATGCTCATTCATTTACTCATTTGACAAAGGATAGCAGACCTACTTATTCTAGCCACAGCACAAGGCATTGAAGATATGGCAGTGAGCAAAAAAATAGAGGTCTGAATGTTGATGGAGGTCCCTGCCCATGTGGCATTTAGAGTCTGTGGGGAAGGACATTAATGACACCATATCACCAATGTATACTTACGGCTATGACACGTGCATGAAGCAAGGGTACATCTCACATGACTGTTGGGTACATCCAGGATCTGACCCAGTCCAGGAGGTTTGGAAAAGGCTGCTCAGGGAAGTGGGGTGGGACCAAAGGCCTGAAGGAGAAGTGTGCATTAGATGGGTGGGGAAGGCATTCACGGAGAGGGATGATATGTACAAACGCCTCAAGGTGGGAGGGATTGTGGTGTTTTCAAGAGAAAGGAAGAGAGTCATGGATGGAGTTCCCAGAATGAGGTGGGTTGTGGAGCAAAATGAAGCAGGTATGCAGGGCCCTGTAAGCCCCATTATGCATTAGGGTCTTCGTGCCCAGAGCCACGGGAAGCCGTGGAAAAGGATAATAGGTTGGAGATGATCCCATGTGAACGTGAAAAGTTCCCTCTGGCCACAGTGTGGAGCATGTACTGGAGGGCCCTGCATATGAACGTCAGGCTTGGCAAGGGAGCTACTGGAAGTGATGCGGGCAAGACACGATGCTGTGTGGACCCAGGAGCTGGTGGTGGAGAAGCAGGTATAGCAGGTATGAATTGCCCCATGACTCCCAAGGGGGCAGGAAATGCTCCATCTCTTTTTTTAAAAATCAAACCGTAGTTGGCTCCAAGTGACCACTCACCAATTGAGAGTGAGTGACAATGTGGAGCCAGATTTTATTTGATTGTCATGGGTCCCCATGTGATGTCATGGTACCCCTCTCCATCCCTGGGGTCACTCTAGTGCTCATACATAAAAGAATTGAGCAGAGGCGTCAGAATTTTTTCATGGCTTGCCGTCTGTTTCCATCTAGAGAAGGCTTAGCTGTGTCTATCACTTGATTCTAAAATGAATTTGGATCTGCATGACCCAAAATGCCAGCCATCTGACCTTGTCTAAAAGTCAAAACCGTAAGAGGCACTGACACTTGGAAACATTTGTTCTAAAGCATTTGACCACACACACACACACACACACACACACACACACACACACACACAAAATAGATTGCTTGTAAATTACAGCTCTTTTGGATTCTAGCTTTTCAGTTGCTATAAAAGTTTGTAATTGCTGCCAGAGGAAGGCATTCTCTATGTGTTTAAAATAAACCCAAACTACCTGCAAATCTGCATGCAGTCTCTTTTCTATAGCAGAGCTGCGGGTCAGCAGTTCATTGCACCCTATGCTTTGTGTGGAAGAGGAACGCTCTGCTGGTGGGATCATCTCCCCCCACCCCAGCTTGGCCATGCAGAAGAACCTTCACTATGGCTCCCAGGATGAAGATGCCAAGTCTGTGTTCCCGGGCATCTCTGCAGCCTCCAGCATCCCAGGTCTGCACCCCAGGCGCTGCTCAAAGCACTGGGCAGGGCTCGCTTCCCCTGGACCGTACAAACCGGTCTGCTCTCCTAAACACCTTCACCCTTTCCCCTCACACCTCCTGTTCTTCTGGGTTATGTAATCCTTATTAGCCTAGATATTTCAAATAAAGAGTTGTGCCATTTGGGGCAGGGGATGACTTGGGGGGCCACCTACCCCCACTTTGCCTGGATCACAAAAAAGCTGTCACCTTCCCCTAGGGCAGGGGAGCCCACAACTCTGAAACCCAAAAGCTAGGGGAAGAGGAAAGATTCCCTTTTCCATTACTGGTGAATAGAAACTGCATTCCCACTGCAGCAAAAAAGAAGACGAGGTGCTAATTAATTTATCAGTGAGTCACACTGTGTCCGGTACTGCCTGGCTCCATCCATGGCCGTCTCCATTCCCTTGAGGAGGATACCCTCCCATGGTCACAGAGTCCACAGCCCAGGTTGGGAAGACTCAGGTGCCTGCTGTGCCCACAGCTCTCTTCTGAATGGCTGCTTACCCAGAGGGTTTGCACCACCTGACCACTCCTCAGGTGAGTCAGGCTGACTGGACCAAGGATGCATACCCGAGGGCCATTGCATGTGACCGTGCAGGTGTGCCTTGGTCAGGACACCTGGCCAGAGGGCGGTGGCACTGAAATCCAGGTCACACTCAGCGGCAAAAAGCCATACCCTGGCTGGGGATACAAGAGCCCCCTTTTTGAATCTGTCCACTCAGACAGTCTTTTCTATGAGCATTTTCCCTGAAGGGAGGTCTTTTTCCATTTGACAGAAAGACACTGCAGGCAGTAGCAGGGGTCCTGGGCACTTGACCCAGAGACCTGGACAACTGCTCAGAGATGAGCCTAATGCCCAAAAGCTCTGCCCCAGACCGATTCTGTAAACAGGATGAGGGCCACCCCAGCTGGGCAGAGGATCCCAGAGAGTTAGACTCTTATAAGGTAGGATCTTAAAAGATGCAGAAGGACTGAGAGGGCAATGCAGGGACAGAGCATAGAGATGTGGGAGTACGTGGGAGCCCCAAGGTGGAGTGGAGCTGGTTAGTGGCAGCGTCAACATGGCCGGGTTACGCTGGAGATGAGGCCTAGGTGGGGAGCAGGGGGCTGCCTGTCCCCTGAGGCCAACGACTGGGGTGCCCATGCACCCTAGACCTGAGAGTGGCCACCAGGCTCCTGCTGGGTGCTGAGCAGCTCCTGCCAGCTCCAGGCCACTGCATGGCCTTGACATTTCCTTTCACCTCCCTTGTACCTTAATGATGGAACATACCACTTGGGGCAACCTGAGGGTTTTCTTGGTCCTGGCAACCTAAAGGAGCACAGTAGCCAGCACAAAGTGTGGGAGCGAACGGACAATGCAGAAGCCCGAGGACTGCAGGAAACACCCGCCTGTAACACGGATCAGAGACCAGGCCACACCTGCTTCATGTGGAGTTGACTTCGTCATCCCGTCCTGGATCCTGAGCTCCCATGCAGAGCTTCTCAACGATAACTTTCTGTCTCACCTCCACTCACTAGCCCATCCTACCACCAGGATCATCATGCTGCACTGGGAGACTGGGTAACAAAAAGTAGGGCTATGGAGTTATCAAGCTTCTATTCTTTTTTTTTTTTTAAGGATTTTATTTATTTGAGAGAGAGAGAGAGAGCACACAAGCAAGGGCAGAGGAAGGCAGACAGAGAATCAGGCTCCCCGCTGAGCAGGGAGCCCAATGTGGGGCTCGACCCCAGGACCCTGAGACCATGACCTGAGCCAAAGGCAGATGCTTAACCAACTGAGCCATGCAGGTGCCCCTCAAGCTTCTATTCTAACAGAATTTCCCTGCCAAAAAAAAAGTCCTTCCTTCATAGCGCTTGTCTCAGTTGCAATCACTGTTTGTTTATTTGCTTTATGACCAGCTCCTCCACCAAGTAAAGAGCTTTCAGAGGACAGGGAGCCTCTTCATGGTATCCCTCGTGTCCAATGTGCTTTAATATCTACTTACTGAATCTCGAATTGAACATGCCACAGTATGTACCTAAGGAACCTTGTTTTCTACAAAATAACCACCTTGGTAGGCAGTTTTCCCTAAACATTTGGGAACTAGGCTTTTAGAATTATCCTCAGAAAATTAGTTTAGAGGCTTCATAAGAAAAAGAAGACTTTATGTTTTATGCAACCAACAGTGAATGAAAAACAGAACCATACTAATATACACAAAATCTGCGAAGATCCAGCTGTTCAGAGAAGTGCTTTTAAATGGCTGACTCTTGCATTTTTAATCCTCAAGATTTCTACTTTTCTGGCCTCTGCATACGTGAGTTTGTGAAAGCCAGAGCGCTGACCCCCTGTTGTAAGAGCTGAAGGTTCCCACGCATCTGCCATAATGCAAGAAAACTGTATTTCCAAATATGCTCACACATTTTCTTTCTGATAAAAAAAAAAACCCCACTGGTGATACTTAAAATTCATATTATGGTTTTGGTCTCATGTTTGTTGTCAATACTCAGACCTTCATCCTGGAGCCAAGGTTATTCATACTTGGTGTCGACATGCTTGGATGACAGAGAGAATTCGCCAGTTCTGGAGTCTCCAAGGCTTGTCACCGCCCCCCAAGTAATGTGCGTAACTCTCTGACAGTGACTTGGGCCCAGTTGTGGGAACATATAAATTGCACCGTGGGGCTGAATCACCGTGAACCCAAGAGCCTCCTGACCGACCCACAGCTCCGTCCTCCTTTCAGGCTGGCCAGTTCAGCCCAGGTTTTCCACGCGCTCCCAACACTCAAGGGGGTCCTTAGCTTCCCCAAGGAATTAATTAAATGGGCTTCGGGTCAGAATAAAATGCCTTGCCATTGCACTGAAGGCCTTGACATCCTCTGGGGCGATCTGAGATTTTCCCAGCACCAGCATTTACTGAGTGACAAGGAACACAAGTTACAGGCACAGCAAGCCCCTTCCAGGCCACAGCACCATTTCCCAGGACCCCCCCACACCGTGCGGCCAAGGTCGCAGGGCTGGCCAGAGCAAGGCCGGTGGTGCGGGGCTGGGCGCAGAGAGGCAGTGAACCTGCGCACACCTTCCTATGGCTGTGCCCCTGCGGGAGCTGTGCCCGCAGACCTCTGTACCTTGGCGGTCACAGAGTTGACCTCACCACCACGGGACACACAAGCAGTGCAGAGAACACGGGCCCGAAAACCAGATGCTCTGGGATCTCTTCCCCATACTGCCGAGCTTGGGAAGGCTGGGCTGGGGTCTTCTGCCGTCTGGACAATTGACATCCCTGGTTCTTCAAGACTACCCAGGACCATCTGTATCCCAGGAGCCTCCCTGGGGCAGGGGGGGGGGGGTCTGTTTTGGGTCCTGGCTCCTGACCCAACCCTGCTAGCACCCATGCCCTGGCAACACTGAGGTGGTGGGGCCTGGCCAGGGGTGGGGAGCAGCTCAGCCCACGTGACAGAGACTGCAGAGTGTGCAGCCAGGAGTAACACTCCCAGAGCCTCTTCGGTGATGTTCAAGTCCAGCCCTGTGTTGAGAATCATGCCCTACCTCCCTGCAGCCTGCTTCCTGCTCCATCACACTAGACTTTGCATAGTTTTGTTTTTTGGGTTTTGTTGTTGTTGTTGTTTTAGACTTGCATAGTTTTTAAGCAAGTCATGCTTCCATGCCCATGGTTCATTTTCCACTGGGCAGTGTGAATACTTTTCTTAAGAAATACAGTTGATGGCTGCACAAATCTGTTTTACGAGATCAACTGCAATTTGGATATCTTTTAAAAGTCTTCACAGATTTTTAAACCTTTTATCTTTGCCAACAGTAGCAAATGTATTACCAGAAATGGGCTTCCATCTGTAAGGAAATAGGTACCAGGCATCGAGCCAGCCGCTTTACTCTAGCCATTTTATTATTCTACAAAGCGGGTATTGACGTTCCCACTTACACATGAGGAACCTCTGGCTTCCAAAAGTTGAGTCGCTTGCCCAGATCGCAGGAAGTAGCAGCAACAAACAATAGCAAAGGCGAGAATAACATGGTTGTGTTGGGAGGGATTTGCGCTAAGATGTATCCGTATGTTTAAAATACTTCTCTATGACTATAAACATAGGGACAAGAGCCTAGGAGCTCCAAGGAACCATCCCCCTGCCAAACAGCTAAAGCCTGGAAAAGACACAGCAGTGGACACACTGCTGGGCTCACAAAACATCAGAGAGCTTTCCAAAGCTCTCAGTGTGGGTTGAACCAGAGCAACAACTAGCTAGACAGGGGATTATGCGATGGGGGGCAGGTGGCTGGGGGGGGCGGTTGGGCTCATCTGCAGGGAATTGTAGCAGCAATGCTATGGGGAAATGGAGCCAGACAAAGGTCAGGAAGGAGAGGCTCCCGAAATGAGCCTGTACTCCCCACAAGAGCTGAAAACATCCCCAGTTAGTGATGCACCCTGGCTAAAGACAAAGCAAATGTTCTCTGCAGGAGAGTGTCCACATGCCCCGGAGTAGGCCCACAATATCCATGCAGATTAAGATCAAGCAGTGGGCTCACAGTCCGAGATAACTAAACGCAAGGGAGCAAGGCACTGTGAGTCAGAGAATTAGCAGAAACAAGGGACAGCAGATCCAGATGGCCAGGAACTGTAGCCATTGGAGTTGTCAGAGAAGACAGACTAACTACATACAGGTGATAAAAGAAATAAAAAATTCAACCACGAAGATTATCAGCAAGAAATGATTAGGAACAGTAAGATGAAATTTTAAAAATCAAAATTCTAGAAACGAGAAAAATGCCATAACAGTTCAAATAAAAACTTAACTAAAGTGTCAAATAGATTATAGACAGTCAGAGAAAGAATCCTAAATGAAGGTTTATACCCAATTACCTGGAACATGAGGATGTGGAAGATATTAAAGGGATGCTAAGAGATATGGATGAGACACCTCATCAGAATTCTGGAAGGAAAGAACAGAGAGAAGAAAGAGATGATTTTCTAGGATTGATGACAAAACATGAATCTACAGATCTAGGGAGCACACTGTGCCCCAACCAGGACAGACCGTTAGATGGATAGCCCTCAGCGGGGACAACCAGCAACCCCTGCTCCCTCCTGTTTGGCTCCCCCCCGCCCCCCCGCACCGACTCCTCCATGTTTGGGATGGGATGGGGCAGGGGCACAGGGACAGAGAGAAAGGGCCCTGTAAGCTTAGTTGGTGCTGTTTTTGTTCCCGTTTGTCTGGCAAAGGCCTTCTGTTTTATTTATTTATTTGACAGAGAGAGACACAGCGAGAGAGGGAACACAAGCAGGGGGAGTGGGAGAGGGAGAAGCAGGCTTCCCGCGGAGCAGGGAGCCCGATGCGGGGCTGGATCCCAGGACCCTGGGATTATGACCTGAGCCGAAGGCAGACGCCCAACGACTGAGCCACCCAGGTGCCCCAGGCCTTCTGTTTTAAAAGACTTTCAAATCCTTGCTTTCCCTTTCATGAGTTGTACTCCTGGGCTGGTCGGTTTTGACCAATCTTCTAGTTCCTGCACTTCTGATACCCCTACGGCCTCTTGGCCAAACCCCTCTTGGGCAGGATCCTTCAGGACGACGTGGGCCCGATTTCCCTCCACGGGACATTCCTTGCCCTACCAGCTGTCTGGGGCAGCCAGCTCCCATTGGTGCGTTCTCTCCCCTCTCCTAGCTGGTTACAGTCTCCCTCCTCAGGTGCACCCCACACTTCCAGGGACACCCGCGTTGCTCTCTCAAGAACCGTCTGCTGTGGTTAGCAGCATGGGCCAGGCCTAAGAATTGTTTCCCCCACTCAGTGAGCATTTGGCAGCAAAGTGAGCTGCTTATAGGTAACCTCAGTCTCTAGGAAGCCTTCTGTGGGGCTCCCTCACTTGGCTTGAGGTAGTGGAGGCAGGGGGAGCAGGGGACGCCCTCTCTCCACTCTGCTCTCTGTCCATGAGTTCCTTTCAAAGACTTCTTCTCAGGGAAACTCCAGCCTCCTAATCAAGCCTGAGGTTTGTGGTTTTTGGATTGACCTAGTCTTATTTTAACTGCATGGACGAGTCTAGAACTTTCCTTTAGAATCAAGAGCTCTCGTTATTCATTTTCCTCAGCTTTGAAACTTTAGCATGGGTCCTGAGACAAGCAATGCTGTGGTTTGTTGTTTGAAATTGATGTAGACAGTGAAAGAACTGCTCTGAAGCCCGATTACTCTGTGTATGGAGCCTATATTGGGCAGTGCTCTAATTTGACTTAAGATGCTTGCAAGCAGGGCATAAACAGCAACCAACAGGCGTGCGCACTCTGCATTTACCTTTTGCTATGTTGGCCTTCATCATTTTTTGTCTCACCAGAAGACTGACAATCATTGGTCTTCCCTTCTCTCTCCCACCCTCCACCTCCAAGCCCCTACCTTATTCTCATTCCAAAAGGAAAGGACTCACATGGCCTTGAGCTGTCAGCTCCTGATGCACGCCTGTGTGCACACTCACACACAGATGTGCACTCCCACACGGGCGCCTGCACCCGTGCAGTAGGGCTGGGGGACCCCAGTTTGTCACTGCAGGCCACACACCAAAGGACCCTTGGCTCAGCTCCATTTCCTTTATCATCCCCTTCGTTCCATACTTTTGCTCAGTACTCCATGCCATAGGAAAATAACACACATCTGAAGCCTTTTCATCCAGCAAACACTCCAGGGAGTGTGTCTAATTATCACTAGGTTGTTTCATTTCCCAAAGAGAGAACGATGCAGATAGAATAGCATGCCCAAAGCAATCCGAGATCCTCTTTTTCGGTCATTTTGGGTAGCTGTGTTTTTCTCTTGGGTGTGCTGAACAGAACCACAGCCTCTCATTCAAAACCTTTAAGGCCAAACGTGTTTCAGACTTCAGAAAGTTTCAGATTGGGGGAAGGTAATATCGTGCAAATATCATATTTTATGTCACAGCCCTAGGGGCTAGGACAGTACCTCATAATTAAACTCATTAACATTTCTGTGGCAAAGACTATGAACAGTCACCCTACGCATAAGGAAGAAAGATCCTAATTCGCCTCACACCGTTTTAGGTCAGGTTTTGCCACCAAATGAGAGAAAGAAAGAAAGAAAAAAACAAACAGTTTTTGGACTTTGGGATTATAGAGAATGCATCATGAGCTTCTACTCCCAATTGTTTTGACTTGCCCCGTAAAAATCAATTGTTACATCTTTTTCCCTTCTGCTTACGTCTTCCTTTGTTCATGCTTTGGTCTGATGTTGGAATTTTTCCCTTGTCCTTCCCCAATCTTATCATTCTTAAGTACCTCAGGTCTAACCACCAAACTAGTTTTCACTTGAGAATCCTGTAGCTGCAACCCTTTTTGTGCACAGAGAACATTCTGGCACAGAGACAAGTGGCTTGGACTTGGCTTGGAGGCTTCTTATAAGACGGATTTCTGTCTTAACACAGCTTTGCAGCCACAACCCGAGTGATTTACCAAAAAAATATAAGGCCTCCGGTGTTTGATGAGCTAACACTAAAAAGGATATCTCAGGTGCTACAGCTCCCTCAGCCCTCATTTATTGGTTAAGTCAATGAGGGATTATCCAACAGTTCCTAAGCAACTGATCTCATAAAGCTGCATAAGAGCTGCGTTCTGGTTGCAGATGACTTTCTGAAGAAGCCTGGAGTTACGTACAGTCCACTGCTTATGCCAGGATAGAAAATCTTCAGAACACCATCCAGCAGGATGTCATCGGATGTTTCCAACAGCAAATGCCGATCTTACATCTCTCCGGTAGCCTCAGCGGTGGGCCGTAGCTCCAGGTCTCATGCAATTCACTCAGGAATTACTAATCTCTTTGTGCAACCAAATAAGCAGCATTATTCACAAGAGTCAAAAGGGGGAAGCAACCCAGGTGTCCACTGATATGTGAGCAGATAAACAAAAAATGGCATATGCACACAATAGAACATTACTCAACCCGAAAAAGGAAGGAAGTTCTGACACCTGCTACAACATGAATGAACCTTGGGGACATGATGCTAAGTGAAATACACTAGTCATAGAAAGACAAATTGCATATGATTCCTCTTTTCTTTTTAAAGATTTTATTTATTTATTTGAGAGAGAGAATGAGAGAGAGAGAGAGCATGAGAGGGGGGAGGGTCAGAGGGAGAAGCAGACTCCCCGCCGAGCAGGGAGCCCGATGCGGGACTCGATTCCAGGACTCCAGGATCATGACCTGAGCCGAAGGCAGTTGCTTAACCAACTGAGCCACCCAGGCGCCCACGTATGATTCCTCTTAATCGAGGTATCCAAAGTCATCAAATTCCCCAAGACAGCAAGTCGAATGTGGCTGGGGAGAGGGGGAAGGAGGGGCTGTGGTTTAACGGGGACCGAGAGTTTCAGCTTTGCAAGATGAGAAAGTTCTGGAGATGTGTTGCACAACAACGTGAATATACTTCACACTAGTGAACTGCACACTCAAAAAGGGTTAAGATGGTAAAACTTATATGTATCTTACCATAATTAAAAATAAAAACTGAGAACGAGCTCCTGAAACAAAGAAAAGGGGGTGGGGAGGAAATCTGACACATGTTACAACATGCACGAGCCTTGGGGACATTGCGCTAAGTAAGCCAGACCCGAAAGGACTAATACTGTGCGGTTCCGCTCACGAGAGGAACCCGGAGCCGTCACATTCCCAGAGACACAGAGTAGAAAGGTGGCTGCCAGGGGCCGGGGGGAGGGGATAATAGGGAGCTGTTGTTTCATGCGTGTGGGGCTTCTGTTTGGGAAGATGAAGGGGTTCTGGGGGTGGGCAGGCGGTGACAGCCTAACAAAAAAGTGAATACACACGATGCCCCTGAACCACACACTTACAAATTGATAAAACGGTACATATTAGATCCTATATCTCTCCCACAATAAGGAAAGAATTGCTAATGCGAACGGAGATTACTCCTGTGTGGCAGAAATGCTTTCTGCTTCAAGTACCAAGTTAGCCCCAAAGGACAGAACCAGGCATTCAGATATACCTAAAATTAAAAAGCAAAAGGAAAAAAAAAATGGGATCAATCCCCTCTACAAAGAAAATCTTCAAAACGGGCTTGTCCAGTTTGCTTTTGTGTGTAAACATTTTGAATTTACAGCAGGAATGACTTTGAAAAAGGGACACCAAGTGAATCTCAGCTTTAAGAAAACTAGGACACAGTTATCATTTATAGAAACAGGTGCAACTGGTTTTCTTTGGTTTTTTTTTCCTTTAGGATTTTTTTTTTTCTCTCAACTCTCTTTATGATACATAAAAGCAGACACCATGTCAAATGAGCCAGGAATCTTTGGACACAGCTGTTGTCAAATTGCTAAATTCCATGAAGATCAAGTTTCCCTCAAATGTCTGTGCACCCTGACTTCTTGGCCCTATTGATACCGTTAGCTCCAGCGTCTGCATCCACTCCGCGGTCACACGGAGGAGTGAGGCTTCACAACACGCACGATTATTCCTCAGTTGGATCTCAGCTGAGTCAATGCAATTGTCAAGCTCTTCTCACCTTTTCCAGCCCTGGTTCTCAACCTTGGCCACACAGAATCACCTGGGAGATTTTTAAAACCCTAATGCCCAGGCCTGCCCTTCAGTCGAACAAAATCAGAATCTCTGGGGCTGAGACCCACAGTGGAGATCACTGTTTTAAAGTAACTCTATAATCCTTTATATGGTATCTGTGAGAGTAATAAAACTACGTAAGTTTTGGTGGCAGAGCAAGATGGCGGAGGAGTAGGAGACCTGGATTTCGTCTGGTCTCAGGAATTCAGTTGAATAGGGATCAAACCATTCTGAACACCTACGAACTCAACAGGAGATCGAAGATAAGAATAGTAACAACACTCTGAACAGAAAAGCGACCACTTACTGGAAGGTAGGATGTGCAGAGAAGTGAATCCGAGGCGATATTCGGGAGGATAGACGGCGGGGGAGGGGCCTCCGTCGGCCGCTTCTGGCAAGTGCTAGAGCCGCGGAGCACAAAATCGGACCTTTTAGAAGTTGGCTCCACTGAGGGACATCGCTCCAGTGGCTAAGCGGGGGGTGGAACCCTCGCGGGACAGTGTGGTCTCGGGACCCGCGGGGTCGCAGAAAGACCGGGGGTGCCTGAGTGCAGCAGAGCTCCCAGGTATCGGAGCGGGGAAGCCGGCTGCAGAGACGGAGCCGAGGCGCGGGCTCTCAGCTCGGGGTGGCCATAAAGTGTGATCTGCGGCCCAGTCGGGCCAGTGCTCCTCCAGCAGGGACCCAACAAGCGGCAGAGCCGGGGAGACTCCCCTTCCTCCCCTGGGAGGAGCGGCGCGGGAGCGCACCGCAGGGATCTGCGGAGTTTGGAGACTCCACACGGGGTCAGGTGCCACGGATAGAAACGCTCGGTCACAGGCCAGGTGAGCACGGAGTGTGGCCGGAGACTGGGGAGAAGGGAGTGACCGACTGCTTTTCTCTGGGGGCGCACTGAGGAGCGGGGCCCCGAGTTCTCAGCTCCTCCCGGTGGAGATTGGGAGGCCACCATTTTCACCCTGGTCCTCCAAAGCTATACTGAGAGCTTGCAGGGAACAAAAGCTCCTGAGAGCAAACCCGAGCAGCTTGCTTAGCCCGGACTGACAAGGGCAGGGCAATTCCGCCTCCGGCAAAGACATTTGGGAACCATGGCAACAGGCCCCTCCCCCAGAAGATCAGCACAAACAGCCAGCAAGCCAAGACCAAGTTTACCGATCAAGGAGAATGGGAGAACTCCAGCGCTAGGGGAATACTGCACATAGAATTCATGGCTTTTTTACCATAATTCATTAGTTTTTCAAAGTTAATTTTTTAACTGATTTTTTTTGAATTTTTCTTTTTCCCTTTTTAAACCAACATCTTATCAATCCCTTTTTTAAAAAAACATTTTTTATTTTTCATTTTTAGAGTCATATTTTTATCCCTTCATAGTAGTTACCCTTATTTTTGGCATATATATATATATAAGTTGTCCTCTCTTTAAAATTTTGAGATACAGTTTCTTCTAACAGATCAAAATATACCCTAAGTCACTAGTGTATGGCTTTGTTCTGGTCTCCTGCCTGATCACATTCTCGCCCTTTTTTTTCTTTTTTTTCCTTTTTCTTTTTTTTTAAATCTTCTTTCTTTTTAAAAACAACTTCTTATCAATTCCTTTTATAAAATCTTTTATAATTTTCATCTTTACAGTCATCTTCCATCCCTTCATTGTATCAACCCTTATTTTGTACATATATAAGTCTTTCTTCCTTTAAAATTTTAGCAGGCACTTTCTCCTAACAGACCAAAATACACCCAAAATCTAGTGTGTGGCACTGATATATGCACTAGCCTGATCAAATTTGACATATTCTGGGTTTTTTTGTTATGTTCTGTTTTTGTTTGTTTTTATCTTTTTCTTTTTCCTTTTTTCACTTTCTTTTTTCTTTCTTTCCCTTTCTTGTCCCCTGGTTAGATGGTCTTTTCTGATTTGTATAGAGTATATTTGCTGGAGACATTGTTAACCTGTTAGCATTCTGTTCTCTCATTCATCTATTCTCCTCTGGACAAAATGACAAGACAGAAAAAATCACCTCAGGAAAAAGAACAAGAGGTAGTACCGTCTGCCAGGGACCTACTCAATACTGACATTAGCACGATGTCGGACCTAGAGTTCAAAATCATGACTTTAAAGATACTAGCTGGGCTTGAAAAAAGTGTGGAAGTTATTAGAGAAACCCTTTCTGGAGAAATAAAAGAACTAAAATCTAACCAAGTCGAAATCAAAAAGGCTATTAATGAGGTGAGGAGAATCAGCGATATAGAAGACCAAATGATGGAAAATAAAGAGGCTGAGAAAAAGAGAGATAAACAACTACAAGATCACGAGGGCAGAATTCGAGAGATAAGTGATACGATAAGACGAAACAACATTAGAATAATTGGGATCCCAGAAGAAGAAGAAAGAGAGAGAGGGGCAGAAGGTATGTTGGAGCAAATTATAGCAGAGAACTTCCCTAATGTGGGGAAGGAAACAGGCATCAAAATCCAGGAGGCACAGAGAACCCCTCTCAATATCAATAAAAAGAGGTCAACACCCCGACATCTAATAGTAAAACTTACGAGTCTCAGAGACAGAGAGAAAATCCTGAAAGCAGCTCAGGAGAAGAGATATGTAACCTACAATGGTAAAAACATTAGATTGGCAAGAGACCTATCCACAGAGACCTGGCAGGCCAGAAAGGACTGGCATGATATCTTCAGAGCACTAAATGAGAAAAATATGCAGCCAAGAATACTATATCCAGCTAGGCTGTCATTGAAAATAGAAGGAGAGGTAAAAAGCTTCCAGGACAAACAAAAACTAAAGGAATTTGCAAACATGAAACCAGCCCTACAAGAAATATTGAAAGGGGTCCTCTAAGCAAAAAGAGAGCCTAAAAACAGCATAGATCAGAAAGGAACACAGACAATATACAGTAACAGTCACCTTACAGGCAATACAATGGCACTAAATTCATACCTTTCAATAGTTACCCTGAATGTAAATGGGCTAAATACCCCAATCAAAAGACACAGGCTATCAGATTGGATTAAAAAACAAGACCCGTCAATATGCTGTCTGCAAGAGACTCATTTTAGACCCAAAGACACCCCCAGATTGAAAGTGAGGTGGTGGAAAACCATTTACCATGCTAATGGACACCGAAAGAAAGCTGGGGTGGCAATCCTTCTATCAGACAAATTAGATTTTAAAACAAAGACTGTAATAAGAGATGAAGAAGGACACTATATCCTACTTAAAGGGTCTATCCAACAAGAAGATCTAACAATTTTAAGTATCTATGCCCCTAACATGGGAGCAGCCAATTATATAAGGCAATTAATAACAAAAGCAAAGAAACACATTGACAACAATACAATAATAGTGGGGGACTTTAACAGCGCCCTGACTGAAATGGACAGATCATCTAAGCAAAAGATCAACAAGGAAATAAAGACTTTAAATGACACACTGGACCAAATGGACTTCACAGATATATTCAGAACATTCCATCCCAAAGCAACAGAATACACATTCTTCTCTAGTGCCCATGGAACATTCTCCAGAATTGATCACATCCTAGGTCACAAATCAGGTCTCAACCGATACCAAAAGATTGGGATTATTCCTTGCATATTATCAGACCACAATACTTTGAAAGTAGAACTCAATCACAAGAGGAAAGTCGGAAAGAACTCAAATACATGGAGGCTAAAGAGCATCCTCCTGAAGAATGAATGGGTCAACCAGGAAATTAAAGAAGAATTGAAAATATTCATGGAAACCAATGAAAATGAAAACACAACTGTTCAAAATCTTTGGGTTACAACAAAGGCAGTCCTGAGAGGAAAGTACATAGCAATACAAGCCTTTCTCAAGAAACAATAAAGGTCTTAAATACACAACCTAACCCTACACCTAAAGGAGCTAGAAAAGAACAGCAAATAAAGCCTAAACCCAGCAGGAGAAGAGAAATAATAAAGATCAGAGCAGAAATCAATGAACTAGAAACCAAAAGAACAGTAGAAGAGATCAATGAAACTAGGAGCTGGTTCTTTGAAAGAATTAACAAGATTGATAAACTGCTGGCCAGACTGATCAAAAAGAAAGGAGAAATGACCCAAATCAACAAAATCATGAATGAAAGAGGAGAGATCACAACCAACACCAAAGAAATACAAACAATTATAAACACGTATGATGAGCAACTCTATGCCAGCAAATTAGATAACCTGGAAGAAATGGGTGCATTCTTAGAGATGTATCAACTACCAAAACTGAACCAGGAAAAAATAGAAAACATGAACAGACCTATAACCACTAAGGAAATTGAAACAGTCATCAAAAATCTCCCAACAAATGAAAGCCCAGGGCCAGATGGCTTCCCAGGGGAATTCTATCAGACATTCAAAGAAGAATTAATACCTATTCTCCTGAAACTGTTCCAAAAAATAGAAATGGAAGGAAAACTTCCAAACTCATTTTATGCGGCCAGCATTACCTTGATCCCAAAACCAGACAAAGACCCCATCAAAAAGGAGAATTACAGACCAATATCCTTGATGAACATGGATGCAAAAATTCTCACCAAAATACTAGCCAATAGGATCCAACAGTACATTAAAAGGATTAGTCACCACGACCAAGTGGGATTTATCCCTGGGATGCAAGGTTGGTTCAACATCCGCAAATCAATCAACGTGATACAATACATTAACAAAAGAAAGAACAAGAGTCATATGATCCTCTCAATAGATGCAGAAAAAGCATTTGACAAAGTACAGCATCCTTTCTTGATCAAAGCTCTTCAGAGTATAGGGATAGAGGATACATACCTCAATATCATAAAAGCCATCTATGAAAAACCTACAGCGAATATCATTCTCAATGGGGAAAAGCTGTGAGCTTTTCCCCTAAGGTCAGGAACGCGGCAGGGATGTCCACTATCACCACTGCTATTCAACATAGTATTAGAAGTCCTAGCCATAGCAATCAGACAACAAAAAGAAATCAAAGGCATCCAAATCGGCAAAAGAGGAAGTCAAACTCTCACTCTTTGCAGATGATATGATACTGTATGTGGAAAACCCAAAAGACTCCACCCCAAAACTGCTAGAACTCATACAGGAATTCAGTCAAGTAGCAGGATAAAAAATCAATGTACAGAAATCAGTGGCATTCCTATACACCAACAAGACAGAAGAGAGACAAATCAAGGAGTCAATCCCATTTACAATTGCACCCAAAACCATAAGATACCTAGGAATAAATTTAACCAAAGAGGCAAAGGATCTGTACTCAGAAAACTATAAAATACTCATGAAAGAAATTGAAGAAGACACAAAGAAATGGAAAAACGTTCCATGCTCATGGATTGGAAGAACAAACATTGTGAAAATATCAATGCTCCCTAGAGCAATCTACACATTCAATGCAATTCCCATCAAAATACCATCCACTTTTTTCAAAGAAATGGAACAAATAATCCTAAAATTTGTATGGAACCAAAGGAGACCCCGAATAGCCAGAGGGATATTGAAAAAGAAAAGCAAAGCTGGTGGCATCACAATTCCAGACTTCCAGCTCTTTTACAAAGCTGTCATCATCAAGACAGTATGGTACTGGCACAAAAACAGACACATAGATCAATGGAACAGAATCGAGAGCCCAGAAATGGACCCTCAACTCTATGGTCAACTTATCTTTGACAAAGCAGGAAAGAATGTCCAGTGGAAAAATGACAGTCTCTTCAACAAATGGTGTTGGGAAAATTGGACAGCCACATGCAGAAGAATGAAACTGGACCATTTCCTTACACCACACACAAAAATGGACTCCAAATGGGTGAAAGACCTAAACGTGAGACAGGAGTTCATCAAATCCTAAAGGAGAACACAGGTAGCAACCTCTTCGACCCCAGCCACAGCAACTTCTTCCTAGAAACATCACCAAAGGCAAGGGAAGCAAGGGCAAAAGTGAACTATTGGGCTTTCATCAAGATAAAAAGCTTTTGCACAGCAAAAGAAACAGTCCACAAAACCAAAAGACAACCAACAGAATGGGAGAAAATATTTGCAAATGACATGTCAGATAAAGGGCTAGTATCCAAAATCTATAAAGAACTTACCAAACTCAACACCCAAAGAACAAAGAATCCAATCAAGAAATGGGCAGAAGACACGAACAGACATTTTTCCAAAGAAGACATCCAAATGGCCAACAGACACATGAAAAAGTGCTCAACATCACTGGGCATCAGGGAAATCCAAATCAAAACCTCAATGAGATACCACCTCACACCAGTCAGAATGGCTAAAATTAACAAGTCAGGAAATGATAGCTTTTGGCGGGGATGTGGAGAAAGGGGAACCCTCCTACACTGTTGGTGGGAATGCAGGCTGGTGCAACCACTCTGGAAAACAGTATGGAGGTTCCTCAAACAGTTGAAAATAGAGCTACCATACGATCCAGCAATTGCACTACTGGGTATTTACCCCAAAGATTCAAATGTAGGGATCCGAAGGGGTACGTGCACCCCAATGTTTATAGCAGCAATGTGCACAATAGCCAAACTGTGGAAAGAGCCAAGATGTCCATCGCCAGAGGAATGGATAAAGAAGATGTGATATATATACACAATGGAATATTATGCAGCCATAAAAAGGAATGAGATCTTGCCATTTGCAATGACGTGGATGGAACTGGAGGGTGTTATGCTGAGTGAAATAAGTCAATCAGAGAAAGACATATATCATATGACCTCACTGATATGAGGAATTCTTAATCTCAGGAAACAAACTGAGGGTTGCTGGAATGGTGGGGGGTGGGAGGGATTGGGTGGCTGGGTGATAGACATTGGGGAGGGTATGTGCTATGGTGAGCGCTGTGAATTGTGCAAGACTGATGAATCACAGATCTGTACTTCTGAAACAAATAATGCAATATATGTTAAGGAAAAAAAAGAAGAAGAAGATAGCAGGAGGGGAAGAATGAAGGGGAGTAAGTCGGTGGGGAGACGAACCATGAGAGATGATGGACTCTGAAAAACAAACTGAGGGTTCTAGAGGGGAGGGGGTGGGGGGATGGGTTAGCCTGGTGATGGGTATTAAAGAGGGCATGTTCTGCGTGGAGCACTGGGTGTTATACACAAACAATGCATCATGGAACACTACATCAAAAACTAAGGATGTAATGTATGGTGATTAACATAACAATAAAAAATTTATTTAAAAAAAACTACATAAGTTTTCTCCTTAAAAATATATCCTCTGTTTTTTGTCTTCTCTTGTGCTCTTTCCTTTAAAAATCCCACCAATAATCCTTTGAGAAGCTCATATCCCACTCCCACTTCTCAAAATAATTGGTTGAATTATAAACTAAAAATTGGCTTCCAGTAAACATACATTTATTAAGCACCTACTCTTTTAGACCCTGGGGACATATTGGTGAAAAAAGGCAACTTGCCATTTCTCCTGGGATCTCACCTTCTAGAGGAGGCAGACGTACCCCTTTTGGCCGGAACATTCATCCTTCCAGCTGGAAGGAGGGCTGGCTGCCCACGGCTCATAGTTGAGCCCCTCTTGGGGAGCTGCCTCCCCAAGGGCCAGCCTGCAGCCAGTGATTGGTCCCTGAGGAGTAGAGTGCAAAGGCCTGGTTTTCTTGCCTCAATTTGGGGCAACCCAGAGCCATCCAGAGCTCCCAGGCAGAGGCTTCTGGCACCACTGAACCTCAGGGCCCCCTCCGCCCAGGCCTCCTTTCATTGTCCCCACTCTTGGATATGCTGAGTCCAATAAATGTCCAGCATGCAAACCCCCATCTTAGACAGTTTCCCAGGGAACTCGCCCCAAGTCTGGAATGGGTATTAGGGTGGCAGTACTGGAGGTGGGTGAGGTGGAGTGGTTGAAGATGTCTGTTGCAGGGAGAGCTATGGATTAAATGTGAGCTGTAAGGAAAAGAGGAATCAGGGGTGCTTCCTGGGGTCGGGACCCAAGCAGGTGATGCTAATGCTATTTTCTGATTCTCTGGGGAAGAAACACTGGCCACAGAAATTTGGGCATGTTCCAAAGTAAGGGCTTCCAACTACCCTTTGTAAATTAGTAAATGCTCCCCTAATAATAGCTATTTGTTTTTCATGTTCTAAGCAGTTTAGGTACATTGGATACCTTAACTCATTAATTTTCACAGCAGCCCTACTGGGTAGGTATTTTTTGCCTGTTCCTAAAAGCCCTCAGATTCCATATCTCACCATTTGCTTCCTCTAACTCCAATCAATAGGCTGCACTGACTTTCTCCCCTTCTTGGCATGTACCTTACACCCTGTGACCAGAGTGACTTCAGGCCCTTTGTATGTGCTGTCTTCCACATGGAACGCTCTCCTCCAACCCCCACCTCCACCCCACTGGCTGTCACGTCCTGCAGGGATGGCCTCTAAAATCACTTCTTCAAAGTGGCTTCTCTCTTGTCCTCCCAATGTTAATCAGTTAGGTTCTCCTGGACTCAAAGAATCCTAAAATATTTTTTATTGATTAACTCTATAGTATTCCTTTATTGAATGAGCCTATGATATTGAATATTTCTATTTTATTAACCCCGGAACATTTCTTTGAGGATTCACTACAGTTATAATTAAATTACTATTTGTGCAATGAATCTCTTTCCCCATATATTTTAAAATCCATGAAAGCAGGCCCTTGCCTTGCTCTGCTCTTGCTCCTAGCACAATGCCTGGTCCATAGTAGCTTTCAAGAAATATTTGTTGGATGAATGATGGAAATATTGATGCTTGATGAGATTACAGGATTTCCCAAGGTTGTTAGTCAGTTTGTGGTAGAGCTGAGATGTGAACTCAGGTATGTTTGACTCCAAAGGTCAAAACACATCATAATTTGCTGACCTAAGTTGGGTAGGCTGACCCATCTAACTGGTCAGTAATATCTGGATTAAGCCAATATGTACCAGAGCTCAGGAATGCTTCCCCAAGGGGCGCCTGGCTGGCTCAGCCAGTAGAACATGTGACTCTTGATTTCAAGGTCATGCATTCGAGCCCCACACTGGGTGTAGAGATTACCTAAATTAAAAAAAAAAAATTAGAAGCAATAAACAAAATGTGGTGGATCTATATAAGAATGCTTCCCCAAAACTAGATTAAAACATGAGTTCCTGTAACACCCAGGCTTCATTGGGACCTCTCCCAGAACAGCAGGGAAATAGTAATACTCCCTGTAACACCCAGGCTTCATTGGGACCTCTCCCAGAACAGCAGGGAAATAGTAATACTCCCTGTAACACCCAGGCTTCATTGGGACCTCTCCCAGAACAGCAGGGAAATAGTAATACTCCCTCCACCCAGGCAATTCTAAAACGGACTCAAGTTGACTTGTGTGCTCAACATGATGCTAAACAATGGGGTTGGGATGGGTTGGGGCAGGGGGACAGGAATCTATGAAAATGAATTTTCGACTAGAATCCTCGGAAACTGAGATGGGATTGTTTTAATAGAGAAAATCATTCCTAATTGGCAAAATAGTCACTGGAAAACCTCTTTTATTTCAACTGTCACCATAAATCTTTTTAAAATAGGTTAGTCCATGGGGTGCCTCGGTGGCTTAGTCGGTTAAGCATCTGCCTTTGGCTCTCAGGTCATGAACTCCATGTTCAGCAGGGAGTCTGTTTCTCCCTCTGCCCCTCCCCCTGCTTATGCTCTCTCTCTCTCTCTCTCTCGCTATCTCTCCCTCTCTCAAATAAATAAATGAAACCTTAAAAAAATAAAATAAAATGGGTTAGTCCATTTTCCCCCAAAAATAAATACTATTTGCTAAATAAAATCTAAGTTTTAGTAATGACAGAATCTCATAGGGACCCAAGGTGACAGCTCTGATGATCTAGTGGAGTTGGAGAAAGTCAGGTACACAGCAGAGAACACCCTGGGCCAGTGAGCTCAGGACAAGTTCTTCTTTTCCTAAGGCTCAGCTGGTGAGCAGGAGCAGGGAGATTAATCCATGTGGACCTGTGTGTCTTCATCTGAAAAATGATGATAATGGATTTAATTTAAGTAATCTCTACACCCAATGTGGGGCTCGAACGCACAACCTTAAGATCAAGAGTCACATGTTCTACTGGCTGAGCCAGTCAGGCGTCCCTTGGGGAAGCATTCTTGAGCTCTGGTACATATTGGCTTAATCCAGATATTATTTTCTAAGAAATTTTGCTCACTGATTTCATGATCCACTAATGGATTGTAAGGGCAGTTTGAAAACCCCCACCCTTGCCCCAGATTTGTGCTTCTCAACAAAGAACTGGCTGAGTATGGATAAACCTTTAAAATGCACAGGGATTTATTTGTTTTGAAAACTAAATGTCATATTAGCTTTGTCATTTGACTCATTCTTTAAAAAGCTCAGTGAAAACCCCCACTTTCTCATTAAGAGAGAATTCTAGAGTGGTGGTCATTCTGGCTGATTGAGGTTAATTTAAAATTCCCCCTACCTTTAGGTACCATAAGATTTACATCAAGAGCAATGAGGAATGGGCTCTCAGTAGTACATAATCAAGCCAAAGGCATGGGCAATGAAGAAAATGCAGAGGGGAATGAAGAATGAATCCTTTCCTCAGCTCTGGGTCACTTATTCTGTCACTTAAAGGAGTTGAAGTGGTGGTAGCCATGGTTCCTTCCAGTTGAAAATTTCTATGAGTAAATTGTTGTGCCTATAACCCTTAGGTCTGAAATCCCTGACACCTGGAATTGTAAAAGGGTCTGGAACTTCATGGGTGTCAGTGGAGGAAGGTGAGAATGTTCTGCTCATCCAGGAGCAGGAGGTGAGAACTCCTGACCTCTTTACACCCACCCTGGACAGGTTGGTGTGTCAGTGCAGGGTTACCAGAAATGTGGGTGCCCCGAGGACTGGGCTGAACCACAAAAAGACAGCAGAGACCTTGCCTTTGAGACCTTCAAGCAAGTGTATGATATGAAAATCTGCTAGCTCATTTTCCTTGTATCTTGGGGGCCTAAACAAGCTTCAGTGTGCTGGGATTGAAAACCAAGATCCCCATCCCAGTTCACACCACAGAATGTCAACTGTGCCCAGCACCTCCCAGAACCCAGAAAGGCATGGCTACCCTTATGGATTGGAAAATTAAGACTCACACAAAAGGATGAGGAATAGCTTATCCTTGAGTTAGGGACAAGAATCAGGTCCCTTGGCTCCCAGTCCAATCCTCGGGTAGTTACTCCTTGTGCCTGAATGGAAGGAAACTCTCAGGAATGAAAACGGTATCTTACCATCGAGCACTTCATGAGCACTTATGATGTGCCAGGCCCTGCTTCAAGAGCTTCACATGCATTAATTAATTTAATCTCAAAATACAAACCCTATGAAACCAGTACCATTTTTATCCCTGACTCAGGGTGGTAGATGGGGTGTTTTCACTTCCTCCAGGCCCAGGGGTACTTTCGAAGTCCAAATTAGGGATCATGGAGCTAACTGTGTATTATTGAACAAAACCAAGATGGCCTTTGCCTGGACTCCTCTGAGTCATGGATAAATATGTTAGAGAAGGAAATGAATTCAATTGAGCTAATTCAAATTTCATGCCATTTAATTTTAATAGGAAGAATATTAGCCCATAAATAACACTTTTAAATAGTTGGAATGTGACTACGTACAATTCAGTGTTGGACTGAAGACATTATTTCAACATCATTTAATCAGATTCGTCTCAGGGGAAATGAAGGAGACATTTTTAGTGGCCACAGAGGTAGTTGACTGAAATTCTAATAAATCTGAGAATGGATGAATAAAGCATTGTCCCATGACTGAAGACCAGAGCTTAAACACCTCTGAAGCATCTGGGGGCTCAGCCCAAGACAGATATGTGACCCCTTCTCTTTGCCATGCTTAATGTTCCCAGGAA